>NW_026970003.1:0-300000 GCF_028390025.1 Pseudophryne corroboree
GCTGCGCATTGGAAAATTCAGGGCTATGTCGTGTAGATGATGGCCTAACAGGAGGCTTTAAAATTTTCTTTCTAGTGTCCTTCGTTTGGGAGAAAAATGCAATGGTACAAGACAGCTTTTCCTTGCCAATATCTCTCTTTTGCAAAGAGCTGCGCATTGGAAAATTCAGGGCTATTTCGTGTAGATGATGGCCTAACAGGAGGCTTTAAAATTTTCTTTCTAGTGTCCTTCGTTTGGGAGAAAAATGCAAAGGTACAAGACAGCTTTTCCTTGCCAATATCTCTCTTTTGCAAAGAGCTACGCATTGGAAAATTCAGGGCTATGTCGTGTAGATGATGGCCTAACAGGAGGCTTTAAAATTTTCTTTCTAGTGACCTTCGTTTGGGAGAAAAATGCAAAGGTACAAGACAGCTTTTCCTTGCCAATATCTCTCTTTTGCAAAGAGCTGCGCATTGGAAAATTCAGGGCTATGTCGTGTAGATGATGGCCTAACAGGAGGCTTTAAAATTTTCTTTCTAGTGACCTTCGTTTGGGAGAAAAATGCAAAGGTACAAGACAGCTTTTCCTTGCCAATATCTCTCTTTTGCAAAGAGCTGCGCATTGGAAAATTCAGGGCTATGTCGTGTAGATGATGGCCTAACAGGAGGCTTTAAAATTTTCTTTCTAGTGTCCTTCGTTTGGGAGAAAAATGCAATGGTACAAGACAGCTTTTCCTTGCCAATATCTCTCTTTTGCAAAGAGCTACGCATTGGAAAATTCAGGGCTATGTCGTGTAGATGATGGCCTAACAGGAGGCTTTAAAATTTTAATTCTAGTGTCCTTCGTTTGGGAGAAAAATGCAAAGGTACAAGACAGCTTTTCCTTGCCAATATCTCTCTTTTGCAAAGAGCTGCGCATTGGAAAATTCATGGCTATGCCGTCTAGATGATGGTCTAACAGAAGGCTTTAAAATTTTCTTTCTAGTGTCCTTCGTTTGGGAGAAAAATGCAATGGTACAAGACAGCTTTACCTTGCCAATATCTCTCTTTTGCAAAGAGCTGCGCATTGGAAAATTCAGGGCTATGTCGTGTAGATGATGGCCTAACGGGAGGCTTTAACATTTTCTTTCTAGTGACCTTCGTTTGGGAGAAAAATGCAAAGGTACAAGACAGCTTTTCCTTGCCAATATCTCTCTTTTGCAAAGAGCTGCGCATTGGAAAATTCAGGGCTATGTCGTGTAGATGATGGCATAACAGGAGGCTTTAAAATTTTAATTCTAGTGTCCTTCGTTTGGGAGAAAAATGCAAAGGTACAAGACAGCTTTTCCTTGCCAATATCTCTCTTTTGCAAAGAGCTGCGCATTGGAAAATTCAGGGCTATGTCGTGTAGATGATGGCCTAACAGGAGGCTTTAAAATTTTCTTTCTAGTGACCTTCGTTTGGGAGAAAAATGCAAAGGTACAAGACAGCTTTTCCTTGCCAATATCTCTCTTTTGCAAAGAGCTGCGCATTGGAAAATTCAGGGCTATGTCGTGTAGATGATGGCCTAACAGGAGGCTTTAAAATTTTCTTTCTAGTGTCCTTCGTTTGGGAGAAAAATGCAATGGTACAAGACAGCTTTTCCTTGCCAATATCTCTCTTTTGCAAAGAGCTGCGCATTGGAAAATTCAGGGCTATGTCGTGTAGATGATGGCCTAACAGGAGGCTTTAAAATTTTCTTTCTAGTGTCCTTCGTTTGGGAGAAAAATGCAAAGGTACAAGACAGCTTTTCCTTGCCAATATCTCTCTTTTGCAAAGAGCTGCGCATTGGAAAATTCAGGGCTATGTTGTGTAGATGATGGCCTAACAGGAGGCTTTAAAATTTTCTTTCTAGTGACCTTCGTTTGGGAGAAAAATGCAAAGGTACAAGACAGCTTTTCCTTGCCAATATCTCTCTTTTGCAAAGAGCTGCGCATTGGAAAATTTAGGGCTATGTCGTGTAGATGATGGCCTAACAGGAGGCTTTAAAATTTTCTTTCTAGTGACCTTCGTTTGGGAGAAAAATGCAAAGGTACAAGACAGCTTTTCCTTGCCAATATCTCTCTTTTGCAAAGAGCTGCGCATTGGAAAATTCAGGGCTATGTCGTGTAGATGATGGCCTAACAGGAGGCTTTAAAATTTTCTTTCTAGTGTCCTTCGTTTGGGAGAAAAATGCAATGGTACAAGACAGCTTTTCCTTGCCAATATCTCTCTTTTGCAAAGAGCTGCGCATTGGAAAATTCAGGGCTATTTCGTGTAGATGATGGCCTAACAGGAGGCTTTAAAATTTTCTTTCTAGTGTCCTTCGTTTGGGAGAAAAATGCAAAGGTACAAGACAGCTTTTCCTTGCCAATATCTCTCTTTTGCAAAGAGCTACGCATTGGAAAATTCAGGGCTATGTCGTGTAGATGATGGCCTAACAGGAGGCTTTAAAATTTTCTTTCTAGTGACCTTCGTTTGGGAGAAAAATGCAAAGGTACAAGACAGCTTTTCCTTGCCAATATCTCTCTTTTGCAAAGAGCTGCGCATTGGAAAATTCAGGGCTATGTCGTGTAGATGATGGCCTAACAGGAGGCTTTAAAATTTTCTTTCTAGTGACCTTCGTTTGGGAGAAAAATGCAAAGGTACAAGACAGCTTTTCCTTGCCAATATCTCTCTTTTGCAAAGAGCTGCGCATTGGAAAATTCAGGGCTATGTCGTGTAGATGATGGCCTAACAGGAGGCTTTAAAATTTTCTTTCTAGTGTCCTTCGTTTGGGAGAAAAATGCAATGGTACAAGACAGCTTTTCCTTGCCAATATCTCTCTTTTGCAAAGAGCTACGCATTGGAAAATTCAGGGCTATATCGTGTAGATGATGGCCTAACAGGAGGCTTTAAAATTTTCTTTCTAGTGACCTTCGTTTGGGAGAAAAATGCAAAGGTACAAGACAGCTTTTCCTTGCCAATATCTCTCTTTTGCAAAGAGCTGCGCATTGGAAAATTCAGGGCTATGTCGTGTAGATGATGGCCTAACAGGAGGCTTTAAAATTTTCTTTCTAGTGTCCTTCGTTTGGGAGAAAAATGCAATGGTACAAGACAGCTTTTCCTTGCCAATATCTCTCTTTTGCAAAGAGCTGCGCATTGGAAAATTCAGGGCTATTTCGTGTAGATGATGGCCTAACAGGAGGCTTTAAAATTTTCTTTCTAGTGTCCTTCGTTTGGGAGAAAAATGCAAAGGTACAAGACAGCTTTTCCTTGCCAATATCTCTCTTTTGCAATGAGCTGCGCATTGGAAAATTTAGGGCTATGTCGTGTAGATGATGGCCTAACAGGAGGCTTTAAAATTTTCTTTCTAGTGTCCTTCGTTTGGTAGAAAAATGCAATGGTACAAGACAGCTTTTCCTTGCCAATATCTCTCTTTTGCAAAGAGCTACGCATTGGAAAATTCAGGGCTATGTCGTGTAGATGATGGCCTAACAGGAGGCTTTAAAATTTGAATTCTAGTGTCCTTCGTTTGGGAGAAAAATGCAAAGGTACAAGACAGCTTTTCCTTGCCAATATCTTTCTTTTGCAAAGAGCTGCACATTGGAAAATTCAGGGCTATGTCGTGTAGATGATGGCCTAACAGGAGGCTTTAAAATTTTCTTTCTAGTGACCTTCGTTTGGGAGAAAAATGCAAAGGTACAAGACAGCTTTTCCTTGCCAATATCTCTCTTTTGCAAAGAGCTGCGCATTGGAAAATTCAGGGCTATGTCGTGTAGATGATGGCCTAACAGGAGGCTTTAAAATTTTCTTTCTAGTGACCTTCGTTTGGGAGAAAAATGCAATGGTACAAGACAGCTTTTCCTTGCCAATATCTCTCTTTTGCAAAGAGCTGCGCATTGGAAAATTCAGGGCTATGTCGTGTAGATGATGGCCTAACAGGAGGCTTTAAAATTTTAATTCTAGTGTCCTTCGTTTGGGAGAAAAATGCAAAGGTACAAGACAGCTTTTCCTTGCCAATATCTCTCTTTTGCAAAGAGCTACGCATTGGAAAATTCAGGGCTATGTCGTGTAGATGATGGCCTAACAGGAGGCTTTAAAATTTTCTTTCTAGTGACCTTCGTTTGGGAGAAAAATGCAAAGGTACAAGACAGCTTTTCCTTGCCAATATCTCTCTTTTGCAAAGAGCTGCGCATTGAAAAATTCAGGGCTATGTCGTGTAGATGATGGCCTAACAGGAGGCTTTAAAATTTTCTTTCTAGTGTCCTTCGTTTGGGAGAAAAATGCAATGGTACAAGACAGCTTTTCCTTGCCAATATCTCTCTTTTGCAAAGAGCTGCGCATTGGAAAATTCAGGGCTATTTCGTGTAGATGATGGCCTAACAGGAGGCTTTAAAATTTTCTTTCTAGTGTCCTTCGTTTGGGAGAAAAATGCAATGGTACAAGACAGCTTTTCCTTGCCAATATCTCTCTTTTGCAAAGAGCTACGCATTGGAAAATTCAGGGCTATGTCGTGTAGATGATGGCCTAACAGGAGGCTTTAAAATTTTAATTCTAGTGTCCTTCGTTTGGGAGAAAAATGCAAAGGTACAAGACAGCTTTTCCTTGCCAATATCTCTCTTTTGCAAAGAGCTGCACATTGGAAAATTCAGGGCTATGTCGTGTAGATGATGGCCTAACAGGAGGCTTTAAAATTTTCTTTCTAGTGTCCTTCGTTTGGGAGAAAAATGCAATGGTACAAGACAGCTTTTCCTTGCCAATATCTCTCTTTTGCAAAGAGCTACGCATTGGAAAATTCAGGGCTATGTCGTGTAGATGATGGCCTAACAGGAGGCTTTAAAATTTTCTTTCTAGTGTCCTTCGTTTGGGAGAAAAATGCAAAGGTACAAGACAGCTTTTCCTTGCCAATATCTCTCGTTTGCAAAGAGCTGCGCATTGGAAAATTAAGGGCTATGTCGTGTAGATGATAGCCTAACAGGAGGCTTTAAAATTTTCTTTCTAGTGTCCTTCGTTTGGGAGAAAAATGCAAAGGTACAAGACAGCTTTTCCTTGCCAATATCTCTCTTTTGCAAAGAGCAGCGCATTGGAAAATTCAGGGCTATATCGTGTAGATGATGGCCTAACAGGAGGCTTTAAAATTTTAATTCTAGTGTCCTTCGTTTGGGAGAAAAATGCAACGGTACAAGACAGCTTTTCCTTGCCAATATCTCTCTTTTGCAAAGAGCTGCACATTGGAAAATTCAGGGCTATGTCGTGTAGATGATGGCCTAACAGGAGGCTTTAAAATTTTCTTTCTAGTGTCCTTCGTTTGGGAGAAAAATGCAAAGGTACAAGACAGCTTTTCCTTGCCAATATCTTTATTTTGCAAAAAGCTACGCATTGGAAAATTAAGGGCTATGTCGTGTAGATGATGGCCTAACAGGAGGCTTTAAAATTTTCTTTCTAGTGTCCTTCGTTTGGGAGAAAAATGCAATGGTACAAGACAGCTTTTCCTTGCCAATATCTCTCTTTTGCAAAGAGCTGCGCATTGGAAAATTCAGGGCTATTTCGTGTAGATGATGGCCTAACAGGAGGCTTTAAAATTTTCTTTCTAGTGTCCTTCGTTTGGGAGAAAAATGCAATGGTACAAGACAGCTTTTCCTTGCCAATATCTCTCTTTTGCAAAGAGCTACGCATTGGAAAATTCAGGGCTATGTCGTGTAGATGATGGCCTAACAGGAGGCTTTAAAATTTTAATTCTAGTGTCCTTCGTTTGGGAGAAAAATGCAAAGGTACAAGACAGCTTTTCCTTGCCAATATCTCTCTTTTGCAAAGAGCTGCACATTGGAAAATTCAGGGCTATGTCGTGTAGATGATGGCCTAACAGGAGGCTTTAAAATTTTCTTTCTAGTGTCCTTCGTTTGGGAGAAAAATGCAATGGTACAAGACAGCTTTTCCTTGCCAATATCTCTCTTTTGCAAAGAGCTACGCATTGGAAAATTCAGGGCTATGTCGTGTAGATGATGGCCTAACAGGAGGCTTTAAAATTTTCTTTCTAGTGACCTTCGTTTGGGAGAAAAATGCAAAGGTACAAGACAGCTTTTCCTTGCCAATATCTCTCTTTTGCAAAGAGCTGCGCATTGGAAAATTCAGGGCTATGTCGTGTAGATGATGGCCTAACAGGAGGCTTTAAAATTTTCTTTCTAGTGTCCTTCGTTTGGGAGAAAAATGCAATGGTACAAGACAGCTTTTCCTTGCCAATATCTCTCTTTTGCAAAGAGCTGCGCATTGGAAAATTCAGGGCTATTTCGTGTAGATGATGGCCTAACAGGAGGCTTTAAATTTTTCTTTCTAGTGTCCTTCGTTTGGGAGAAAAATGCAAAGGTACAAGACAGCTTTTCCTTGCCAATATCTCTCTTTTGCAATGAGCTGCGCATTGGAAAATTTAGGGCTATGTCGTGTAGATGATGGCCTAACAGGAGGCTTTAAAATTTTCTTTCTAGTGTCCTTCGTTTGGGAGAAAAATGCAATGGTACAAGACAGCTTTTCCTTGCCAATATCTCTCTTTTGCAAAGAGCTACGCATTGGAAAATTCAGGGCTATGTCGTGTAGATGATGGCCTAACAGGAGGCTTTAAAATTTGAATTCTAGTGTCCTTCGTTTGGGAGAAAAATGCAAAGGTACAAGACAGCTTTTCCTTGCCAATATCTTTCTTTTGCAAAGAGCTGCACATTGGAAAATTCAGGGCTATGTCGTGTAGATGATGGCCTAACAGGAGGCTTTAAAATTTTCTTTCTAGTGACCTTCGTTTGGGAGAAAAATGCAAAGGTACAAGACAGCTTTTCCTTGCCAATATCTCTCTTTTGCAAAGAGCTGCGCATTGGAAAATTCAGGGCTATGTCGTGTAGATGATGGCCTAACAGGAGGCTTTAAAATTTTCTTTCTAGTGACCTTCGTTTGGGAGAAAAATGCAATGGTACAAGACAGCTTTTCCTTGCCAATATCTCTCTTTTGCAAAGAGCTGCGCATTGGAAAATTCAGGGCTATGTCGTGTAGATGATGGCCTAACAGGAGGCTTTAAAATTTTAATTCTAGTGTCCTTCGTTTGGGAGAAAAATGCAAAGGTACAAGACAGCTTTTCCTTGCCAATATCTCTCTTTTGCAAAGAGCTACGCATTGGAAAATTCAGGGCTATGTCGTGTAGATGATGGCCTAACAGGAGGCTTTAAAATTTTCTTTCTAGTGACCTTCGTTTGGGAGAAAAATGCAAAGGTACAAGACAGCTTTTCCTTGCCAATATCTCTCTTTTGCAAAGAGCTGCGCATTGAAAAATTCAGGGCTATGTCGTGTAGATGATGGCCTAACAGGAGGCTTTAAAATTTTCTTTCTAGTGACCTTCGTTTGGGAGAAAAATGCAAAGGTACAAGACAGCTTTTCCTTGTTCAATATCTCTCTTTTGCAAAGAGCTGCGCATTGGAAAATTCAGGGCTATGTCGTGTAGATGATGGCCTAACAGGAGGCTTTAAAATTTTCTTTCTAGTGACCTTCGTTTGGGAGAAAAATGCAAAGGTACAAGACAGCTTTTCCTTGCCAATATCTCTCTTTTGCAAAGAGCTGCGCATTGAAAAATTCAGGGCTATGTCGTGTAGATGATGGCCTAACAGGAGGCTTTAAAATTTTCTTTCTAGTGACCTTCGTTTGGGAGAAAAATGCAAAGGTACAAGACAGCTTTTCCTTGCCAATATCTCTCTTTTGCAAAGAGCTGCGCATTGGAAAATTCAGGGCTATGTCGTGTAGATGATGGCCTAACAGGAGGCTTTAAAATTTTCTTTCTAGTGACCTTCGTTTGGGAGAAAAATGCAATGGTACAAGACAGCTTTTCCTTGCCAATATCTCTCTTTTGCAAAGAGCTGCGCATTGGAAAATTCAGGGCTATGTCGTGTAGATGATGGCCTAACAGGAGGCTTTAAAATTTTAATTCTAGTGTCCTTCGTTTGGGAGAAAAATGCAAAGGTACAAGACAGCTTTTCCTTGCCAATATCTCTCTTTTGCAAAGAGCTACGCATTGGAAAATTCAGGGCTATGTCGTGTAGATGATGGCCTAACAGGAGGCTTTAAAATTTTCTTTCTAGTGACCTTCGTTTGGGAGAAAAATGCAAAGGTACAAGACAGCTTTTCCTTGCCAATATCTCTCTTTTGCAAAGAGCTGCGCATTGAAAAATTCAGGGCTATGTCGTGTAGATGATGGCCTAACAGGAGGCTTTAAAATTTTCTTTCTAGTGTCCTTCGTTTGGGAGAAAAATGCAATGGTACAAGACAGCTTTTCCTTGCCAATATCTCTCTTTTGCAAAGAGCTGCGCATTGGAAAATTCAGGGCTATTTCGTGTAGATGATGGCCTAACAGGAGGCTTTAAAATTTTCTTTCTAGTGTCCTTCGTTTGGGAGAAAAATGCAATGGTACAAGACAGCTTTTCCTTGCCAATATCTCTCTTTTGCAAAGAGCTACGCATTGGAAAATTCAGGGCTATGTCGTGTAGATGATGGCCTAACAGGAGGCTTTAAAATTTTAATTCTAGTGTCCTTCGTTTGGGAGAAAAATGCAAAGGTACAAGACAGCTTTTCCTTGCCAATATCTCTCTTTTGCAAAGAGCTGCACATTGGAAAATTCAGGGCTATGTCGTGTAGATGATGGCCTAACAGGAGGCTTTAAAATTTTCTTTCTAGTGTCCTTCGTTTGGGAGAAAAATGCAATGGTACAAGACAGCTTTTCCTTGCCAATATCTCTCTTTTGCAAAGAGCTACGCATTGGAAAATTCAGGGCTATGTCGTGTAGATGATGGCCTAACAGGAGGCTTTAAAATTTTCTTTCTAGTGTCCTTCGTTTGGGAGAAAAATGCAAAGGTACAAGACAGCTTTTCCTTGCCAATATCTCTCGTTTGCAAAGAGCTGCGCATTGGAAAATTAAGGGCTATGTCGTGTAGATGATAGCCTAACAGGAGGCTTTAAAATTTTCTTTCTAGTGTCCTTCGTTTGGGAGAAAAATGCAAAGGTACAAGACAGCTTTTCCTTGCCAATATCTCTCTTTTGCAAAGAGCAGCGCATTGGAAAATTCAGGGCTATATCGTGTAGATGATGGCCTAACAGGAGGCTTTAAAATTTTAATTCTAGTGTCCTTCGTTTGGGAGAAAAATGCAAAGGTACAAGACAGCTTTTCCTTGCCAATATCTCTCTTTTGCAAAGAGCTGCACATTGGAAAATTCAGGGCTATGTCGTGTAGATGATGGCCTAACAGGAGGCTTTAAAATTTTCTTTCTAGTGTCCTTCGTTTGGGAGAAAAATGCAAAGGTACAAGACAGCTTTTCCTTGCCAATATCTTTATTTTGCAAAAAGCTACGCATTGGAAAATTAAGGGCTATGTCGTGTAGATGATAGCCTAACAGGAGGCTTTAAAATTTTCTTTCTAGTGTCCTTCGTTTGGGAGAAAAATGCAAAGGTACAAGACAGCTTGTCCTTGCCAATATCTCTCTTTTGCAAAGAGCTACGCATTGGAAAATTAAGGTATTTGTCGTGTAGATGATGGCCTAACAGGAGGCTTTAACATTTTCTTTCTAGTGACCTTCGTTTGGGAGAAAAATGCAATGGTACAAGACAGCTTTTCCTTGCCAATATCTCTCTTTTGCAAAGAGCTGCGCATTGGAAAATTCAGGGCTATGTCGTGTAGATGATGGCCTAACAGGAGGCTTTAAAATTTTCTTTCTAGTGTCCTTCGTTTGGGAGAAAAATGCAAAGGTACAAGACAGCTTTTCCTTGCCAATATCTCTCGTTTGCAAAGAGCTGCGCATTGGAAAATTCAGGGCTATGTCCTGTAGATGATGGCCTAACAGGAGGCTTTAAAATTTTCTTTCTAGTGTCCTTCGTTTGGGAGAAAAATGCAAAGGTACAAGACAGCTTTTCCTTGCCAATATCTCTCTTTTGCAAAGAGCTGCGCATTGGAAAATTCATGGCTATGCCGTCTAGATGATGGTCTAACAGAAGGCTTTAAAATTTTCTTTCTAGTGTCCTTCGTTTGGGAGAAAAATGCAATGGTACAAGACAGCTTTACCTTGCCAATATCTCTCTTTTGCAAAGAGCTGCGCATTGGAAAATTCAGGGCTATGTCGTGTAGATGATGGCCTAACGGGAGGCTTTAACATTTTCTTTCTAGTGACCTTCGTTTGGGAGAAAAATGCAAAGGTACAAGACAGCTTTTCCTTGCCAATATCTCTCTGTTGCAAAGAGCTGCGCATTGGAAAATTCAGGGCTATGTCGTGTAGATGATGGCATAACAGGAGGCTTTAAAATTTTAATTCTAGTGTCCTTCGTTTGGGAGAAAAATGCAAAGGTACAAGACAGCTTTTCCTTGCCAATATCTCTCTTTTGCAAAGAGCTGCGCATTGGAAAATTCAGGGCTATGTCGTGTAGATGATGGCATAACAGGAGGCTTTAAAATTTTCTTTCTAGTGACCTTCGTTTGGGAGAAAAATGCAAAGGTACAAGACAGCTTTTCCTTGCCAATATCTCTCTTTTGCAAAGAGCTGCGCATTGGAAAATTCAGGGCTATGTCGTGTAGATGATGGCCTAACAGGAGGCTTTAAAATTTTCTTTCTAGTGTCCTTCGTTTGGGAGAAAAATGCAATGGTACAAGACAGCTTTTCCTTGCCAATATCTCTCTTTTGCAAAGAGCTGCGCATTGGAAAATTCAGGGCTATGTCGTGTAGATGATGGCCTAACAGGAGGCTTTAAAATTTTCTTTCTAGTGTCCTTCGTTTGGGAGAAAAATGCAAAGGTACAAGACAGCTTTTCCTTGCCAATACAGATGTGTCCACTATTACCTTTCTGAAAAAAGTATCATGGCCTGCCGTTCATGGCACTAGATAAGCTTTCCTCTCAAGATATACACGGCGGGCCATGTGTAAACCGTCTGAAATACAGTGCAGTACCACTTTTCAGACAGCAGGTGGCATTTTCAGAAACTGAGTAAGCAGAAAGTCTGATAGAAAGATTCTAGAGGGGGTCGTTTAGACCTGATCGTAGCAGCATTTTTATTTGCAGATGGGCAAAACCATGGGGGTCATTCCGAAATGATCGCACGCTAGGTTTTTTCGCTGCGGTGCGATCAGGTCAAATCTGCGCATGCATATGCACTGCAATGCGCGTGCGCGTCGTACGGGTACAAAGCTGATCGTTGCTGAGCAATAGACACAATATAAAGTAATAATATAGTAATTGTGCTTATATAGGAACAAATAATTTGAATTGAGTAACAGAGGTATGAGGCACAGATGCCTTATGAGAGAATTCTCTCATAAGGCATCTGTGCCTCATACTTCTGTGACTCAATTCAAATTATTTGAATTACTTGATATTGTGTCTATTGTGTCTATTGTGGCATTGAGCTTATTGTTATTTTTAGGAGGAATTCTCTCATAAGGCATCTGTGCCTCATATTTCTGTGCCTCATACCTCTGTGACTCAATTCAAATTAATTGTTTCGATATAAGCACAATTACTATATGATTACTTGATATTGTGTCTATTGTTTTTTAGGAGAAAAATTATATTATAGGCATCTGTGCCTCATACCTCCTCACATGTGACTCAATTCATACTAACCAACTTGTGACCTATGATTCAAACTGATTGCATTATTACTACATGATCATTTGACATTGAGCTTATTGTCCTTTTAGGAGAAATTCATTTATAAGGCGTTTGTGCCTCATACTTCAGTGCCTCATACTTTTTGTGATTTAATTAAAATTTTCTGTTTCTATATAAGCACAATTACTATATGATCATTTGATATTGTGTTTATCAAGCATTATCACTGGGCATTGAGCTTATTGTTCTTTTTAGGAGGAATTCTCTCATAAGGCATCTGTGCCTCATATTTCTGTGCCTCATACCTCTGTGACTCAATTCAAATTATTTGTTCCTATATAAGCACAATTACTATATGATTACTTGATATTGGGGGTCATTCCGACCCGTTAGCACGCAGCGGTTTTTTGCTGCTGTGCGAAAGGGTGCGGAATGCGCATGCGCGGCGGGCACAGGGCGCGTGCGCGACGTTGCCCGGCGACAGGGGTCGCCGGGTTTCATCGCGGCTTCTGACTGGAGCGGTCATAGCGGCGACCGCTAAGAAGATTGACAGCAAGGAGGTATGGAGGGGCAGATCAGGACCGTTGGAGAGCGTTTTCGGGGAGTGGTGAGTATAACGCAGGCGTGTCCAGGACAACGGAGGGCGGAGGAGTGACGTCAAAGCCGGCCCATCATCGCTGAAGCCATCGAACAGGGTAAGTATGTCCAGGGCTACTCTTCTTCTGCTTGTTTTTTTTTTAGCTTAGCAGGGCTGCACAAGCGATCGCAGCCCTGCTAAGCTAAAATACACTAACCCATAGGCGTGGACTATTGATCGCAGCAGCAGCTAAAAGCTGCTGGCTGCGATCAACTCGGAATGACCACCATTGTGTCTATTGTAACATTGAGCTTATTGTTCTTTTTAGGACAAATTCTCTCATAAGGCATCTGTGCCTCATATTTCTGTGCCTCATACCTCTGTGACTCAATTCAAATTAATTGTTTCTATATAAGCACAATTACTATATGATTACCTGATATTGTGTCTATTGTTTTTTAGGAGAAAAATGGTATTATAGGCATCTTTGCCGCATACCTCCTCACATGTGACTCGATTCATACTCACCAACTTGTGACCTATGATTCAAACTAATTGCCCTGAAATCTTGCATATGGGCTATAAAATTGATAAGATGATGGTCACTTCATATATTTTTTAAGAAACAAAATCATGTCTTGTATAATTGCTTATTAAAGTCCCTACAATCATACCATACTTTATAAGCCCAATCCCGTCTGATCTTGGAAGCAAAACAGTGAGGAGCTGGTCAGTACTTGGTGGGCGACCACCCAGGAATACCAAGTATTGTAGGGCGAGCAATTTAACATATTACGCACTACAGGGGGGCCACTGCGCAGATGGACCCCAAAAAATATATATCATTTTCTGAGTAGTCAAGTCAGTCTATATCATATTTATTATTGTTACATATTTTCACACATGATCACTATATTTCTTTTAAACATATATGTGCTATGGAAACACAAATTTTAAGGCATATCGAAAAAAATTATTAATTTTAAGATAATCTTACATTGTTAATCTTATACTGCTTCAGATAAGAGTGCTCCCTATCAGGGTTATCTTGTCTTCTCTTTAGTGCATCCTGAGGTACTGCATATCCCAAGTACACAGATGTTCAGATGTCGCTATCGCCCGGCGATTAAGATCCTGCATGCAGGATAAATCTAGTCAGATCACCTGTCGGGGTCACTGGCCCTGACAGATCGCTCAGCACACATCATTGACACATCGCTGTGCAGCGCTGTATGCTGAGCGATCTTGCTGAGCTAGCTGCATGTAATTGGAATGGGTCATATTGTCAACAATAAGAAGGTCAACAGTCATTAGGTCGACCAATATTGATCAACAGGCCATATGTTGACACATCAGAAAGGTCAACATGGTTTAGGTAGACAGTGTTGAAAGGTTGACACAAGCAATAGGTCAATATAGAAAAGGTTGACACAAAAAAAGTCGCAATGAGTTTTTCATGATTTTTGGTGGCTATGTCGACATATGTCGTCATGAACACAGTAAAAGTGTATGGTGTTCCCTCGCATGGTGGAAGCTTCAAGCTGCCGGCGCCATTGCCTGTCAAACAGTGTGATGCTTCTTCCAACCAATTTTTGTCCATTCTCTGTTTGAAAGTGTGGTGACACTTTGGGAAGGAGCACAAATCAGTGCAGCTTTTCCAGGCGCCAGTGTGATAGGAGTCCCCTACCCCCTTTTTTGTTCTGGTACAATGCTGCCTACAGTATATGTTTGCAAAAATCTCTTCCCTTATGATTTATGATGGGCTCATGGCGAGTTCATACAAACTCAACACAGAGATTTGATATGAAAATAATGATACTAATTAAAAGGCACTACTTGTCATTTTTTGCAATTGTTTGGTGGTTAAGGTGTGAGTATAGAGAAGCCAATTCTTTCAAAGTATTGTAACAAGGTAGTACATCTCTGAGAGAGTTTTTGATATTTCAATATACAGTAGCATAATGGGCCTAATTCAGATCTGTTCACTCGCTAGCTATTTTTTGCAGCGCTGCGAACAGATAGTCGCCGCCTATAGGGGAGTGTATTTTAGCTTTGCAAGTGTGCGAACGCATGTGCATCCGCCCTGTACAAAAACAGCTTGTGCAGTTTCTGAGTAACTGTGACCTTACTCAGCCGCTACGATCACTTCAGCCTATTCAAGCCCGGAATTGACATCAGACACCCACCCTGCAAATGCCTGGACACGCCTGCGTTTTTCCAAACACTCCCAGAAAACGGTCAGTTGACACCCACAAATGCGCTCTTCCTATCAATCTCCTTGCGATCGGCTGAGTGAATGGATTCTTCGCTAGAACCAGTGCACAGCAACGATCCGCTTTGTACCCATACGACGTGCCTGGAAAAATTGACTAATAGGGCCTACACATGTGGCGATTTAGGCTGCTTTTCTAAGTGATTTGACTGAATCTCTTAGAAATTCAGCACAAATTGCTCTGTGTGTGGACTATAGCAATAGTGATGCGCATCCCCGCGCATCACTATCACCCGTCTAGATAGTTCAAGCATGCTTGAAAGATCTAGTCGTCTCCCATGTTTTCTCTTTTGAGAACACGTGCAGTGACAGATCGCTCAGCACACATCGCTGGTGCAGCGATGTGTGCTGAGCGATCTGAGCGATCTAGCATCGCTCAGATCGCTGACTGCAGTCACCCCGTGTGTAGGCCCCATTATTCAGCAGTAGAAAAGAAAAGTTTAATATATCCATTGGATTAAAGAGAAGCAATAGGTTATAGCAATACAGTAACTGAGACAATTTAGGCTTTGTTCATGAACCCATAATAATCTCTGGATTACACACTGAATTGGGAAAAAAAATAACTGCTTTCTCTCCCTCTTTCATCATCAAATGCTGTTCATACTTATAGGAGGCAGGGATGAGCGGGCTCAGATCTACAAGATCCGAGCCCACACGAACTTCCAGATCTGAGCCGGGATCAGAGTTTTGCTCGGGTTTTCCTGCCAGACTCAGATCCCGGAACGAGGCAAAACGTCATCATCCCGCTGTCGGATTCTCGCGAGATCTGGACTATATACTATTCCACATTTCTTGCCGCAATTATCTCTCCAGCATTGGAGAGGGAGCAGGACGGATGTGTCTGTTATCTGTCTGTGGGAAGGTGGTGGGAAGGGTGGCGTGGGGTGGGTGCTGGTTCTGCTGTCGGTGCTGTTGTCCTGTGCTATCACAAATCAGTCGAGTCCTGGGGCTGTGCTGCCATAATAAGTCACCGGGTGCTCTGTTTGCTATACAAGTGGGTGCTCCACCTGTCTGCCACAAATCAGTCCAGTGCTGGGGCTGTGCTGCCATAATAAGTCACTGGGTGCTCTGTGTGCCATACACGTGGGTGCTGCATCTGTCTGCCACAAATTGGTCCAGTGCTGAGGCTGTGTTGCCATAATAAGTCACTGGGTACTCTGTCTGCCATACAAGCGGGTGAAGAAATATGAGACCCAGGGCCTGATCAGCCATAAGGCTGCAGCCTGGATGGCTGAGTCCTGGGGGGGTGCAGCACCGGCACAATAGATGCTTAGGCTCTACCTACTACTGGAAGCTGCAGATTCCATGCAGACAGCATGAAGACGGCCCTTTAAAAATGGCAGCTGCCTTCTAGGAGACAGATGCTAGTGGTATTACTAGACCATTACCCAGCGCTATCCAGAATGAGCATGTAACCCCTTGGCACTAAGCATGTAACCCCTATGGCAACAAGTATATGTAACCCCTGGCAATGAGCATCTAACCCCTGGCAACAAGCATGTGACTGGGTCCGACTTCCGGTCAGCAGAATCACGGATGCCGGCGGCTTCTCCTCCCACCTCTAGCCACCAACATAACCGTGGGCAGCAACATGGACATCCATATGCGCAGGGCAATTTATCCATCAGGCACATGGGAATATCAGCAGCGGCAGCTAATTGTGAAGTATTAATATATCTCCAATACATGTGGGAGTGCAGGTAGTGTCCTCGGTGCAGAGGTGCAGGAGGTGTCCTCAGTGCAGGAGTGCTGGCAGTATCCCCAGTGCAGGAGTGTAGGCAGTGCGGGAGGTGTCCTCCTTGCACTTGGTTGGTTGTACCGAGGACACTTCCAAACTGCCGGCACCCCTGAACTCCTGCAATGAGGACACCTCCCACACTGCCTTCACTGCTGGCACCCCTGCACCGAGGACACTTCTCGCACTCCCACACTGTCAACACCCCTGAACTCCTGCACTAAGGACACCTCCAGTACTCCCGCACTGCCGACACTGCTGGCATCCCTGCACTGAGGACACTGCCAGCAGCCCTGAACTCCTGCACTGAGGAAACCTCCCATACTGCCAACACTGCTGGCACCCCTGCACAGAGGACACTTCTGGCACTCCCACACTGCCGACACCCCTGAACTCCTGCACTAAGGACACCTCCCACACTGCCAACACTGCTGGAACCCCTGCACCAAGGACACTTATGGCACTCCCACACTGCCGACACCCCTGAACTCCTGCACTAAGGACACCTCCCTCACTGCCATCACTGCTGGCACTCATGTACCGAGGACACTTCTGGCACTCCCACACTGCTGACACCCCTGAACTCCTGCACTAAGGACACCTCCAGTACTCCCGCACTGCCGACACTGCCGGCACCCCTGCACTGAGGACACTGCTGGCACCCCTGCACTGAGGACCCTGCCGGCACTGCCTGCACTATTGACACTGCCGGTACCCCTGCACTGGGGATACTGTCAGCACTCCTGAACTGAGGACACCTCCTGCACTGCCGACACTGCTGGCACCCCTGCTCCGAGGACACTTCCAGCACTCCCACACTGCCATCACCCCTGAACTCCTGCAAGGGGGACACCTCCCATACTGCCGACACTGCCGGCACCCCTGCACTGGGGATACTGCCAGCACTCCTGCACTGAGGACACCTCAGCAGGAGGAGTCCTGCTATGGAAAGCCATTCACTCTTGCTGACATCACTGGGCAGGGGGGAAATTTCTCACTGTGTATGCGTTGAGTGATTTTCAGCCCAGCGATATCAGTGATCACACAGGCTCAGCAAGATCACTCAGCACACAGAGCTGCACCAGCGATGTGTGCTGAGCGATTTGTCACTGCCCATGTTCTCAATAGAGAAAACACGGGTGATGACTAGATATTTCAAGCATGCGGGGATGCGCATTACTATCGCTATAGTCCATACACACATAGCGATTTGCGCTGAATTTCTAAGTGACTCAGTCAAATCACTTAGAAAAGCAGCCCAAATCGCTATGTGTGTGTGATCGTATGCAGGTCGTTCTGATGTACAGTATGGCCTGCTTTAGAGTCCAATTCCTAATTGTGTAGGTGTGAAAATCTCAGTGTGAGAGGCCTTTGAAGTAGATTCCTTGGGGATAGAGACAGCACAGTAACATGTATTCTGGGTGGAGGATGGGTAATGGCTAGAGTCCCGGAATTTGAAATGAACAGTGAACTTTTAGCAATTCAGAGCCTCAGTTTATTAATGCAAAAATTGGAGTTATTTGTTGCTCAGAGCAGAGAGGTGAATGAAGTCTAAAGTGACTTTAAAGAATAAGTTAATTAAAACCTAATAGTGCTAAAGAGTAACGGAACATATTATAAGATTTTGCAATGATAAAATAATTCCAAATAAAGAGTATAAATGTACTGTAAGTCAGATGAAAATGAATACAATCACTTGGATGCTTTGTACAATCCATATACAATTACAGTATACAGTGTTGCAGAGGTGACTTTTCTTTTTTTTAAACAGTTTTCAAGATTGCATAACAAATGTAATACTAGGGTGAAGGACATGTTACAGATAAAATATAACAAATTAATTAATTTAAGCAGGTAGTCTAATTTTGATATTTCAAGCATTTGCAGAAAGGAAGAGTACGATAGGTAAAGGGTCCTTTATGAAATTCTATGCATTATTTGTTTGCATACTGTCTTTTTTGATGTGTCGACATATGGCCTGTCGACCAATATTGGTCGACCTAATGACTGTTGAGCTTCTTATTGGTGACAATATGACCCATTCCAATTACATGCAGCTGGCTTGTCCATTTCTTTCTATTATCACTGGCAGCACAGAAAATAAATGGTCTACATAATTATTACAGGTCTCCAATGTAAGTACGTTTTTCCAAAATGTATTGATGCCATCAATCAGTTGCTCTTTTGTCCATGGCTTAAATTGAGAATGAATATAACTTTTCATTTGCGACCATACTAGCTTGATAGGATTCATGTCCGGTGATCTGTGAAAAGTCAATAAAGGGAGAAAATTTAAAAATCAAATATTTGGCATCTCATGCTTTACAGGAAGCATCAGTCTACAGGGCAAAACTGTACTTACTCTGGTGGTGTGCGTTGCCAAATTATGCCTTTTTCCTCTATGAATTTGGCCGAAGCACTATGTTTTGGATCGTTGTCCTGGAACATTCGATGGCCAGATGACCAATACTTTCTTACATACGGCACTAAAGTATCATTAAAGATCATGGACTTGAAGAATGTTTTATCCATGATACCTGACAAAGAACAATAAAAAAACAAGATTTTATCCACCTACCAGTAAATCCTTTTCTCGTAGTTCATAGACTTACAGTAGTCACTGGACAGTAGTTCTAAATAGGAAAATATAAAAAAACAACATAGTAATGTACATTACTACTGTACTTTATACTGTATGTACCTTCAAAAATTAAAATTGGTCCTGGGCCTCTGCGGGAGATACCACCCCACACATGTACTTTTAATTTGTGCTTTGGAGATGGCTTAAATGATAAATGGCCACGTTTACAGAAGGACCTCCTGCAAACCTCTCAAGTGCTACAGAAGTTTCATCTGTAAATATGACATTGTCAAAAGTTTCTTCAATAGCAATCCATTGACGAGCCTGTTGAACTCTCTTTTCCTTGTTAACATCTCTAATCATGTGAGTCATCCTGTGAAAGGAATGTAAAATGGGATATATTTTACAGTGGAAATAGGATAATTGAGCATCAAAACTAATGGTACCCATACACTTGTGCGATGCCCTGCGACGCGACTTCGCGGGGCATCGCACCGGTAGTTCAGGTGCGATGAAATCGCACCTGAACTGCCAAAGTGATTACCATGCAATCATGCAATAGATCGCATGGTAATCACGTGATGGGCACGTCACCGCCGAGTGCTGGCAGTATACCCAGTGCAGGAGTGTCGGCAGTGCGGGAGGTGTCCTCCTCAGCAGTGTGGGAGTGCCGGAAGTGTCCTCGGTACAGGGGTGCCGGCAGTATCGGCAGTGCAGGAGGTGTCCTCAGTGCAGGAGTGCTGGCAGTATGCCCAGTGCAGGAGTGTCGGCAGTGCCGGCGGTTTCCTCAGTGCAGGGGTGCAGGCAGTTTTGGCAGTGCGGGAGTACTAGAGGTGTCCTAAGTGCAGGTGTTCAGGGGTGTCAGCAGTGTGGGAGTGCCAGAAGTTTCCTTAATGCAGGGGTGTCGGCAGTGTGGGAGGTGTCCTCAGTGCAGGAGTTCAGGGGTGCCGGCAGTGTGGGAGTGCCGGAAGTGTCCTCGGTGCAGAAGTGCTGGCAGTGTCGGCAGTGCAGGAGGTGTCCTCACTGCAGGAGTGCTGGCAGTAAACTCAGAGCAGGGGTGCCGGCAGTGCGGGCAGTGTCGGCGGTGTCCTCAGTGCAGGGGTGCCGACAGTGCAGCTGTCATTAGTGCAGGACTTCAGGGGTGTCAGAAGTGTGGGAGTGCCAGAATTGTACTCGGTGCAGGGGTGCCGGCAGTGTCGCTAGTGCGAGAGGTGTCCTCAGTGCAGGAGTGCTGGCAGTATGACCAGTGCAGGGGTGCCGGTAGTGTCGGCAGTTCGGGCAGTGCCGGCAGTGTCCTCAGTGCAGGGGTGCTGGTGACTTACTTACCTGCTGCGATGTTTTCAGCCTGTTCGGTCCTGGCTCTGACGTCAAACATCTGCCCTGGACAAGCCTGCGTTTCTCTCACCACGCCTGCGTTTTTCTTACCATTCCCCAAAAACCGCTGCAAACGGTGAGTTGACGCCCAGGAACGCCCTCCGCCTGTCAATCTTCGTGCGATTGGCGCTTCGATCGCTTTTTTCGGTTCCAGCATCATTGCCCGGCGACGGCCATGCGTGCGCATAGCGGCCGCCGCGCATGCGCAGTAGGGACCCGATCGCAGCTGTGTGAACAACGACATGCTGCGATCGGGTCGTAATGACCCCTTGAGTTCAGACCTACTTAGAAACTGCACAACATTTTTTACCATAGAAGGCCTGCACAAGCGATCGCAGTCTTGCTATGGGAAATAATCAACCCCCATAGGCGGAGATTAGTTGATCGCACGGGCTGCAAAATGCAGCTTTGTGCGATCAACTCGTAATGAGGCCCTTTATTTGGAAATATTTTATCATTGCAAAATCTTATAATATGATCTTTTACTCTGTAGCACTAAAGTTTTTATTAACTTATTGTTTGATTAAAACTTTAGACTTCATTCACCTCTGTGATCTGAGCAACATATAGTCACATCCCTCAGCTAGGATAACATCTGTACCCCCCAAGGAGTCTACTTCAAAGGCCTCTCACACTGAGATTTTCACACCTACACAATTAGCAATTAGACTCTAAAGCTGGCCATACATCAGAATGACCTGATTACAGTGCCTATTTAACAGCAATGTTGGTGAAAAGCTATGTTACGTGATGCACTGGCCACCCAGTGGTGAAACTATGAATTGTCATGAATTGTCATGGCACAACATAATGGCCCAACAACAAAAGGAATTCATGTCATGCCAAATTTACTGCCATGGCACTCTTTTCAGAAAGTTAATAGTGGACACATCTGTATCTCTCTTTTGCAAAGAGCTGCGCATTGGAAAATTCAGGGCTATGTCGTGTAGATGATGGCCTAACAGGAGGCTTTAAAATTTTCTTTCTAGTGACCTTCGTTTGGGAGAAAAATGCAAAGGTACAAGACAGCTTTTCCTTGCCAATATCTCTCTTTTGCAAAGAGCTGCGCATTGGAAAATTTAGGGCTATGTCGTGTAGATGATGGCCTAACAGGAGGCTTTAAAATTTTCTTTCTAGTGACCTTCGTTTGGGAGAAAAATGCAAAGGTACAAGACAGCTTTTCCTTGCCAATATCTCTCTTTTGCAAAGAGCTGCGCATTGGAAAATTCAGGGCTATGTCGTGTAGATGATGGCCTAACAGGAGGCTTTAAAATTTTCTTTCTAGTGTCCTTCGTTTGGGAGAAAAATGCAAAGGTACAAGACAGCTTTTCCTTGCCAATATCTCTCTTTTGCAAAGAGCTACGCATTGGAAAATTCAGGGCTATGTCGTGTAGATGATGGCCTAACAGGAGGCTTTAAAATTTTCTTTCTAGTGACCTTCGTTTGGGAGAAAAATGCAAAGGTACAAGACAGCTTTTCCTTGCCAATATCTCTCTTTTGCAAAGAGCTGCGCATTGGAAAATTCAGGGCTATGTCGTGTAGATGATGGCCTAACAGGAGGCTTTAAAATTTTCTTTCTAGTGTCCTTCGTTTGGGAGAAAAATGCAATGGTACAAGACAGCTTTTCCTTGCCAATATCTCTCTTTTGCAAAGAGCTGCGCATTGGAAAATTCAGGGCTATTTCGTGTAGATGATGGCCTAACAGGAGGCTTTAAAATTTTCTTTCTAGTGTCCTTCGTTTGGGAGAAAAATGCAAAGGTACAAGACAGCTTTTCCTTGCCAATATCTCTCTTTTGCAAAGAGCTACGCATTGGAAAATTCAGGGCTATGTCGTGTAGATGATGGCCTAACAGGAGGCTTTAAAATTTTCTTTCTAGTGACCTTCGTTTGGGAGAAAAATGCAAAGGTACAAGACAGCTTTTCCTTGCCAATATCTCTCTTTTGCAAAGAGCTGCGCATTGGAAAATTCAGGGCTATGTCGTGTAGATGATGGCCTAACAGGAGGCTTTAAAATTTTCTTTCTAGTGACCTTCGTTTGGGAGAAAAATGCAAAGGTACAAGACAGCTTTTCCTTGCCAATATCTCTCTTTTGCAAAGAGCTGCGCATTGGAAAATTCAGGGCTATGTCGTGTAGATGATGGCCTAACAGGAGGCTTTAAAATTTTCTTTCTAGTGTCCTTCGTTTGGGAGAAAAATGCAATGGTACAAGACAGCTTTTCCTTGCCAATATCTCTCTTTTGCAAAGAGCTACGCATTGGAAAATTCAGGGCTATATCGTGTAGATGATGGCCTAACAGGAGGCTTTAAAATTTTCTTTCTAGTGACCTTCGTTTGGGAGAAAAATGCAAAGGTACAAGACAGCTTTTCCTTGCCAATATCTCTCTTTTGCAAAGAGCTGCGCATTGGAAAATTCAGGGCTATGTCGTGTAGATGATGGCCTAACAGGAGGCTTTAAAATTTTCTTTCTAGTGTCCTTCGTTTGGGAGAAAAATGCAATGGTACAAGACAGCTTTTCCTTGCCAATATCTCTCTTTTGCAAAGAGCTGCGCATTGGAAAATTCAGGGCTATTTCGTGTAGATGATGGCCTAACAGGAGGCTTTAAAATTTTCTTTCTAGTGTCCTTCGTTTGGGAGAAAAATGCAAAGGTACAAGACAGCTTTTCCTTGCCAATATCTCTCTTTTGCAATGAGCTGCGCATTGGAAAATTTAGGGCTATGTCGTGTAGATGATGGCCTAACAGGAGGCTTTAAAATTTTCTTTCTAGTGTCCTTCGTTTGGGAGAAAAATGCAATGGTACAAGACAGCTTTTCCTTGCCAATATCTCTCTTTTGCAAAGAGCTACGCATTGGAAAATTCAGGGCTATGTCGTGTAGATGATGGCCTAACAGGAGGCTTTAAAATTTGAATTCTAGTGTCCTTCGTTTGGGAGAAAAATGCAAAGGTACAAGACAGCTTTTCCTTGCCAATATCTTTCTTTTGCAAAGAGCTGCACATTGGAAAATTCAGGGCTATGTCGTGTAGATGATGGCCTAACAGGAGGCTTTAAAATTTTCTTTCTAGTGACCTTCGTTTGGGAGAAAAATGCAAAGGTACAAGACAGCTTTTCCTTGCCAATATCTCTCTTTTGCAAAGAGCTGCGCATTGGAAAATTCAGGGCTATGTCGTGTAGATGATGGCCTAACAGGAGGCTTTAAAATTTTCTTTCTAGTGACCTTCGTTTGGGAGAAAAATGCAATGGTACAAGACAGCTTTTCCTTGCCAATATCTCTCTTTTGCAAAGAGCTGCGCATTGGAAAATTCAGGGCTATGTCGTGTAGATGATGGCCTAACAGGAGGCTTTAAAATTTTAATTCTAGTGTCCTTCGTTTGGGAGAAAAATGCAAAGGTACAAGACAGCTTTTCCTTGCCAATATCTCTCTTTTGCAAAGAGCTACGCATTGGAAAATTCAGGGCTATGTCGTGTAGATGATGGCCTAACAGGAGGCTTTAAAATTTTCTTTCTAGTGACCTTCGTTTGGGAGAAAAATGCAAAGGTACAAGACAGCTTTTCCTTGCCAATATCTCTCTTTTGCAAAGAGCTGCGCATTGAAAAATTCAGGGCTATGTCGTGTAGATGATGGCCTAACAGGAGGCTTTAAAATTTTCTTTCTAGTGTCCTTCGTTTGGGAGAAAAATGCAATGGTACAAGACAGCTTTTCCTTGCCAATATCTCTCTTTTGCAGAGCTGCGCATTGGAAAATTCAGGGCTATTTCGTGTAGATGATGGCCTAACAGGAGGCTTTAAAATTTTCTTTCTAGTGTCCTTCGTTTGGGAGAAAAATGCAATGGTACAAGACAGCTTTTCCTTGCCAATATCTCTCTTTTGCAAAGAGCTACGCATTGGAAAATTCAGGGCTATGTCGTGTAGATGATGGCCTAACAGGAGGCTTTAAAATTTTAATTCTAGTGTCCTTCGTTTGGGAGAAAAATGCAAAGGTACAAGACAGCTTTTCCTTGCCAATATCTCTCTTTTGCAAAGAGCTGCACATTGGAAAATTCAGGGCTATGTCGTGTAGATGATGGCCTAACAGGAGGCTTTAAAATTTTCTTTCTAGTGTCCTTCGTTTGGGAGAAAAATGCAATGGTACAAGACAGCTTTTCCTTGCCAATATCTCTCTTTTGCAAAGAGCTACGCATTGGAAAATTCAGGGCTATGTCGTGTAGATGATGGCCTAACAGGAGGCTTTAAAATTTTCTTTCTAGTGTCCTTCGTTTGGGAGAAAAATGCAAAGGTACAAGACAGCTTTTCCTTGCCAATATCTCTCGTTTGCAAAGAGCTGCGCATTGGAAAATTAAGGGCTATGTCGTGTAGATGATAGCCTAACAGGAGGCTTTAAAATTTTCTTTCTAGTGTCCTTCGTTTGGGAGAAAAATGCAAAGGTACAAGACAGCTTTTCCTTGCCAATATCTCTCTTTTGCAAAGAGCAGCGCATTGGAAAATTCAGGGCTATATCGTGTAGATGATGGCCTAACAGGAGGCTTTAAAATTTTAATTCTAGTGTCCTTCGTTTGGGAGAAAAATGCAAAGGTACAAGACAGCTTTTCCTTGCCAATATCTCTCTTTTGCAAAGAGCTGCACATTGGAAAATTCAGGGCTATGTCGTGTAGATGATGGCCTAACAGGAGGCTTTAAAATTTTCTTTCTAGTGTCCTTCGTTTGGGAGAAAAATGCAAAGGTACAAGACAGCTTTTCCTTGCCAATATCTTTATTTTGCAAAAAGCTACGCATTGGAAAATTAAGGGCTATGTCGTGTAGATGATGGCCTAACAGGAGGCTTTAAAATTTTCTTTCTAGTGACCTTCGTTTGGGAGAAAAATGCAATGGTACAAGACAGCTTTTCCTTGCCAATATCTCTCTTTTGCAAAGAGCTGCGCATTGGAAAATTCAGGGCTATTTCGTGTAGATGATGGCCTAACAGGAGGCTTTAAAATTTTCTTTCTAGTGTCCTTCGTTTGGGAGAAAAATGCAATGGTACAAGACAGCTTTTCCTTGCCAATATCTCTCTTTTGCAAAGAGCTACGCATTGGAAAATTCAGGGCTATGTCGTGTAGATGATGGCCTAACAGGAGGCTTTAAAATTTTAATTCTAGTGTCCTTCGTTTGGGAGAAAAATGCAAAGGTACAAGACAGCTTTTCCTTGCCAATATCTCTCTTTTGCAAAGAGCTGCACATTGGAAAATTCAGGGCTATGTCGTGTAGATGATGGCCTAACAGGAGGCTTTAAAATTTTCTTTCTAGTGTCCTTCGTTTGGGAGAAAAATGCAATGGTACAAGACAGCTTTTCCTTGCCAATATCTCTCTTTTGCAAAGAGCTACGCATTGGAAAATTCAGGGCTATGTCGTGTAGATGATGGCCTAACAGGAGGCTTTAAAATTTTCTTTCTAGTGTCCTTCGTTTGGGAGAAAAATGCAAAGGTACAAGACAGCTTTTCCTTGCCAATATCTCTCGTTTGCAAAGAGCTGCGCATTGGAAAATTAAGGGCTATGTCGTGTAGATGATAGCCTAACAGGAGGCTTTAAAATTTTCTTTCTAGTGTCCTTCGTTTGGGAGAAAAATGCAAAGGTACAAGACAGCTTTTCCTTGCCAATATCTCTCTTTTGCAAAGAGCAGCGCATTGGAAAATTCAGGGCTATATCGTGTAGATGATGGCCTAACAGGAGGCTTTAAAATTTTAATTCTAGTGTCCTTCGTTTGGGAGAAAAATGCAAAGGTACAAGACAGCTTTTCCTTGCCAATATCTCTCTTTTGCAAAGAGCTGCACATTGGAAAATTCAGGGCTATGTCGTGTAGATGATGGCCTAACAGGAGGCATTAAAATTTTCTTTCTAGTGTCCTTCGTTTGGGAGAAAAATGCAAAGGTACAAGACAGCTTTTCCTTGCCAATATCTTTATTTTGCAAAAAGCTACGCATTGGAAAATTAAGGGCTATGTCGTGTAGATGATAGCCTAACAGGAGGCTTTAAAATTTTCTTTCTAGTGTCCTTCGTTTGGGAGAAAAATGCAATGGTACAAGACAGCTTTTCCTTGCCAATATCTCTCTTTTGCAAAGAGCTACGCATTGGAAAATTCAGGGCTATGTCGTGTAGATGATGGCCTAACAGGAGGCTTTAAAATTTTAATTCTAGTGTCCTTCGTTTGGGAGAAAAATGCAAAGGTACAAGACAGCTTTTCCTTGCCAATATCTCTCTTTTGCAAAGAGCTGCACATTGGAAAATTCAGGGCTATGTCGTGTAGATGATGGCCTAACAGGAGGCTTTAAAATTTTCTTTCTAGTGTCCTTCGTTTGGGAGAAAAATGCAATGGTACAAGACAGCTTTTCCTTGCCAATATCTCTCTTTTGCAAAGAGCTACGCATTGGAAAATTCAGGGCTATGTCGTGTAGATGATGGCCTAACAGGAGGCTTTAAAATTTTCTTTCTAGTGTCCTTCGTTTGGGAGAAAAATGCAAAGGTACAAGACAGCTTTTCCTTGCCAATATCTCTCGTTTGCAAAGAGCTGCGCATTGGAAAATTAAGGGCTATGTCGTGTAGATGATAGCCTAACAGGAGGCTTTAAAATTTTCTTTCTAGTGTCCTTCGTTTGGGAGAAAAATGCAAAGGTACAAGACAGCTTTTCCTTGCCAATATCTCTCTTTTGCAAAGAGCAGCGCATTGGAAAATTCAGGGCTATATCGTGTAGATGATGGCCTAACAGGAGGCTTTAAAATTTTAATTCTAGTGTCCTTCGTTTGGGAGAAAAATGCAAAGGTACAAGACAGCTTTTCCTTGCCAATATCTCTCTTTTGCAAAGAGCTGCACATTGGAAAATTCAGGGCTATGTCGTGTAGATGATGGCCTAACAGGAGGCTTTAAAATTTTCTTTCTAGTGTCCTTCGTTTGGGAGAAAAATGCAAAGGTACAAGACAGCTTTTCCTTGCCAATATCTTTATTTTGCAAAAAGCTACGCATTGGAAAATTAAGGGCTATGTCGTGTAGATGATGGCCTAACAGGAGGCTTTAAAATTTTCTTTCTAGTGACCTTCGTTTGGGAGAAAAATGCAATGGTACAAGACAGCTTTTCCTTGCCAATATCTCTCTTTTGCAAAGAGCTGCGCATTGGAAAATTCAGGGCTGTTTCGTGTAGATGATGGCCTAACAGGAGGCTTTAAAATTTTCTTTCTAGTGTCCTTCGTTTGGGAGAAAAATGCAATGGTACAAGACAGCTTTTCCTTGCCAATATCTCTCTTTTGCAAAGAGCTACGCATTGGAAAATTCAGGGCTATGTCGTGTAGATGATGGCCTAACAGGAGGCTTTAAAATTTTAATTCTAGTGTCCTTCGTTTGGGAGAAAAATGCAAAGGTACAAGACAGCTTTTCCTTGCCAATATCTCTCTTTTGCAAAGAGCTGCACATTGGAAAATTCAGGGCTATGTCGTGTAGATGATGGCCTAACAGGAGGCTTTAAAATTTTCTTTCTAGTGTCCTTCGTTTGGGAGAAAAATGCAATGGTACAAGACAGCTTTTCCTTGCCAATATCTCTCTTTTGCAAAGAGCTACGCATTGGAAAATTCAGGGCTATGTCGTGTAGATGATGGCCTAACAGGAGGCTTTAAAATTTTCTTTCTAGTGTCCTTCGTTTGGGAGAAAAATGCAAAGGTACAAGACAGCTTTTCCTTGCCAATATCTCTCGTTTGCAAAGAGCTGCGCATTGGAAAATTAAGGGCTATGTCGTGTAGATGATAGCCTAACAGGAGGCTTTAAAATTTTCTTTCTAGTGTCCTTCGTTTGGGAGAAAAATGCAAAGGTACAAGACAGCTTTTCCTTGCCAATATCTCTCTTTTGCAAAGAGCAGCGCATTGGAAAATTCAGGGCTATATCGTGTAGATGATGGCCTAACAGGAGGCTTTAAAATTTTAATTCTAGTGTCCTTCGTTTGGGAGAAAAATGCAAAGGTACAAGACAGCTTTTCCTTGCCAATATCTCTCTTTTGCAAAGAGCTGCACATTGGAAAATTCAGGGCTATGTCGTGTAGATGATGGCCTAACAGGAGGCATTAAAATTTTCTTTCTAGTGTCCTTCGTTTGGGAGAAAAATGCAAAGGTACAAGACAGCTTTTCCTTGCCAATATCTTTATTTTGCAAAAAGCTACGCATTGGAAAATTAAGGGCTATGTCGTGTAGATGATAGCCTAACAGGAGGCTTTAAAATTTTCTTTCTAGTGTCCTTCGTTTGGGAGAAAAATGCAAAGGTACAAGACAGCTTGTCCTTGCCAATATCTCTCTTTTGCAAAGAGCTACGCATTGGAAAATTAAGGTATTTTTCGTGTAGATGATGGCCTAACAGGAGGCTTTAAAATTTTCTTTCTAGTGACCTTCGTTTGGGAGAAAAATGCAATGGTACAAGACAGCTTTTCCTTGCCAATATCTCTCTTTTGCAAAGAGCTGCGCATTGGAAAATTCAGGGCTATGTCGTGTAGATGATGGCCTAACAGGAGGCTTTAAAATTTTCTTTCTAGTGTCCTTCGTTTGGGAGAAAAATGCAAAGGTACAAGACAGCTTTTCCTTGCCAATATCTCTCGTTTGCAAAGAGCTGCGCATTGGAAAATTCAGGGCTATGTCGTGTAGATGATGGCCTAACAGGAGGCTTTAAAATTTTCTTTCTAGTGTCCTTCGTTTGGGAGAAAAATGCAAAGGTACAAGACAGCTTTTCCTTGCCAATATCTCTCTTTTGCAAAGAGCAGCGCATTGGAAAGTTCAGGGCTATATCGTGTAGATGATGGCCTAACAGGAGGCTTTAAAATTTTAATTCTAGTGTCCTTCGTTTGGGAGAAAAATGCAAAGGTACAAGACAGCTTTTCCTTGCCAATATCTCTCTTTTGCAAAGAGCTGCGCATTGGAAAATTCATGGCTATGCCGTCTAGATGATGGTCTAACAGAAGGCTTTAAAATTTTCTTTCTAGTGTCCTTCGTTTGGGAGAAAAATGCAATGGTACAAGACAGCTTTACCTTGCCAATATCTCTCTTTTGCAAAGAGCTGCGCATTGGAAAATTCAGGGCTATGTCGTGTAGATGATGGCCTAACGGGAGGCTTTAACATTTTCTTTCTAGTGACCTTCGTTTGGGAGAAAAATGCAAAGGTACAAGACAGCTTTTCCTTGCCAATATCTCTCTTTTGCAAAGAGCTGCGCATTGGAAAATTCAGGGCTATGTCGTGTAGATGATGGCATAACAGGAGGCTTTAAAATTTTAATTCTAGTGTCCTTCGTTTGGGAGAAAAATGCAAAGGTACAAGACAGCTTTTCCTTGCCAATATCTCTCTTTTGCAAAGAGCTGCGCATTGGAAAATTCAGGGCTATGTCGTGTAGATGATGGCCTAACAGGAGGCTTTAAAATTTTCTTTCTAGTGACCTTCGTTTGGGAGAAAAATGCAAAGGTACAAGACAGCTTTTCCTTGCCAATATCTCTCTTTTGCAAAGAGCTGCGCATTGGAAAATTCAGGGCTATGTCGTGTAGATGATGGCCTAACAGGAGGCTTTAAAATTTTCTTTCTAGTGTCCTTCGTTTGGGAGAAAAATGCAATGGTACAAGACAGCTTTTCCTTGCCAATATCTCTCTTTTGCAAAGAGCTGCGCATTGGAAAATTCAGGGCTATGTCGTGTAGATGATGGCCTAACAGGAGGCTTTAAAATTTTCTTTCTAGTGTCCTTCGTTTGGGAGAAAAATGCAAAGGTACAAGACAGCTTTTCCTTGCCAATATCTCTCTTTTGCAAAGAGCTACGCATTGGAAAATTCAGGGCTATGTCGTGTAGATGATGGCCTAACAGGAGGCTTTAAAATTTTCTTTCTAGTGACCTTCGTTTGGGAGAAAAATGCAAAGGTACAAGACAGCTTTTCCTTGCCAATATCTCTCTTTTGCAAAGAGCTGCGCATTGGAAAATTCAGGGCTATGTCGTGTAGATGATGGCCTAACAGGAGGCTTTAAAATTTTCTTTCTAGTGACCTTCGTTTGGGAGAAAAATGCAAAGGTACAAGACAGCTTTTCCTTGCCAATATCTCTCTTTTGCAAAGAGCTGCGCATTGGAAAATTTAGGGCTATGTCGTGTAGATGATGGCCTAACAGGAGGCTTTAAAATTTTCTTTCTAGTGACCTTCGTTTGGGAGAAAAATGCAAAGGTACAAGACAGCTTTTCCTTGCCAATATCTCTCTTTTGCAAAGAGCTGCGCATTGGAAAATTCAGGGCTATGTCGTGTAGATGATGGCCTAACAGGAGGCTTTAAAATTTTCTTTCTAGTGTCCTTCGTTTGGGAGAAAAATGCAAAGGTACAAGACAGCTTTTCCTTGCCAATATCTCTCTTTTGCAAAGAGCTACGCATTGGAAAATTCAGGGCTATGTCGTGTAGATGATGGCCTAACAGGAGGCTTTAAAATTTTCTTTCTAGTGACCTTCGTTTGGGAGAAAAATGCAAAGGTACAAGACAGCTTTTCCTTGCCAATATCTCTCTTTTGCAAAGAGCTGCGCATTGGAAAATTCAGGGCTATGTCGTGTAGATGATGGCCTAACAGGAGGCTTTAAAATTTTCTTTCTAGTGTCCTTCGTTTGGGAGAAAAATGCAATGGTACAAGACAGCTTTTCCTTGCCAATATCTCTCTTTTGCAAAGAGCTGCGCATTGGAAAATTCAGGGCTATTTCGTGTAGATGATGGCCTAACAGGAGGCTTTAAAATTTTCTTTCTAGTGTCCTTCGTTTGGGAGAAAAATGCAAAGGTACAAGACAGCTTTTCCTTGCCAATATCTCTCTTTTGCAAAGAGCTACGCATTGGAAAATTCAGGGCTATGTCGTGTAGATGATGGCCTAACAGGAGGCTTTAAAATTTTCTTTCTAGTGACCTTCGTTTGGGAGAAAAATGCAAAGGTACAAGACAGCTTTTCCTTGCCAATATCTCTCTTTTGCAAAGAGCTGCGCATTGGAAAATTCAGGGCTATGTCGTGTAGATGATGGCCTAACAGGAGGCTTTAAAATTTTCTTTCTAGTGACCTTCGTTTGGGAGAAAAATGCAAAGGTACAAGACAGCTTTTCCTTGCCAATATCTCTCTTTTGCAAAGAGCTGCGCATTGGAAAATTCAGGGCTATGTCGTGTAGATGATGGCCTAACAGGAGGCTTTAAAATTTTCTTTCAAGTGTCCTTCGTTTGGGAGAAAAATGCAATGGTACAAGACAGCTTTTCCTTGCCAATATCTCTCTTTTGCAAAGAGCTACGCATTGGAAAATTCAGGGCTATATCGTGTAGATGATGGCCTAACAGGAGGCTTTAAAATTTTCTTTCTAGTGACCTTCGTTTGGGAGAAAAATGCAAAGGTACAAGACAGCTTTTCCTTGCCAATATCTCTCTTTTGCAAAGAGCTGCGCATTGGAAAATTCAGGGCTATGTCGTGTAGATGATGGCCTAACAGGAGGCTTTAAAATTTTCTTTCTAGTGTCCTTCGTTTGGGAGAAAAATGCAATGGTACAAGACAGCTTTTCCTTGCCAATATCTCTCTTTTGCAAAGAGCTGCGCATTGGAAAATTCAGGGCTATTTCGTGTAGATGATGGCCTAACAGGAGGCTTTAAAATTTTCTTTCTAGTGTCCTTCGTTTGGGAGAAAAATGCAAAGGTACAAGACAGCTTTTCCTTGCCAATATCTCTCTTTTGCAATGAGCTGCGCATTGGAAAATTTAGGGCTATGTCGTGTAGATGATGGCCTAACAGGAGGCTTTAAAATTTTCTTTCTAGTGTCCTTCGTTTGGGAGAAAAATGCAATGGTACAAGACAGCTTTTCCTTGCCAATATCTCTCTTTTGCAAAGAGCTACGCATTGGAAAATTCAGGGCTATGTCGTGTAGATGATGGCCTAACAGGAGGCTTTAAAATTTGAATTCTAGTGTCCTTCGTTTGGGAGAAAAATGCAAAGGTACAAGACAGCTTTTCCTTGCCAATATCTTTCTTTTGCAAAGAGCTGCACATTGGAAAATTCAGGGCTATGTCGTGTAGATGATGGCCTAACAGGAGGCTTTAAAATTTTCTTTCTAGTGACCTTCGTTTGGGAGAAAAATGCAAAGGTACAAGACAGCTTTTCCTTGCCAATATCTCTCTTTTGCAAAGAGCTGCGCATTGGAAAATTCAGGGCTATGTCGTGTAGATGATGGCCTAACAGGAGGCTTTAAAATTTTCTTTCTAGTGACCTTCGTTTGGGAGAAAAATGCAATGGTACAAGACAGCTTTTCCTTGCCAATATCTCTCTTTTGCAAAGAGCTGCGCATTGGAAAATTCAGGGCTATGTCGTGTAGATGATGGCCTAACAGGAGGCTTTAAAATTTTAATTCTAGTGTCCTTCGTTTGGGAGAAAAATGCAAAGGTACAAGACAGCTTTTCCTTGCCAATATCTCTCTTTTGCAAAGAGCTACGCATTGGAAAATTCAGGGCTATGTCGTGTAGATGATGGCCTAACAGGAGGCTTTAAAATTTTCTTTCTAGTGACCTTCGTTTGGGAGAAAAATGCAAAGGTACAAGACAGCTTTTCCTTGCCAATATCTCTCTTTTGCAAAGAGCTGCGCATTGAAAAATTCAGGGCTATGTCGTGTAGATGATGGCCTAACAGGAGGCTTTAAAATTTTCTTTCTAGTGTCCTTCGTTTGGGAGAAAAATGCAATGGTACAAGACAGCTTTTCCTTGCCAATATCTCTCTTTTGCAAAGAGCTGCGCATTGGAAAATTCAGGGCTATTTCGTGTAGATGATGGCCTAACAGGAGGCTTTAAAATTTTCTTTCTAGTGTCCTTCGTTTGGGAGAAAAATGCAATGGTACAAGACAGCTTTTCCTTGCCAATATCTCTCTTTTGCAAAGAGCTACGCATTGGAAAATTCAGGGCTATGTCGTGTAGATGATGGCCTAACAGGAGGCTTTAAAATTTTAATTCTAGTGTCCTTCGTTTGGGAGAAAAATGCAAAGGTACAAGACAGCTTTTCCTTGCCAATATCTCTCTTTTGCAAAGAGCTGCACATTGGAAAATTCAGGGCTATGTCGTGTAGATGATGGCCTAACAGGAGGCTTTAAAATTTTCTTTCTAGTGTCCTTCGTTTGGGAGAAAAATGCAATGGTACAAGACAGCTTTTCCTTGCCAATATCTCTCTTTTGCAAAGAGCTACGCATTGGAAAATTCAGGGCTATGTCGTGTAGATGATGGCCTAACAGGAGGCTTTAAAATTTTCTTTCTAGTGTCCTTCGTTTGGGAGAAAAATGCAAAGGTACAAGACAGCTTTTCCTTGCCAATATCTCTCGTTTGCAAAGAGCTGCGCATTGGAAAATTAAGGGCTATGTCGTGTAGATGATAGCCTAACAGGAGGCTTTAAAATTTTCTTTCTAGTGTCCTTCGTTTGGGAGAAAAATGCAAAGGTACAAGACAGCTTTTCCTTGCCAATATCTCTCTTTTGCAAAGAGCAGCGCATTGGAAAATTCAGGGCTATATCGTGTAGATGATGGCCTAACAGGAGGCTTTAAAATTTTAATTCTAGTGTCCTTCGTTTGGGAGAAAAATGCAAAGGTACAAGACAGCTTTTCCTTGCCAATATCTCTCTTTTGCAAAGAGCTGCACATTGGAAAATTCAGGGCTATGTCGTGTAGATGATGGCCTAACAGGAGGCTTTAAAATTTTCTTTCTAGTGTCCTTCGTTTGGGAGAAAAATGCAAAGGTACAAGACAGCTTTTCCTTGCCAATATCTTTATTTTGCAAAAAGCTACGCATTGGAAAATTAAGGGCTATGTCGTGTAGATGATAGCCTAACAGGAGGCTTTAAAATTTTCTTTCTAGTGTCCTTCGTTTGGGAGAAAAATGCAAAGGTACAAGACAGCTTGTCCTTGCCAATATCTCTCTTTTGCAAAGAGCTACGCATTGGAAAATTAAGGTATTTGTCGTGTAGATGATGGCCTAACAGGAGGCTTTAAAATTTTCTTTCTAGTGACCTTCGTTTGGGAGAAAAATGCAATGGTACAAGACAGCTTTTCCTTGCCAATATCTCTCTTTTGCAAAGAGCTGCGCATTGGAAAATTCAGGGCTATGTCGTGTAGATGATGGCCTAACAGGAGGCTTTAAAATTTTCTTTCTAGTGTCCTTCGTTTGGGAGAAAAATGCAAAGGTACAAGACAGCTTTTCCTTGCCAATATCTCTCGTTTGCAAAGAGCTGCGCATTGGAAAATTCAGGGCTATGTCGTGTAGATGATGGCCTAACAGGAGGCTTTAAAATTTTCTTTCTAGTGTCCTTCGTTTGGGAGAAAAATGCAAAGGTACAAGACAGCTTTTCCTTGCCAATATCTCTCTTTTGCAAAGAGCAGCGCATTGGAAAGTTCAGGGCTATATCGTGTAGATGATGGCCTAACAGGAGGCTTTAAAATTTTAATTCTAGTGTCCTTCGTTTGGGAGAAAAATGCAAAGGTACAAGACAGCTTTTCCTTGCCAATATCTCTCTTTTGCAAAGAGCTGCGCATTGGAAAATTCATGGCTATGCCGTCTAGATGATGGTCTAACAGAAGGCTTTAAAATTTTCTTTCTAGTGTCCTTCGTTTGGGAGAAAAATGCAATGGTACAAGACAGCTTTACCTTGCCAATATCTCTCTTTTGCAAAGAGCTGCGCATTGGAAAATTCAGGGCTATGTCGTGTAGATGATGGCCTAACGGGAGGCTTTAACATTTTCTTTCTAGTGACCTTCGTTTGGGAGAAAAATGCAAAGGTACAAGACAGCTTTTCCTTGCCAATATCTCTCTTTTGCAAAGAGCTGCGCATTGGAAAATTCAGGGCTATGTCGTGTAGATGATGGCATAACAGGAGGCTTTAAAATTTTAATTCTAGTGTCCTTCGTTTGGGAGAAAAATGCAAAGGTACAAGACAGCTTTTCCTTGCCAATATCTCTCTTTTGCAAAGAGCTGCGCATTGGAAAATTCAGGGCTATGTCGTGTAGATGATGGCCTAACAGGAGGCTTTAAAATTTTCTTTCTAGTGACCTTCGTTTGGGAGAAAAATGCAAAGGTACAAGACAGCTTTTCCTTGCCAATATCTCTCTTTTGCAAAGAGCTGCGCATTGGAAAATTCAGGGCTACGTCGTGTAGATGATGGCCTAACAGGAGGCTTTAAAATTTTCTTTCTAGTGTCCTTCGTTTGGGAGAAAAATGCAATGGTACAAGACAGCTTTTCCTTGCCAATATCTCTCTTTTGCAAAGAGCTGCGCATTGGAAAATTCAGGGCTATTTCGTGTAGATGATGGCCTAACAGGAGGCTTTAAAATTTTCTTTCTAGTGTCCTTCGTTTGGGAGAAAAATGCAAAGGTACAAGACAGCTTGTCCTTGCCAATATCTCTCTTTTGCAAAGAGCTACGCATTGGAAAATTAAGGTATTTGTCGTGTAGATGATGGCCTAACAGGAGGCTTTAAAATTTTCTTTCTAGTGACCTTCGTTTGGGAGAAAAATGCAATGGTACAAGACAGCTTTTCCTTGCCAATATCTCTCTTTTGCAAAGAGCTGCGCATTGGAAAATTCAGGGCTATGTCGTGTAGATGATGGCCTAACAGGAGGCTTTAAAATTTTCTTTCTAGTGTCCTTCGTTTGGGAGAAAAATGCAAAGGTACAAGACAGCTTTTCCTTGCCAATATCTCTCGTTTGCAAAGAGCTGCGCATTGGAAAATTCAGGGCTATGTCGTGTAGATGATGGCCTAACAGGAGGCTTTAAAATTTTCTTTCTAGTGTCCTTCGTTTGGGAGAAAAATGCAAAGGTACAAGACAGCTTTTCCTTGCCAATATCTCTCTTTTGCAAAGAGCAGCGCATTGGAAAGTTCAGGGCTATATCGTGTAGATGATGGCCTAACAGGAGGCTTTAAAATTTTAATTCTAGTGTCCTTCGTTTGGGAGAAAAATGCAAAGGTACAAGACATCTTTTCCTTGCCAATATCTCTCTTTTGCAAAGAGCTGCGCATTGGAAAATTCATGGCTATGCCGTCTAGATGATGGTCTAACAGAAGGCTTTAAAATTTTCTTTCTAGTGTCCTTCGTTTGGGAGAAAAATGCAATGGTACAAGACAGCTTTACCTTGCCAATATCTCTCTTTTGCAAAGAGCTGCGCATTGGAAAATTCAGGGCTATGTCGTGTAGATGATGGCCTAACGGGAGGCTTTAACATTTTCTTTCTAGTGACCTTCGTTTGGGAGAAAAATGCAAAGGTACAAGACAGCTTTTCCTTGCCAATATCTCTCTTTTGCAAAGAGCTGCGCATTGGAAAATTCAGGGCTATGTCGTGTAGATGATGGCATAACAGGAGGCTTTAAAATTTTAATTCTAGTGTCCTTCGTTTGGGAGAAAAATGCAAAGGTACAAGACAGCTTTTCCTTGCCAATATCTCTCTTTTGCAAAGAGCTGCGCATTGGAAAATTCAGGGCTATGTCGTGTAGATGATGGCCTAACAGGAGGCTTTAAAATTTTCTTTCTAGTGACCTTCGTTTGGGAGAAAAATGCAAAGGTACAAGACAGCTTTTCCTTGCCAATATCTCTCTTTTGCAAAGAGCTGCGCATTGGAAAATTCAGGGCTATGTCGTGTAGATGATGGCCTAACAGGAGGCTTTAAAATTTTCTTTCTAGTGTCCTTCGTTTGGGAGAAAAATGCAATGGTACAAGACAGCTTTTCCTTGCCAATATCTCTCTTTTGCAAAGAGCTGCGCATTGGAAAATTCAGGGCTATTTCGTGTAGATGATGGCCTAACAGGAGGCTTTAAAATTTTCTTTCTAGTGTCCTTCGTTTGGGAGAAAAATGCAAAGGTACAAGACAGCTTTTCCTTGCCAATATCTCTCTTTTGCAAAGAGCTACGCATTGGAAAATTCAGGGCTATGTCGTGTAGATGATGGCCTAACAGGAGGCTTTAAAATTTTCATTCTAGTGACCTTCGTTTGGGAGAAAAATGCAAAGGTACAAGACAGCTTTTCCTTGCCAATATCTCTCTTTTGCAAAGAGCTGCGCATTGGAAAATTCAGGGCTATGTCGTGTAGATGATGGCCTAACAGGAGGCTTTAAAATTTTCTTTCTAGTGACCTTCGTTTGGGAGAAAAATGCAAAGGTACAAGACAGCTTTTCCTTGCCAATATCTCTCTTTTGCAAAGAGCTGCGCATTGGAAAATTCAGGGCTATGTCGTGTAGATGATGGCCTAACAGGAGGCTTTAAAATTTTCTTTCTAGTGTCCTTCGTTTGGGAGAAAAATGCAATGGTACAAGACAGCTTTTCCTTGCCAATATCTCTCTTTTGCAAAGAGCTACGCATTGGAAAATTCAGGGCTATGTCGTGTAGATGATGGCCTAACAGGAGGCTTTAAAATTTTCTTTCTAGTGACCTTCGTTTGGGAGAAAAATGCAAAGGTACAAGACAGCTTTTCCTTGCCAATATCTCTCTTTTGCAAAGAGCTGCGCATTGGAAAATTCAGGGCTATGTCGTGTAGATGATGGCCTAACAGGAGGCTTTAAAATTTTCTTTCTAGTGTCCTTCGTTTGGGAGAAAAATGCAAAGGTACAAGACAGCTTTTCCTTGCCAATATCTCTCGTTTGAAAAGAGCTGCGCATTGGAAAATTCAGGGCTATGTCGTGTAGATGATGGCCTAACAGGAGGCTTTAAAATTTTCTCTCTAGTGTCCTACGTTTGGGAGAAAAATGCAAAGGTACAAGACAGCTTTTCCTTGCCAATATCTCTCTTTTGCAAAGAGCAGCGCATTGGAAAATTCAGGGCTATATCGTGTAGAAGATGGCCTAACAGGAGGCTTTAACATTTTAATTCTAGTGTCCTTCGTTTGGGAGAAAAATGCAAAGGTACAAGACAGCTTTTCCTTGCCAATATCTCTCTTTTGCAAAGAGCTGCGCATTGGAAAATTCATGGCTATGCCGTCTAGATGATGGTCTAACAGAAGGCTTTAAAATTTTCTTTCTAGTGTCCTTCGTTTGGGAGAAAAATGCAATGGTACAAGACAGCTTTACCTTGCCAATATCTCTCTTTTGCAAAGAGCTGCGCATTGGAAAATTCAGGGCTATGTCGTGTAGATGATGGCCTAACGGGAGGCTTTAACATTTTCTTTCTAGTGACCTTCGTTTGGGAGAAAAATGCAAAGGTACAAGACAGCTTTTCCTTGCCAATATCTCTCTTTTGCAAAGAGCTGCGCATTGGAAAATTCAGGGCTATGTCGTGTAGATGATGGCCTAACAGGAGGCTTTAAAATTTGAATTCTAGTGTCCTTCGTTTGGGAGAAAAATGCAAAGGTACAAGACAGCTTTTCCTTGCCAATATCTCTCTTTTGCAAAGAGCTGCGCATTGGAAAATTCAGGTCTATGTCGTGTAGATGATGGCCTAACAGGAGGCTTTAAAATTTTCTTTCTAGTGTCCTTCGTTTGGGAGAAAAATGCAATGGTACAAGACAGCTTTTCCTTGCCAATATCTCTCTTTTGCAAAGAGCTGCGCATTGGAAAATTCAGGGCTATTTCGTGTAGATGATGGCCTAACAGGAAGCTTTAAAATTTTAATTCTAGTGTCCTTCGTTTGGGAGAAAAATGCAAAGGTACAAGACAGCTTTTCCTTGCCAATATCTCTCTTTTGCAAAGAGCTACGCATTGGAAAATTCAGGGCTATGTCGTGTAGATGATGGCCTAACAGGAGGCTTTAAAATTTTATTTCTAGTGACCTTCGTTTGGGAGAAAAATGCAAAGGTACAAGACAGCTTTTCCTTGCCAATATCTCTCTTTTGCAAAGAGCTGCGCATTGAAAAATTCAGGGCTATGTCGTGTAGATGATGGCCTAACAGGAGGCTTTAAAATTTTCTTTCTAGTGTCCTTCGTTTGGGAGAAAAATGCAATGGTACAAGACAGCTTTTCCTTGCCAATATCTCTCTTTTGCAAAGAGCTGCGCATTGGAAAATTCAGGGCTATTTCGTGTAGATGATGGCCTAACAGGAGGCTTTAAAATTTTCTTTCTAGTGTCCTTCGTTTGGGAGAAAAATGCAATGGTACAAGACAGCTTTTCCTTGCCAATATCTCTCTTTTGCAAAGAGCTACGCATTGGAAAATTCAGGGCTATGTCGTGTAGATGATGGCCTAACAGGAGGCTTTAAAATTTTAATTCTAGTGTCCTTCGTTTGGGAGAAAAATGCAAAGGTACAAGACAGCTTTTCCTTGCCAATATCTCTCTTTTGCAAAGAGCTGCACATTGGAAAATTCAGGGCTATGTCGTGTAGATGATGGCCTAACAGGAGGCTTTAAAATTTTCTTTCTAGTGTCCTTCGTTTGGGAGAAAAATGCAAAGGTACAAGACAGCTTTTCCTTGCCAATATCTCTCTTTTGCAAAGAGCTGCGCATTGGAAATTCAGGGCTATGTCGTGTAGATGATGGCCTAACAGGAGGCTTTAAAATTTTCTTTCTAGTGTCCTTCGTTTGGGAGAAAAATGCAAAGGTACAAGACAGCTTTTCCTTGCCAATATCTCTCGTTTGCAAAGAGCTGCGCATTGGAAAATTCAGGGCTATGTCGTGTAGATGATGGCCTAACAGGAGGCTTTAAAATTTTCTTTCTAGTGTCCTTCGTTTGGGAGAAAAATGCAAAGGTACAAGACAGCTTTTCCTTGCCAATATCTCTCTTTTGCAAAGAGCAGCGCATTGGAAAATTCAGGGCTATATCGTGTAGAAGATGGCCTAACAGGAGGCTTTAACATTTTAATTCTAGTGTCCTTCGTTTGGGAGAAAAATGCAAAGGTACAAGACAGCTTTTCCTTGCCAATATCTCTCTTTTGCAAAGAGCTGCGCATTGGAAAATTCATGGCTATGCCGTCTAGATGATGGTCTAACAGAAGGCTTTAAAATTTTCTTTCTAGTGTCCTTCGTTTGGGAGAAAAATGCAATGGTACAAGACAGCTTTACCTTGCCAATATCTCTCTTTTGCAAAGAGCTGCGCATTGGAAAATTCAGGGCTATGTCGTGTAGATGATGGCCTAACGGGAGGCTTTAACATTTTCTTTCTAGTGACCTTCGTTTGGGAGAAAAATGCAAAGGTACAAGACAGCTTTTCCTTGCCAATATCTCTCTTTTGCAAAGAGCTGCGCATTGGAAAATTCATGGCTATGCCGTCTAGATGATGGTCTAACAGAAGGCTTTAAAATTTTCTTTCTAGTGTCCTTCGTTTGGGAGAAAAATGCAATGGTACAAGACAGCTTTACCTTGCCAATATCTCTCTTTTGCAAAGAGCTGCGCATTGGAAAATTCAGGGCTATGTCGTGTAGATGATGGCCTAACGGGAGGCTTTAACATTTTCTTTCTAGTGACCTTCGTTTGGGAGAAAAATGCAAAGGTACAAGACAGCTTTTCCTTGCCAATATCTCTCTTTTGCAAAGAGCTGCGCATTGGAAAATTCAGGGCTATGTCGTGTAGATGATGGCATAACAGGAGGCTTTAAAATTTTAATTCTAGTGTCCTTCGTTTGGGAGAAAAATGCAAAGGTACAAGACAGCTTTTCCTTGCCAATATCTCTCTTTTGCAAAGAGCTGCGCATTGGAAAATTCAGGGCTATGTCGTGTAGATGATGGCCTAACAGGAGGCTTTAAAATTTTCTTTCTAGTGACCTTCGTTTGGGAGAAAAATGCAAAGGTACAAGACAGCTTTTCCTTGCCAATATCTCTCTTTTGCAAAGAGCTGCGCATTGGAAAATTCAGGGCTATGTCGTGTAGATGATGGCCTAACAGGAGGCTTTAAAATTTTCTTTCTAGTGTCCTTCGTTTGGGAGAAAAATGCAATGGTACAAGACAGCTTTTCCTTGCCAATATCTCTCTTTTGCAAAGAGCTGCGCATTGGAAAATTCAGGGCTATTTCGTGTAGATGATGGCCTAACAGGAGGCTTTAAAATTTTCTTTCTAGTGTCCTTCGTTTGGGAGAAAAATGCAAAGGTACAAGACAGCTTTTCCTTGCCAATATCTCTCTTTTGCAAAGAGCTACGCATTGGAAAATTCAGGGCTATGTCGTGTAGATGATGGCCTAACAGGAGGCTTTAAAATTTTCATTCTAGTGACCTTCGTTTGGGAGAAAAATGCAAAGGTACAAGACAGCTTTTCCTTGCCAATATCTCTCTTTTGCAAAGAGCTGCGCATTGGAAAATTCAGGGCTATGTCGTGTAGATGATGGCCTAACAGGAGGCTTTAAAATTTTCTTTCTAGTGACCTTCGTTTGGGAGAAAAATGCAAAGGTACAAGACAGCTTTTCCTTGCCAATATCTCTCTTTTGCAAAGAGCTGCGCATTGGAAAATTCAGGGCTATGTCGTGTAGATGATGGCCTAACAGGAGGCTTTAAAATTTTCTTTCTAGTGTCCTTCGTTTGGGAGAAAAATGCAATGGTACAAGACAGCTTTTCCTTGCCAATATCTCTCTTTTGCAAAGAGCTACGCATTGGAAAATTCAGGGCTATGTCGTGTAGATGATGGCCTAACAGGAGGCTTTAAAATTTTCTTTCTAGTGACCTTCGTTTGGGAGAAAAATGCAAAGGTACAAGACAGCTTTTCCTTGCCAATATCTCTCTTTTGCAAAGAGCTGCGCATTGGAAAATTCAGGGCTATGTCGTGTAGATGATGGCCTAACAGGAGGCTTTAAAATTTTCTTTCTAGTGTCCTTCGTTTGGGAGAAAAATGCAAAGGTACAAGACAGCTTTTCCTTGCCAATATCTCTCGTTTGAAAAGAGCTGCGCATTGGAAAATTCAGGGCTATGTCGTGTAGATGATGGCCTAACAGGAGGCTTTAAAATTTTCTTTCTAGTGTCCTTCGTTTGGGAGAAAAATGCAAAGGTACAAGACAGCTTTTCCTTGCCAATATCTCTCTTTTGCAAAGAGCAGCGCATTGGAAAATTCAGGGCTATATCGTGTAGAAGATGGCCTAACAGGAGGCTTTAACATTTTAATTCTAGTGTCCTTCGTTTGGGAGAAAAATGCAAAGGTACAAGACAGCTTTTCCTTGCCAATATCTCTCTTTTGCAAAGAGCTGCGCATTGGAAAATTCATGGCTATGCCGTCTAGATGATGGTCTAACAGAAGGCTTTAAAATTTTCTTTCTAGTGTCCTTCGTTTGGGAGAAAAATGCAATGGTACAAGACAGCTTTACCTTGCCAATATCTCTCTTTTGCAAAGAGCTGCGCATTGGAAAATTCAGGGCTATGTCGTGTAGATGATGGCCTAACGGGAGGCTTTAACATTTTCTTTCTAGTGACCTTCGTTTGGGAGAAAAATGCAAAGGTACAAGACAGCTTTTCCTTGCCAATATCTCTCTTTTGCAAAGAGCTGCGCATTGGAAAATTCAGGGCTATGTCGTGTAGATGATGGCCTAACAGGAGGCTTTAAAATTTGAATTCTAGTGTCCTTCGTTTGGGAGAAAAATGCAAAGGTACAAGACAGCTTTTCCTTGCCAATATCTCTCTTTTGCAAAGAGCTGCGCATTGGAAAATTCAGGTCTATGTCGTGTAGATGATGGCCTAACAGGAGGCTTTAAAATTTTCTTTCTAGTGTCCTTCGTTTGGGAGAAAAATGCAATGGTACAAGACAGCTTTTCCTTGCCAATATCTCTCTTTTGCAAAGAGCTGCGCATTGGAAAATTCAGGGCTATTTCGTGTAGATGATGGCCTAACAGGAGGCTTTAAAATTTTAATTCTAGTGTCCTTCGTTTGGGAGAAAAATGCAAAGGTACAAGACAGCTTTTCCTTGCCAATATCTCTCTTTTGCAAAGAGCTACGCATTGGAAAATTCAGGGCTATGTCGTGTAGATGATGGCCTAACAGGAGGCTTTAAAATTTTCTTTCTAGTGACCTTCGTTTGGGAGAAAAATGCAAAGGTACAAGACAGCTTTTCCTTGCCAATATCTCTCTTTTGCAAAGAGCTGCGCATTGAAAAATTCAGGGCTATGTCGTGTAGATGATGGCCTAACAGGAGGCTTTAAAATTTTCTTTCTAGTGTCCTTCGTTTGGGAGAAAAATGCAATGGTACAAGACAGCTTTTCCTTGCCAATATCTCTCTTTTGCAAAGAGCTGCGCATTGGAAAATTCAGGGCTATTTCGTGTAGATGATGGCCTAACAGGAGGCTTTAAAATTTTCTTTCTAGTGTCCTTCGTTTGGGAGAAAAATGCAATGGTACAAGACAGCTTTTCCTTGCCAATATCTCTCTTTTGCAAAGAGCTACGCATTGGAAAATTCAGGGCTATGTCGTGTAGATGATGGCCTAACAGGAGGCTTTAAAATTTTAATTCTAGTGTCCTTCGTTTGGGAGAAAAATGCAAAGGTACAAGACAGCTTTTCCTTGCCAATATCTCTCTTTTGCAAAGAGCTGCACATTGGAAAATTCAGGGCTATGTCGTGTAGATGATGGCCTAACAGGAGGCTTTAAAATTTTCTTTCTAGTGTCCTTCGTTTGGGAGAAAAATGCAATGGTACAAGACAGCTTTTCCTTGCCAATATCTCTCTTTTGCAAAGAGCTACGCATTGGACAATTCAGGGCTATGTCGTGTAGATGATGGCCTAACAGGAGGCTTTAAAATTTTCTTTCTAGTGTCCTTCGTTTGGGAGAAAAATGCAAAGGTACAAGACAGCTTTTCCTTGCCAATATCTCTATTTTGCAAAAAGCTACGCATTGGAAAATTAAGGGCTATGTCGTGTAGATGATAGCCTAACAGGAGGCTTTAAAATTTTCTTTCTAGTGTCCTTCGTTTGGGAGAAAAATGCAAAGGTACAAGACAGCTTGTCCTTGCCAATATCTCTCTTTTGCAAAGAGCTACGCATTGGAAAATTAAGGGATATGTCGTGTAGATGATGGCCTAACAGGAGGCTTTAAAATTTTCTTTCTAGTGACCTTCGTTTGGGAGAAAAATGCAATGGTACAAGACAGCTTTTCCTTGCCAATATCTCTCTTTTGCAAAGAGCTGCGCATTGGAAAATTCAGGGCTATTTCGTGTAGATGATGGCCTAACAGGAGGCTTTAAAATTTTCTTTCTAGTGTCCTTCGTTTGGGAGAAAAATGCAATGGTACAAGACAGCTTTTCCTTGCCAATATCTCTCTTTTGCAAAGAGCTGCACATTGGAAAATTCAGGGCTATGTCGTGTAGATGATGGCCTAACAGGAGGCTTTAAAATTTTAATTCTAGTGTCCTTCGTTTGGGAGAAAAATGCAAAGGTACAAGACAGCTTTTCCTTGCCAATATCTCTCTTTTGCAAAGAGCTGCACATTGGAAAATTCAGGGCTATGTCGTGTAGATGATGGCCTAACAGGAGGCTTTAAAATTTTCTTTCTAGTGTCCTTCGTTTGGGAGAAAAATGCAATGGTACAAGACAGCTTTTCCTTGCCAATATCTCTCTTTTGCAAAGAGCTACGCATTGGAAAATTCAGGGCTATGTCGTGTAGATGATGGCCTAACAGGAGGCTTTAAAATTTTCTTTCTAGTGTCCTTCGTTTGGGAGAAAAATGCAAAGGTACAAGACAGCTTTTCCTTGCCAATATCTCTATTTTGCAAAAAGCTACGCATTGGAAAATTAAGGGCTATGTCGTGTAGATGATAGCCTAACAGGAGGCTTTAAATTTTTCTTTCTAGTGTCCTTCGTTTGGGAGAAAAATGCAAAGGTACAAGACAGCTTGTCCTTGCCAATATCTCTCTTTTGCAAAGAGCTACGCATTGGAAAATTAAGGGATATGTCGTGTAGATGATGGCCTAACAGGAGGCTTTAAAATTTTCTTTCTAGTGACCTTCGTTTGGGAGAAAAATGCAATGGTACAAGACAGCTTTTCCTTGCCAATATCTCTCTTTTGCAAAGAGCTGCGCATTGGAAAATTCAGGGCTATGTCGTGTAGATGATGGCCTAACAGGAGGCTTTAAAATTTTCTTTCTAGTGTCCTTCGTTTGGGAGAAAAATGCAAAGGTACAAGACAGCTTTTCCTTGCCAATATCTCTCGTTTGCAAAGAGCTGCGCATTGGAAAATTCAGGGCTATGTCGTGTAGATGATGGCCTAACAGGAGGCTTTAAAATTTTCTTTCTAGTGTCCTTCGTTTGGGAGAAAAATGCAAAGGTACAAGACAGCTTTTCCTTGCCAATATCTCTCTTTTGCAAAGAGCAGCGCATTGGAAAATTCAGGGCTATATCGTGTAGATGATGGCCTAACAGGAGGCTTTAAAATTTTAATTCTAGTGTCCTTCGTTTGGGAGAAAAATGCAAAGGTACCTGACAGCTTTTCCTTGCCAATATTTCTCTTTTGCAAAGAGCTGCGCATTGGAAAATTCATGGCTATGCCGTCTAGATGATGGTCTAACAGAAGGCTTTAAAATTTTCTTTCTAGTGTCCTTCGTTTGGGAGAAAAATGCAATGGTACAAGACAACTTTACCTTGCCAATATCTCTCTTTTGCAAAGAGCTGCGCATTGGAAAATTCAGGGCTATGTCGTGTAGATGATGGCCTAACGGGAGGCTTTAACATTTTCTTTCTAGTGACCTTCGTTTGGGAGAAAAATGCAAAGGTACAAGACAGCTTTTCCTTGCCAATATCTCTCTTTTGCAAAGAGCTGCGCATTGGAAAATTCAGGGCTATGTCGTGTAGATGATGGCATAACAGGAGGCTTTAAAATTTTAATTCTAGTGTCCTTCGTTTGGGAGAAAAATGCAAAGGTACAAGACAGCTTTTCCTTGCCAATATCTCTCTTTTGCAAAGAGCTGCGCATTGGAAAATTCAGGTCTATGTCGTGTAGATGATGGCCTAACAGGAGGCTTTAAAATTTTCTTTCTAGTGTCCTTCGTTTGGGAGAAAAATGCAATGGTACAAGACAGTTTTTCCTTGCCAATATCTCTCTTTTGCAAAGAGCTGCGCATTGGAAAATTCAGGGCTATTTCGTGTAGATGATGGCCTAACAGGAGGCTTTAAAATTTTCTTTCTAGTGTCCTTCGTTTGGGAGAAAAATGCAAAGGTACAAGACAGCTTTTCCTTGCCAATATCTCTCTTTTGCAAAGAGCTACGCATTGGAAAATGCAGGGCTATGTCGTGTAGATGATGGCCTAACAGGAGGCTTTAAAATTTTCTTTCTAGTGTCCTTCGTTTGGGAGAAAAATGCAATGGTACAAGAAAGCTTTTCCTTGCCAATATCTCTCTTTTGCAAAGAGCTGCGCATTGGAAAATTCAGGGCTATGTCGTGTAGATGATGGCCTAACAGGAGGCTTTACAATTTTCTTTCTAGTGTCCTTCGTTTGGGAGAAAAATGCAAAGGTACAAGACAGCTTTTCCTTGCCAATATCTCTCGTTTGCAAAGAGCTGCGCATTGGAAAATTCAGGGCTATGTCGTGTAGATGATGGCCTAACAGGAGGCTTTAAAATTTTCTTTCTAGTGTCCTTCGTTTGGGAGAAAAATGCAATGGTACAAGACAGCTTTTCCTTGCCAATATCTCTCTTTTGCAAAGAGCTGCGCATTGGAAAATTCATGGCTATGCCGTCTAGATGATGGTCTAACAGAAGGCTTTAAAATTTTCTTTCTAGTGTCCTTCGTTTGGGAGAAAAATGCAATGGTACAAGACAACTTTACCTTGCCAATATCTCTCTTTTGCAAAGAGCTGCGCATTGGAAAATTCAGGGCTATGTCGTGTAGATGATGGCCTAACGGGAGGCTTTAACATTTTCTTTCTAGTGACCTTCGTTTGGGAGAAAAATGCAAAGGTACAAGACAGCTTTTCCTTGCCAATATCTCTCTTTTGCAAAGAGCTGCGCATTGGAAAATTCAGGGCTATGTCGTGTAGATGATGGCATAACAGGAGGCTTTAAAATTTTAATTCTAGTGTCCTTCGTTTGGGAGAAAAATGCAAAGGTACAAGACAGCTTTTCCTTGCCAATATCTCTCTTTTGCAAAGAGCTGCGCATTGGAAAATTCAGGTCTATGTCGTGTAGATGATGGCCTAACAGGAGGCTTTAAAATTTTCTTTCTAGTGTCCTTCGTTTGGGAGAAAAATGCAATGGTACAAGACAGTTTTTCCTTGCCAATATCTCTCTTTTGCAAAGAGCTGCGCATTGGAAAATTCAGGGCTATTTCGTGTAGATGATGGCCTAACAGGAGGCTTTAAAATTTTCTTTCTAGTGTCCTTCGTTTGGGAGAAAAATGCAAAGGTACAAGACAGCTTTTACTTGCCAATATCTCTCTTTTGCAAAGATCTACGCATTGGAAAATTCAGGGCTATGTCGTGTAGATGATGGCCTAACAGGAGGCTTTAAAATTTTCTTTCTAGTGACCTTCGTTTGGGAGAAAAATGCAAAGGTACAAGACAGCTTTTCCTTGCCAATATCTCTCTTTTGCAAAGAGCTGCGCATTGGAAAATTCAGGGCTATATCGTGTAGATGATGGCCTAACAGGAGGCTTTAAAATTTTCTTTCTAGTGACCTTCGTTTGGGAGAAAAATGCAAAGGTACAAGACAGCTTTTCCTTGCCAATATCTCTCTTTTGCAAAGAGCTGCGCATTGGAAAATTCAGGGCTATGTCGTGTAGATGATGGCCTAACAGGAGGCTTTAAAATTTTCTTTCTAGTGTCCTTCGTTTGGGAGAAAAATGCAATGGTACAAGACAGCTTTTCCTTGCCAATATCTCTCTTTTGCAAAGAGCTACGCATTGGAAAATTCAGGGCTATGTCGTGTAGATGATGGCCTAACAGGAGGCTTTAAAATTTTCTTTCTAGTGACCTTCGTTTGGGAGAAAAATGCAAAGGTACAAGACAGCTTTTCCTTGCCAATATCTCTCTTTTGCAAAGAGCTGCGCATTGGAAAATTCAGGGCTATGTCGTGTAGATGATGGCCTAACAGGAGGCTTTAAAATTTTCTTTCTAGTGTCCTTCGTTTGGGAGAAAAATGCAATGGTACAAGAAAGCTTTTCCTTGCCAATATCTCTCTTTTGCAAAGAGCTGCGCATTGGAAAATTCAGGGCTATGTCGTGTAGATGATGGCCTAACAGAAGGCTTTAAAATTTTCTTTCTAGTGTCCTTCGTTTGGGAGAAAAATGCAAAGGTACTAGACAGCTTTTCCTTGCCAATATCTCTCTTTTGTAAAGAGCTACGCATTGGAAAATTCAGGACTATGTCGTGTAGATGATGGCCTAACAGTATGCTTTAAATTTTCTTTCTAGTGACCTTCGTTTGGGAGAAAAATGCAAAGGTACCTGACAGCTTTTCCTTGCCAATATCTCTCTTTTGCAAAGAGCTGCGCATTGGAAAATTCAGGGCTATGTCGTGTAGATGATGGCATAACAGGTGGCTTTAAAATTTTCTTTCTAGTGTCCTTCGTTTGGGAGAAAAATGCAAAGGTACCTGACAGCTTTTCCTTGCCAAATCTCTCTTTTGCAAAGAGCTGCGCATTGGAAAATTCAGGGCTATGTCGTGTAGATGATGGCATAATAGGAGGCTTTAAAATTTTAATTCTAGTGTCCTTCGTTTGGGAGAAAAATTCAAAGGTACAAGACAGCTTTTCCTTGCCAATATCTCTCTTTTGCAAAGAGCTGCGCATTGGAAAATTCAGGGCTATGTCGTGTAGATGATGGCCTAACAGGAGGCTTTAAAAATTTTCTTTCTAGTGACCTTCGTTTGGGAGAAAAATGCAATGGTACAAGACAGCTTTTCCTTGCCAATATCTCTCTTTTGCAAAGAGCTGCGCATTGGAAAATTCAGGGCTATGTCGTGTAGATGATGGCCTAACAGGAGGCTTTAAAATTTTAATTCTAGTGTCCTTCGTTTGGGAGAAAAATGCACAGGTACAAGACAGCTTTTCCTTGCCAATATCTCTCTTTTGCAAAGAGCTACGCATTGGAAAATTCAGGGCTATGTCGTGTAGAGAATGGCCTAACAGGAGGCTTTAAAATTTTAATTCTAGTGTCCTTCGTTTGGGAGAAAAATGCAAAGGTACAAGACAGCTTTTCCTTGCCAATATCTCTCTTTTGCAAAGAGCTGCGCATTGGAAAATTCAGGGCTATGTCGTGTAGATGATGGCCTAACAGGAGGCTTTAAAATTTTCTTTCTAGTGTCCTTCGTTTGGGAGAAAAATGCAAAGGTACCTGACAGCTTTTCCTTGCCAATATCTCTCTTTTGCAAAGAGCTGCGCATTGGAAAATTCAGGGCTATGTCGTGTAGATGATGGCCTAACAGGAGGCTTTAAAATTTTCTTTCTAGTGACCTTCGTTTGGGAGAAAAATGCAAAGGTACAAGACAGCTTTTCCTTGCCAATATCTCTCTTTTGCAAAGAGCTGCGCATTGGAAAATTCAGGGCTATGTCGTGTAGATGATGGCCTAACAGGAGGCTTTAAAATTTTCTTTCTAGTGACCTTCGTTTGGGAGAAAAATGCAAAGGTACAAGACAGCTTTTCCTTGCCAATATCTCTCTTTTGCAAAGAGCTGCGCATTGGAAAATTCAGGGCTATATCGTGTAGATGATGGCCTAACAGGAGGCTTTAAAATTTTCTTTCTAGTGTCCTTCGTTTGGGAGAAAAATGCAATGGTACAAGACAGCTTTTCCTTGCCAATATCTCTCTTTTGCAAAGAGCTGCGCATTGGAAAATTCAGGGCTATGTCGTGTAGATGATGGCCTAACAGGAGGCTTTAAAATTTTCTTTCTAGTGACCTTCGTTTGGGAGAAAAATGCAAAGGTACAAGACAGCTTTTCCTTGCCAATATCTCTCTTTTGCAAAGAGCTGCGCATTGGAAAATTCAGGGCTATGTCGTGTAGATGATGGCCTAACAGGAGGCTTTAAAATTTTCTTTCTAGTGACCTTCGTTTGGGAGAAAAATGCAAAGGTACAAGACAGCTTTTCCTTGCCAATATCTCTCTTTTGCAAAGAGCTGCGCATTGGAAAATTCAGGGCTATGTCGTGTAGATGATGGCCTAACAGGAGGCTTTAAAATTTTCTTTCTAGTGTCCTTCGTTTGGGAGAAAAATGCAATGGTACAAGACAGCTTTTCCTTGCCAATATCTCTCTTTTGCAAAGAGCTACGCATTGGAAAATTCAGGGCTATGTCGTGTAGATGATGGCCTAACAGGAGGCTTTAAAATTTTAATTCTAGTGTCCTTCGTTTGGGAGAAAAATGCAAAGGTACAAGACAGCTTTTCCTTGCCAATATCTCTCTTTTGCAAAGAGCTGCGCATTGGAAAATTCAGGGCTATATCGTGTAGATGATGGCCTAACAGGAGGCTTTAAAATTTTATTTCTAGTGTCCTTCGTTTGGGAGAAAAATGCAATGGTACAAGACAGCTTTTCCTTGCCAATATCTCTCTTTTGCAAAGAGCTGCGCATTGGAAAATTCAGGGCTATGTCGTGTAGATGATGGCCTAACAGGAGGCTTTAAAATTTTCTTTCTAGTGACCTTCGTTTGGGAGAAAAATGCAAAGGTACAAGACAGCTTTTCCTTGCCAATATCTCTCTTTTGCAAAGAGCTGCGCATTGGAAAATTCAGGGCTATGTCGTGTAGATGATGGCCTAACAGGAGGCTTTAAAATTTTCTTTCTAGTGACCTTCGTTTGGGAGAAAAATGCAAAGGTACAAGACAGCTTTTCCTTGCCAATATCTCTCTTTTGCAAAGAGCTGCGCATTGGAAAATTCAGGGCTATGTCGTGTAGATGATGGCCTAACAGGAGGCTTTAAAATTTTCTTTCTAGTGTCCTTCGTTTGGGAGAAAAATGCAATGGTACAAGACAGCTTTTCCTTGCCAATATCTCTCTTTTGCAAAGAGCTACGCATTGGAAAATTCAGGGCTATGTCGTGTAGATGATGGCCTAACAGGAGGCTTTAAAATTTTAATTCTAGTGTCCTTCGTTTGGGAGAAAAATGCAAAGGTACAAGACAGCTTTTCCTTGCCAATATCTCTCTTTTGCAAAGAGCTGCGCATTGGAAAATTCAGGGCTATATCGTGTAGATGATGGCCTAACAGGAGGCTTTAAAATTTTATTTCTAGTGTCCTTCGTTTGGGAGAAAAATGCAATGGTACAAGACAGCTTTTCCTTGCCAATATCTCTCTTTTGCAAAGAGCTGCGCATTGGAAAATTCAGGGCTATGTCGTGTAGATGATGGCCTAACAGGAGGCTTTAAAATTTTCTTTCTAGTGACCTTCGTTTGGGAGAAAAATGCAAAGGTACAAGACAGCTTTTCCTTGCCAATATCTCTCTTTTGCAAAGAGCTGCGCATTGGAAAATTCAGGGCTATGTCGTGTAGATGATGGCCTAACAGGAGGCTTTAAAATTTTCTTTCTAGTGACCTTCGTTTGGGAGAAAAATGCAAAGGTACAAGACAGCTTTTCCTTGCCAATATCTCTCTTTTGCAAAGAGCTGCGCATTGGAAAATTCAGGGCTATGTCGTGTAGATGATGGCCTAACAGGAGGCTTTAAAATTTTCTTTCTAGTGTCCTTCGTTTGGGAGAAAAATGCAATGGTACAAGACAGCTTTTCCTTGCCAATATCTCTCTTTTGCAAAGAGCTACGCATTGGAAAATTCAGGGCTATGTCGTGTAGATGATGGCCTAACAGAAGGCTTTAAAATTTTAATTCTAATTTTAATTCTAATTAAAGCCTCCTGTTATGCCATCATCTACACGACATAGTCCTGAATTTTCCAATGCGCAGCTCTTTGCAAAAGAGAGATATTGGCAAGGAAAAGCTGTCAGGTACCTTTGCATTTTTCTCCCAAACGAAGGACACTAGAAAGAAAATGTTAAAGCCTCCTGTTAGGCCATCATCTACACGAAATAGCCCTGAATTTTCCAATGCGCAGCTCTTTGCAAAAGAGAGATATTGGCAAGGAAAAGCTGTCTTGTACCATTGCATTTTTCTCCCAAACGAAGGACACTAGAAAGAAAATTTTAAAGCCTCCTGTTAGGCCATCATCTACACGACATAGCCCTGAATTTTCCAATGCGCAGCTCTTTGCAAAAGAGAGATATTGGCAAGGAAAAGCTGTCTTGTACCTTTGCATTTTTCTCCCAAACGAAGGTCACTAGAAAGAAAATTTTAAAGCCTCCTGTTAGGCCATCATCTACACGACATAGCCCTGAATTCTCCAATGCGTAGCTCTTTGCAAAAGAGAGATATTGGCAAGGAAAAGCTGTCTTGTACCTTTGCATTTTTCTCCCAAACGAAGGACACTAGAAAGAAAATGTTAAAGCCTCCTGTTAGGCCATCATCTACACGACATAGCCCTGAATTTTCCAATGCGTAGCTCTTTGTAAAAGAGAGATATTGGCAAGGAAAAGCTATCTTGTACCTTTGCATTTTTCTCCCAAACGAAGGACACCAGAATTAAAATTTTAAAGCCTCCTGTTAGGCCATCATCTACACGACATAGCCCTGAATTTTCCAATGCGTAGCTCTTTGCAAAAGAGAGATATTGGCAAGGAAAAGCTGTCAGGTACCTTTGCATTTTTCTCCCAAACGAAGGACACTAGAAAGAAAATTTTAAAGCCTCCTGTTAGGCCATCATCTACACGAAATAGCCCTGAATTTTCCAATGCGCAGCTCTTTGCAAAAGAGAGATATTGGCAAGGAAAAGCTGTCTTGTACCATTGCATTTTTCTCCCAAACGAAGGTCACTAGAAAGAAAAATTTTAAAGCCTCCTGTTAGGCCATCATCTACACGACATAGCCCTGAATTTTCCAATGCGTAGCTCTTTGCAAAAGAGAGATATTGGCAAGGAAAAGCTGTCTTGTACCTTTGAATTTTTCTCCCAAACGTAGGTCAGTAGAAAGAACATTTTAAAGCCTCCTGTTAGGCCATCATCTACACGACATAGCCCTGAATTTTCCAATGCGTAGCTCTTTGCAAAAGAGAGATATTGGCAAGGAAAAGCTGTCTTGTACCTTTGCATTTTTCTCCCAAACGAAGGACACTAGAAAGAAAATTTTAAAGCCTCCTGTTAGGCCATCATCTACACGAAATAGCCCTGAATTTTCCAATGCGCAGCTCTTTGCAAAAGAGAGATATTGGCAAGGAAAAGCTGTCTTGTACCTTTGCATTTTTCTCCCAAACGAAGGTCACTAGAAAGAAAATTTTAAAGCCTCCTGTTAGGCCATCATCTACACGACATAGCCCTGAATTTTCCAATGCGTAGCTCTTTGCAAAAGAGAGATATTGGCAAGGAAAAGCTGTCTTGTACCTTTGCATTTTTCTCCCAAACGAAGGACACTAGAATTAAAATTTTAAAGCCTCCTGTTATGCCATCATCTACACGACATAGCCCTGAATTTTCCAATGCGCAGCTCTTTGCAAAAGAGAGATATTGGCAACGAAAAGCTGTCAGGTACCTTTGCATTTTTCTCCCAAACGAAGGTCACTAGAAAGAAAATTTTAAAGCCTCCTGTTAGGCCATCATCTACACGACATATTCCTGAATTTTCCAATGCGTAGCTCTTTACAAAAGAGAGATATTGGCAAGGAAAAGCTGTCTTGTACCTTTGCATTTTTCTCCCAAACGAAGGACACTAGAAAGAAAATTTTAAAGCCTCCTGTTAGGCCATCATCTACACGACATAGCCCTGAATTTTCCAATGCGCAGCTCTTTGCAAAAGAGAGATATTGGCAAGGAAAAGCTTTCTTGTACCATTGCATTTTTCTCCCAAACGAAGGACACTAGAAAGAAAATTTTAAAGCCTCCTGTTAGACCATCATCTACACGGCATAGCCATGAATTTTCCAATGCGCAGCTCTTTGCAAAAGAGAGATATTGGCAAGGAAAAGCTGTCTTGTACCTTTGCATTTTTCTCCCAAACGAAGGTCACTAGAAAGAAAATGTTAAAGCCTCCTGTTAGGCCATCATCTACACGACATAGCCCTGAATTTTCCAATGCGCAGCTCTTTGCAAAAGAGAGATATTGGCAAGGTAAAGCTGTCTTGTACCATTGCATTTTTCTCCCAAACGAAGGACACTAGAAAGAAAATTTTAAAGCCTCCTGTTAGACCATCATCTACACCGCATAGCCATGAATTTTCCAATGCGCAGCTCTTTGCAAAAGAGAGATATTGGCAAGGAAAAGCTGTCTTGTACCTTTGCATTTTTCTCCCAAACGAAGGACACTAGAATTAAAATTTTAAAGCCTCCTGTTAGGCCATCATCTACACGATATAGCCCTGAATTTTCCAATGCGCAGCTCTTTGCAAAAGAGAGATATTGGCAAGGAAAAGCTGTCTTGTACCTTGGCATTTTTCTCCCAAACGAAGGTCATTAGAATGAAAATTTTAAAGCCTCCTGTTAAGCCATCATCTACACGACATAGCCCTGAATTTTCCAATGCGTAGCTCTTTGCAAAAGAGAGATATTGGCAAGGAAAAGCTGTCTTGTACCATTGCATTTTTCTCCCAAACGAAGGACACTAGAATTAAAATTTTAAAGCCTCCTGTTAGGCCATCATCTACACGACATAGCCCTGAATTTTCCAATGCGCAGCTCTTTGCAAAAGAGAGATATTGGCAAGGAAAAGCTGTCTTGTACCATTGCATTTTTCTCCCAAACGAAGGTCACTAGAAAGAAAATTTTAAAGCCTCCTGTTAGGCCATCATCTACACGACATAGCCCTGTTTTTTCCAATGCGCAGCTCTTTGCAAAAGAGAGATATTGGCAAGGAAAAGCTGTCTTGTACCTTTGCATTTTTCTCCCAAACGAAGGACACTAGAATTAAAATTTTAAAGCCTCCTGTTAGGCCATCATCTACACGACATAGCTCTGAATTTTCCAATGCGCAGCTCTTTGCAAAAGAGAGATATTGGCAAGGAAAAGCTGTCTTGTACCATTGCATTTTTCTCCCAAACGAAGGTCACTAGAAAGAAAATTTTAAAGCCTCCTGTTAGGCCATCATCTACACGACATAGCCCTGAATTTTCCAATGCGCAGCTCTTTGCAAAAGAGAGATATTGGCAAGGAAAAGCTGTCTTGTACCTTTGCATTTTTCTCCCAAACGAAGGTCACTAGAAAGAAAATTTTAAAGCCTCCTGTTAGGCCATCATCTACACGACATAGCCCTGAATTTTCCAATGCGCAGCTCTTTGCAAAAGAGAGATATTGGCAAGGAAAAGCTGTCTTGTACCTTTGCATTTTTCTCCCAAACGAAGGTCACTAGAAAGAAAATTTTAAAGCCTCCTTGTAGGCCATCATCTACACGACATAGCCCTGAATTTTCCAATGCGCAGCTCTTTGCAAAAGAGAGATATTGGCAAGGAAAAGCTGTCTTGTACCTTTGCATTTTTCTCCCAAACGAAGGTCACTAGAAAGAAAATTTTAAAGCCTCCTGTTAGGCCATCATCTACACGACATAGCCCTGAATTTTCCAATGCGTAGCTCTTTGCAAAAGAGAAATATTGGCAAGGAAAAGCTGTCTTGTACCTTTGCATTTTTCTCCCAAACGAAGGACACTAGAAAGAAAATTTTAAAGCCTCCTGTTAGGCCATCATCTACACGAAATAGCCCTGAATTTTCCAATGCGCAGCTCTTTGCAAAAGAGAGATATTGGCAAGGATAAGCTGTCTTGTACCATTGCATTTTTCTCCCAAACGAAGGACACTAGAAAGAAAATTTTAAAGCCTCCTGTTAGGCCATCATCTACACGACATAGCCCTGAATTTTCCAATGCGCAGCTTTTTGCAAAAGAGAGATATTGGCAAGGAAAAGCTGTCTTGTACCTTTGCATTTTTCTCCCAAACGAAGGTCACTAGAAAGAAAATTTTAAAGCCTCCTGTTAGGCCATCATCTACACGACATAGCCCTGAATTTACCAATGCGTAGCTCTTTGCAAAAGAGAGATATTGGCAAGGAAAAGCTGTCTTGTACCATTGCATTTTTCTCCCAAACGAAGGACACTAGAAAGAAAATTTTAAAGCCTCCTGTTAGGCTATCATCTACACGACATAGCCCTGAATTTTCCAATGCGCAGCTCTTTGCAAAAGAGAGATATTGGCAAGGAAAAGCTGTCTTGTACCATTGCATTTTTCTCCCAAACGAAGGACACTAGAAAGAAAATTTTAAAGCCTCCTGTTAGGCCATCATCTACACGACATAGCCCTGAATTTTCCAATGCGTAGCTCTTTGCAAAAGAGAGATATTGGCAAGGAAAAGCTGTCTTGTACCATTGCATTTTTCTCCCAAACGAAGGACACTAGAAAGAAAATTTTAAAGCCTCCTGTTAGGCCATCATCTACACGACATAGCCCTGAATTTTCCAATGCGCAGCTCTTTGCAAAAGAGAGATATTGGCAAGGAAAAGCTGTCTTGTACCTTTGCATTTTTCTCCCAAACGAAGGACACTAGAATTAAAATTTTAAAGCCTCCTGTTAGGCCATCATCTACACGACATAGCCCTGAATTTTCCAATGCGTAGCTCTTTGCAAAAGAGAGATATTGGCAAGGAAAAGCTGTCTTGTACCTTTGCATTTTTCTCCCAAACGAAGGACACTAGAATTAAAATTTTAAAGCCTCCTGTTAGGCCATCATCTACACGACATAGCCCTGAATTTTCCAATGCGCAGCTCTTTGCAAAAGAGAGATATTGGCAAGGAAAAGCTGTCTTGTACCATTGCATTTTTCTCCCAAACGAAGGTCACTAGAAAGAAAATTTTAAAGCCTCCTGTTAGGCCATCATCTACACGACATAGCCCTGAATTTTCCAATGCGTAGCTCTTTGCAAAAGAGAGATATTGGCAAGGAAAAGCTGTCTTGTACCTTTGCATTTTTCTCCCAAACGAAGGACACTAGAAAGAAAATTTTAAAGCCTCCTGTTAGGCCATCATCTACACGAAATAGCCCTGAATTTTCCAATGCGCAGCTCTTTGCAAAAGAGAGATATTGGCAAGGAAAAGCTGTCTTGTACCATTGCATTTTTCTCCCAAACTAAGGACACTAGAAAGAAAATTTTAAAGCCTCCTGTTAGGCCATCATCTACACGACATAGCCCTGAATTTTCCAATGCGCAGCTCTTTGCAAAAGAGAGATATTGGCAAGGAAAAGCTGTCTTGTACCTTTGCATTTTTCTCCCAAACGAAGGTCACTAGAAAGAAAATTTTAAAGCCTCCTGTTAGGCCATCATCTACACGACATAGCCCTGAATTTTCCAATGCGTAGCTCTTTGCAAAAGAGAGATATTGGCAAGGAAAAGCTATCTTGTCTCATTGCATTTTTCTCCCAAACGAAGGACACTAGAAAGAAAATTTTAAAGCCTCCTGTTAGGCCATCATCTACACGACATAGCCCTGAATTTTCCAATGCGCAGCTCTTTGCAAAAGAGAGATATTGGCAAGGAAAAGCTGTCTTGTACCTTTGCATTTTTCTCCCAAACGAAGGACACTAGAATTAAAATTTTAAAGCCTCCTGTTAGGCCATCATCTACACGACATAGCCCTGAATTTTCCAATGCGTAGCTCTTTGCAAAAGAGAGATATTGGCAAGGAAAAGCTGTCTTGTACCATTGCATTTTTCTCCCAAACGAAGGTCACTAGAAAGAAAATTTTAAAGCCTCCTGTTAGGCCATCATCTACACGACATAGCCCTGAATTTTCCAATGCGTAGCTCTTTGCAAAAGAGAGATATTGGCAAGGAAAAGCTGTCTTGTACCTTTGCATTTTTCTCCCAAACGAAGGACACTAGAAAGAAAATTTTAAAGCCTCCTGTTAGGCCATCATCTACACGAAATAGCCCTGAATTTTCCAATGCGCAGCTCTTTGCAAAAGAGAGATATTGGCAAGGAAAAGCTGTCTTGTACCATTGCATTTTTCTCCCAAACTAAGGACACTAGAAAGAAAATTTTAAAGCCTCCTGTTAGGCCATCATCTACACGACATAGCCCTGAATTTTCCAATGCGCAGCTCTTTGCAAAAGAGAGATATTGGCAAGGAAAAGCTGTCTTGTACCTTTGCATTTTTCTCCCAAACGAAGGTCACTAGAAAGAAAATTTTAAAGCCTCCTGTTAGGCCATCATCTACACGACATAGCCCTGAATTTTCCAATGCGTAGCTCTTTGCAAAAGAGAGATATTGGCAAGGAAAAGCTATCTTGTCTCATTGCATTTTTCTCCCAAACGAAGGACACTAGAAAGAAAATTTTAAAGCCTCCTGTTAGGCCATCATCTACACGACATAGCCCTGAATTTTCCAATGCGCAGCTCTTTGCAAAAGAGAGATATTGGCAAGGAAAAGCTGTCTTGTACCTTTGCATTTTTCTCCCAAACGAAGGACACTAGAATTAAAATTTTAAAGCCTCCTGTTAGGCCATCATCTACACGACATAGCCCTGAATTTTCCAATGCGTAGCTCTTTGCAAAAGAGAGATATTGGCAAGGAAAAGCTGTCTTGTACCATTGCATTTTTCTCCCAAACGAAGGACACTAGAAAGAAAATTTTAAAGCCTCCTGTTAGGCCATCATCTACACGACATAGCCCTGAATTTTCCAATGCGCAGCTCTTTGCAAAAGAGAGATATTGGCAAGGAAAAGCTGTCTTGTACCATTGCATTTTTCTCCCAAACGAAGGACACTAGAAAGAAAATTTTAAAGCCTCCTGTTAGGCCATCATCTACACGACATAGCCCTGAATTTTCCAATGCGCAGCTCTTTGCAAAAGAGAGATATTGGCAAGGAAAAGCTGTCTTGTACCTTTGCATTTTTCTCCCAAACGAAGGACACTAGAATTAAAATTTTAAAGCCTCCTGTTAGGCCATCATCTACACGACATAGCCCTGAATTTTCCAATGCGCAGCTCTTTGCAAAAGAGAGATATTGGCAAGGAAAAGCTGTCTTGTACCTTTGCATTTTTCTCCCAAACGAAGGACACTAGAATTAAAATTTTAAAGCCTCCTGTTAGGCCATCATCTACACGACATAGCCCTGAATTTTCCAATGCGTAGCTCTTTGCAAAAGAGAGATATTGGCAAGGAAAAGCTGTCTTGTACCATTGCATTTTTCTCCCAAACGAAGGACACTAGAAAGAAAATTTTAAAGCCTCCTGTTAGGCCATCATCTACACGACATAGCCCTGAATTATCCAATGCGCAGCTCTTTGCAAAAGAGAGATATTGGCAAGGAAAAGCTGTCTTGTACCTTTGCATTTTTCTCCCAAACGAAGGACACTAGAATTAAAATTTTAAAGCCTCCTGTTAGGCCATCATCTACACGACATAGCCCTGAATTTTCCAATGCGTAGCTCTTTGCAAAAGAGAGATATTGGCAAGGAAAAGCTGTCTTGTACCTTTGCATTTTTCTCCCAAACGAAGGACACTAGAATTAAAATTTTAAAGCCTCCTGTTAGGCCATCATCTACACGACATAGCCCTGAATTTTCCAATGCGCAGCTCTTTGCAAAAGAGAGATATTGGCAAGGAAAAGCTGTCTTGTACCATTGCATTTTTCTCCCAAACGAAGGTCACTAGAAAGAAAATTTTAAAGCCTCCTGTTAGGCCATCAGCTACACGACATAGCCCTGAATTTTCCAATGCGCAGCTCTTTGCAAAAGAGAGATATTGGCAAGGAAAAGCTGTCTTGTACCTTTGCATTTTTCTCCCAAACGAAGGTCACTAGAAAGAAAATTTTAAAGCCTCCTGTTAGGCCATCATCTACACGACATAGCCCTGAATTTTCCAATGCGTAGCTCTTTGCAAAAGAGAGATATTGGCAAGGAAAAGCTGTCTTGTACCTTTGCATTTTTCTCCCAAACGAAGGACACTAGAAAGAAAATTTTAAAGCCTCCTGTTAGGCCATCATCTACACGAAATAGCCCTGAATTTTCCAATGCGCAGCTCTTTGCAAAAGAGAGATATTGGCAAGGAAAAGCTGTCTTGTACCATTGCATTTTTCTCCCAAACTAAGGACACTAGAAAGAAAATTTTAAAGCCTCCTGTTAGGCCATCATCTACACGACATAGCCCTGAATTTTCCAATGCGCAGCTCTTTGCAAAAGAGAGATATTGGCAAGGAAAAGCTGTCTTGTACCTTTGCATTTTTCTCCCAAACGAAGGTCACTAGAAAGAAAATTTTAAAGCCTCCTGTTAGGCCATCATCTACACGACATAGCCCTGAATTTTCCAATGCGTAGCTCTTTGCAAAAGAGAGATATTGGCAAGGAAAAGCTATCTTGTCTCATTGCATTTTTCTCCCAAACGAAGGACACTAGAAAGAAAATTTTAAAGCCTCCTGTTAGGCCATCATCTACACGACATAGCCCTGAATTTTCCAATGCGCAGCTCTTTGCAAAAGAGAGATATTGGCAAGGAAAAGCTGTCTTGTACCTTTGCATTTTTCTCCCAAACGAAGGACACTAGAATTAAAATTTTAAAGCCTCCTGTTAGGCCATCATCTACACGACATAGCCCTGAATTTTCCAATGCGTAGCTCTTTGCAAAAGAGAGATATTGGCAAGGAAAAGCTGTCTTGTACCATTGCATTTTTCTCCCAAACGAAGGACACTAGAAAGAAAATTTTAAAGCCTCCTGTTAGGCCATCATCTACACGACATAGCCCTGAATTTTCCAATGCGCAGCTCTTTGCAAAAGAGAGATATTGGCAAGGAAAAGCTGTCTTGTACCATTGCATTTTTCTCCCAAACGAAGGACACTAGAAAGAAAATTTTAAAGCCTCCTGTTAGGCCATCATCTACACGACATAGCCCTGAATTTTCCAATGCGCAGCTCTTTGCAAAAGAGAGATATTGGCAAGGAAAAGCTGTCTTGTACCTTTGCATTTTTCTCCCAAACGAAGGACACTAGAATTAAAATTTTAAAGCCTCCTGTTAGGCCATCATCTACACGACATAGCCCTGAATTTTCCAATGCGCAGCTCTTTGCAAAAGAGAGATATTGGCAAGGAAAAGCTGTCTTGTACCTTTGCATTTTTCTCCCAAACGAAGGTCACTAGAAAGAAAATTTTAAAGCCTCCTGTTAGGCCATCATCTACACGACATAGCCCTGAATTTTCCAATGCGTAGCTCTTTGCAAAAGAGAGATATTGGCAAGGAAAAGCTATCTTGTCTCATTGCATTTTTCTCCCAAACGAAGGACACTAGAAAGAAAATTTTAAAGCCTCCTGTTAGGCCATCATCTACACGACATAGCCCTGAATTTTCCAATGCGCAGATCTTTGCAAAAGAGAGATATTGGCAAGGAAAAGCTGTCTTGTACCTTTGCATTTTTCTCCCAAACGAAGGACACTAGAATTAAAATTTTAAAGCCTCCTGTTAGGCCATCATCTACACGACATAGCCCTGAATTTTCCAATGCGTAGCTCTTTGCAAAAGAGAGATATTGGCAAGGAAAAGCTGTCTTGTACCATTGCATTTTTCTCCCAAACGAAGGACACTAGAAAGAAAATTTTAAAGCCTCCTGTTAGGCCATCATCTACACGACGTAGCCCTGAATTTTCCAATGCGCAGCTCTTTGCAAAAGAGAGATATTGGCAAGGAAAAGCTGTCTTGTACCATTGCATTTTTCTCCCAAACGAAGGACACTAGAAAGAAAATTTTAAAGCCTCCTGTTAGGCCATCATCTACACGACATAGCCCTGAATTTTCCAATGCGCAGCTCTTTGCAAAAGAGAGATATTGGCAAGGAAAAGCTGTCTTGTACCTTTGCATTTTTCTCCCAAACGAAGGACACTAGAATTAAAATTTTAAAGCCTCCTGTTAGGCCATCATCTACACGACATAGCCCTGAATTTTCCAATGCGCAGCTCTTTGCAAAAGAGAGATATTGGCAAGGAAAAGCTGTCTTGTACCTTTGCATTTTTCTCCCAAACGAAGGTCACTAGAAAGAAAATTTTAAAGCCTCCTGTTAGGCCATCATCTACACGACATAGCCCTGAATTTTCCAATGCGTAGCTCTTTGCAAAAGAGAGATATTGGCAAGGAAAAGCTGTCTTGTACCATTGCATTTTTCTCCCAAACGAAGGACACTAGAATTAAAATTTTAAAGCCTCCTGTTAGGTCATTATCTACACGACATAGCCCTGAATTTTCCAATGCGCAGCTCTTTGCAAAAGAGAGATATTGGCAAGGAAAAGCTGTCTTGTACCATTGCATTTTTCTCCCAAACGAAGGTCACTAGAAAGAAAATTTTAAAGCCTCCTGTTAGGCCATCATCTACACGACATAGCCCTGAATTTTCCAATGCGCAGCTCTTTGCAAAAGAGAGATATTGGCAAGGAAAAGCTGTCTTGTACCTTTGCATTTTTCTCCCAAACGAAGGACACTAGAATTAAAATTTTAAAGCCTCCTGTTAGGCCATCATCTACACGACATAGCTCTGAATTTTCCAATGCGCAGCTCTTTGCAAAAGAGAGATATTGGCAAGGAAAAGCTGTCTTGTACCATTGCATTTTTCTCCCAAACGAAGGTCACTAGAAAGAAAATTTTAAAGCCTCCTGTTAGGCCATCATCTACACGACATAGCCCTGAATTTTCCAATGCGCAGCTCTTTGCAAAAGAGAGATATTGGCAAGGAAAAGCTGTCTTGTACCTTTGCATTTTTCTCCCAAACGAAGGTCACTAGAAAGAAAATTTTAAAGCCTCCTGTTAGGCCATCATCTACACGACATAGCCCTGAATTTTCCAATGCGCAGCTCTTTGCAAAAGAGAGATATTGGCAAGGAAAAGCTGTCTTGTACCTTTGCATTTTTCTCCCAAACGAAGGTCACTAGAAAGAAAATTTTAAAGCCTCCTTTTAGGCCATCATCTACACGACATAGCCCTGAATTTTCCAATGCGCAGCTCTTTGCAAAAGAGAGATATTGGCAAGGAAAAGCTGTCTTGTACCTTTGCATTTTTCTCCCAAACGAAGGTCACTAGAAAGAAAATTTTAAAGCCTCCTGTTAGGCCATCATCTACACGACATAGCCCTGAATTTTCCAATGCGTAGCTCTTTGCAAAAGAGAAATATTGGCAAGGAAAAGCTGTCTTGTACCTTTGCATTTTTCTCCCAAACGAAGGACACTAGAAAGAAAATTTTAAAGCCTCCTGTTAGGCCATCATCTACACGAAATAGCCCTGAATTTTCCAATGCGCAGCTCTTTGCAAAAGAGAGATATTGGCAAGGATAAGCTGTCTTGTACCATTGCATTTTTCTCCCAAACGAAGGACACTAGAAAGAAAATTTTAAAGCCTCCTGTTAGGCCATCATCTACACGACATAGCCCTGAATTTTCCAATGCGCAGCTTTTTGCAAAAGAGAGATATTGGCAAGGAAAAGCTGTCTTGTACCTTTGCATTTTTCTCCCAAACGAAGGTCACTAGAAAGAAAATTTTAAAGCCTCCTGTTAGGCCATCATCTACACGACATAGCCCTGAATTTACCAATGCGTAGCTCTTTGCAAAAGAGAGATATTGGCAAGGAAAAGCTGTCTTGTACCATTGCATTTTTCTCCCAAACGAAGGACACTAGAAAGAAAATTTTAAAGCCTCCTGTTAGGCTATCATCTACACGACATAGCCCTGAATTTTCCAATGCGCAGCTCTTTGCAAAAGAGAGATATTGGCAAGGAAAAGCTGTCTTGTACCATTGCATTTTTCTCCCAAACGAAGGACACTAGAAAGAAAATTTTAAAGCCTCCTGTTAGGCCATCATCTACACGACATAGCCCTGAATTTTCCAATGCGTAGCTCTTTGCAAAAGAGAGATATTGGCAAGGAAAAGCTGTCTTGTACCATTGCATTTTTCTCCCAAACGAAGGACACTAGAAAGAAAATTTTAAAGCCTCCTGTTAGGCCATCATCTACACGATATAGCCCTGAATTTTCCAATGTGCAGCTCTTTGCAAAAGAGAGATATTGGCAAGGAAAAGCTGTCTTGTACCTTTGCATTTTTCTCCCAAACGAAGGACACTAGAATTAAAATTTTAAAGCCTCCTGTTAGGCCATCATCTACACGACATAGCCCTGAATTTTCCAATGCGTAGCTCTTTGCAAAAGAGAGATATTGGCAAGGAAAAGCTGTCTTGTACCATTGCATTTTTCTCCCAAACGAAGGACACTAGAAAGAAAATTTTAAAGCCTCCTGTTAGGCCATCATCTACACGACATAGCCCTGAATTTTCCAATGCGCAGCTCTTTGCAAAAGAGAGATATTGGCAAGGAAAAGCTGTCTTGTACCTTTGCATTTTTCTCCCAAACGAAGGACACTAGAAAGAAAATTTTAAAGCCTCCTGTTAGGCCATCATCTACACGAAATTGCCCTGAATTTTCCAATGCGCAGCTCTTTGCAAAAGAGAGATATTGGCAAGGAAAAGCTGTCTTGTACCATTGCATTTTTCTCCCAAACGAAGGACACTAGAAAGAAAATTTTAAAACCTCCTGTTAGGCCATCATCTACACGACATAGCCCTGAATTTTCCAATGCGCAGCTCTTTGCAAAAGAGAGATATTGGCAAGGAAAAGCTGTCTTGTACCTTTGCATTTTTCTCCCAAACGAAGGTCACTAGAAAGAAAATTTTAAAGCCTCCTGTTAGGCCATCATCTACACGACATAGCCCTGAATTTTCCAATGCGTAGCTCTTTGCAAAAGAGAGATATTGGCAAGGAAAAGCTGTCTTGTACCATTGCATTTTTCTCCCAAACGAAGGACACTAGAAAGAAAATTTTAAAGCCTCCTGTTAGGCCATCATCTACACGAAATTGCCCTGAATTTTCCAATGCGCAGCTCTTTGCAAAAGAGAGATATTGGCAAGGAAAAGCTGTCTTGTACCATTGCATTTTTCTCCCAAACGAAGGACACTAGAAAGAAAATTTTAAAGCCTCCTGTTAGGCCATCATCTACACGACATAGCCCTGAATTTTCCAATGCGCAGCTCTTTGCAAAAGAGAGATATTGGCAAGGAAAAGCTGTCTTGTACCTTTGCATTTTTCTCCCAAACGAAGGTCACTAGAAAGAAAATTTTAAAGCCTCCTGTTAGGCCATCATCTACACGACATAGCCCTGAATTTTCCAATGCGTAGCTCTTTGCAAAAGAGAGATATTGGCAAGGAAAAGCTGTCTTGTACCATTGCATTTTTCTCCCAAACGAAGGACACTAGAAAGAAAATTTTAAAGCCTCCTGTTAGGTCATCATCTACACGACATAGCCCTGAATTTTCCAATGCGCAGCTCTTTGCAAAAGAGAGATATTGGCAAGGAAAAGCTGTCTTGTACCTTTGCATTTTTCTCCCAAACGAAGGACACTAGAATTAAAATTTTAAAGCCTCCTGTTAGGCCATCATCTACACGACATAGCCCTGGATTTTCCAATGCGCAGCTCTTTGCAAAAGAGAGATATTGGCAAGGAAAAGCTGTCTTGTACCATTGCATTTTTCTCCCAAACGAAGGTCACTAGAAAGAAAATTTTAAAGCCTCCTGTTAGGCCATCATCTACACGACATAGCCCTGAATTTTCCAATGCGCAGCTCTTTGCAAAAGAGAGATATTGGCAAGGAAAAGCTGTCTTGTACCTTTGCATTTTTCTCCCAAACGAAGGACACTAGAAAGAAAATTTTAAAGCCTCCTGTTAGGCCATCATCTACACGAAATAGCCCTGGATTTTCCAATGCGCAGCTCTTTGCAAAAGAGAGATATTGGCAAGGAAAAGCTGTCTTGTACCATTGCATTTTTCTCCCAAACGAAGGTCACTAGAAAGAAAATTTTAAAGCCTCCTGTTAGGCCATCATCTACACGAAATAGCCCTGGATTTTCCAATGCGCAGCTCTTTGCAAAAGAGAGATATTGGCAAGGAAAAGCTGTCTTGTACCATTGCATTTTTCTCCCAAACGAAGGTCACTAGAAAGAAAATTTTAAAGCCTCCTGTTAGGCCATCATCTACACGACATAGCCCTGAATTTTCCAATGCGCAGCTCTTTGCAAAAGAGAGATATTGGCAAGGAAAAGCTGTCTTGTACCTTTGCATTTTTCTCCCAAACGAAGGACACTAGAATTAAAATTTTAAAGCCTCCTGTTAGGCCATCATCTACACGACATAGCTCTGAATTTTCCAATGCGCAGCTCTTTGCAAAAGAGAGATATTGGCAAGGAAAAGCTGTCTTGTACCATTGCATTTTTCTCCCAAACGAAGGTCACTAGAAAGAAAATTTTAAAGCCTCCTGTTAGGCCATCATCTACACGACATAGCCCTGAATTTTCCAATGCGCAGCTCTTTGCAAAAGAGAGATATTGGCAAGGAAAAGCTGTCTTGTACCTTTGCATTTTTCTCCCAAACGAAGGTCACTAGAAAGAAAATTTTAAAGCCTCCTGTTAGGCCATCATCTACACGACATAGCCCTGAATTTTCCAATGCGCAGCTCTTTGCAAAAGAGAGATATTGGCAAGGAAAAGCTGTCTTGTACCTTTGCATTTTTCTCCCAAACGAAGGTCACTAGAAAGAAAATTTTAAAGCCTCCTTTTAGGCCATCATCTACACGACATAGCCCTGAATTTTCCAATGCGCAGCTCTTTGCAAAAGAGAGATATTGGCAAGGAAAAGCTGTCTTGTACCTTTGCATTTTTCTCCCAAACGAAGGTCACTAGAAAGAAAATTTTAAAGCCTCCTGTTAGGCCATCATCTACACGACATAGCCCTGAATTTTCCAATGCGTAGCTCTTTGCAAAAGAGAAATATTGGCAAGGAAAAGCTGTCTTGTACCTTTGCATTTTTCTCCCAAACGAAGGACACTAGAAAGAAAATTTTAAAGCCTCCTGTTAGGCCATCATCTACACGAAATAGCCCTGAATTTTCCAATGCGCAGCTCTTTGCAAAAGAGAGATATTGGCAAGGATAAGCTGTCTTGTACCATTGCATTTTTCTCCCAAACGAAGGACACTAGAAAGAAAATTTTAAAGCCTCCTGTTAGGCCATCATCTACACGACATAGCCCTGAATTTTCCAATGCGCAGCTTTTTGCAAAAGAGAGATATTGGCAAGGAAAAGCTGTCTTGTACCTTTGCATTTTTCTCCCAAACGAAGGTCACTAGAAAGAAAATTTTAAAGCCTCCTGTTAGGCCATCATCTACACGACATAGCCCTGAATTTACCAATGCGTAGCTCTTTGCAAAAGAGAGATATTGGCAAGGAAAAGCTGTCTTGTACCATTGCATTTTTCTCCCAAACGAAGGACACTAGAAAGAAAATTTTAAAGCCTCCTGTTAGGCTATCATCTACACGACATAGCCCTGAATTTTCCAATGCGCAGCTCTTTGCAAAAGAGAGATATTGGCAAGGAAAAGCTGTCTTGTACCATTGCATTTTTCTCCCAAACGAAGGACACTAGAAAGAAAATTTTAAAGCCTCCTGTTAGGCCATCATCTACACGACATAGCCCTGAATTTTCCAATGCGTAGCTCTTTGCAAAAGAGAGATATTGGCAAGGAAAAGCTGTCTTGTACCATTGCATTTTTCTCCCAAACGAAGGACACTAGAAAGAAAATTTTAAAGCCTCCTGTTAGGCCATCATCTACACGATATAGCCCTGAATTTTCCAATGTGCAGCTCTTTGCAAAAGAGAGATATTGGCAAGGAAAAGCTGTCTTGTACCTTTGCATTTTTCTCCCAAACGAAGGACACTAGAATTAAAATTTTAAAGCCTCCTGTTAGGCCATCATCTACACGACATAGCCCTGAATTTTCCAATGCGTAGCTCTTTGCAAAAGAGAGATATTGGCAAGGAAAAGCTGTCTTGTACCATTGCATTTTTCTCCCAAACGAAGGACACTAGAAAGAAAATTTTAAAGCCTCCTGTTAGGCCATCATCTACACGACATAGCCCTGAATTTTCCAATGCGCAGCTCTTTGCAAAAGAGAGATATTGGCAAGGAAAAGCTGTCTTGTACCTTTGCATTTTTCTCCCAAACGAAGGACACTAGAAAGAAAATTTTAAAGCCTCCTGTTAGGCCATCATCTACACGAAATTGCCCTGAATTTTCCAATGCGCAGCTCTTTGCAAAAGAGAGATATTGGCAAGGAAAAGCTGTCTTGTACCATTGCATTTTTCTCCCAAACGAAGGACACTAGAAAGAAAATTTTAAAACCTCCTGTTAGGCCATCATCTACACGACATAGCCCTGAATTTTCCAATGCGCAGCTCTTTGCAAAAGAGAGATATTGGCAAGGAAAAGCTGTCTTGTACCTTTGCATTTTTCTCCCAAACGAAGGTCACTAGAAAGAAAATTTTAAAGCCTCCTGTTAGGCCATCATCTACACGACATAGCCCTGAATTTTCCAATGCGTAGCTCTTTGCAAAAGAGAGATATTGGCAAGGAAAAGCTGTCTTGTACCATTGCATTTTTCTCCCAAACGAAGGACACTAGAAAGAAAATTTTAAAGCCTCCTGTTAGGCCATCATCTACACGAAATTGCCCTGAATTTTCCAATGCGCAGCTCTTTGCAAAAGAGAGATATTGGCAAGGAAAAGCTGTCTTGTACCATTGCATTTTTCTCCCAAACGAAGGACACTAGAAAGAAAATTTTAAAGCCTCCTGTTAGGCCATCATCTACACGACATAGCCCTGAATTTTCCAATGCGCAGCTCTTTGCAAAAGAGAGATATTGGCAAGGAAAAGCTGTCTTGTACCTTTGCATTTTTCTCCCAAACGAAGGTCACTAGAAAGAAAATTTTAAAGCCTCCTGTTAGGCCATCATCTACACGACATAGCCCTGAATTTTCCAATGCGTAGCTCTTTGCAAAAGAGAGATATTGGCAAGGAAAAGCTGTCTTGTACCATTGCATTTTTCTCCCAAACGAAGGACACTAGAAAGAAAATTTTAAAGCCTCCTGTTAGGTCATCATCTACACGACATAGCCCTGAATTTTCCAATGCGCAGCTCTTTGCAAAAGAGAGATATTGGCAAGGAAAAGCTGTCTTGTACCTTTGCATTTTTCTCCCAAACGAAGGACACTAGAATTAAAATTTTAAAGCCTCCTGTTAGGCCATCATCTACACGACATAGCCCTGGATTTTCCAATGCGCAGCTCTTTGCAAAAGAGAGATATTGGCAAGGAAAAGCTGTCTTGTACCATTGCATTTTTCTCCCAAACGAAGGTCACTAGAAAGAAAATTTTAAAGCCTCCTGTTAGGCCATCATCTACACGACATAGCCCTGAATTTTCCAATGCGCAGCTCTTTGCAAAAGAGAGATATTGGCAAGGAAAAGCTGTCTTGTACCTTTGCATTTTTCTCCCAAACGAAGGACACTAGAAAGAAAATTTTAAAGCCTCCTGTTAGGCCATCATCTACACGAAATAGCCCTGGATTTTCCAATGCGCAGCTCTTTGCAAAAGAGAGATATTGGCAAGGAAAAGCTGTCTTGTACCATTGCATTTTTCTCCCAAACGAAGGACACTAGAAAGAAAATTTTAAAGCCTCCTGTTAGGCCATCATCTACACGACATAGCCCTGAATTTTCCAATGCGCAGCACTTTGCAAAAGAGAGATATTGGCAAGGAAAAGCTGTCTTGTACCTTTGCATTTTTCTCCCAAACGAAGGTCACTAGAAAGAAAATTTTAAAGCCTCCTGTTAGGCCATCATCTACACGACATAGCCCTGAATTTTCCAATGCGTAGCTCTTTGCAAAAGAGAGATATTGGCAAGGAAAAGCTGTCTTGTACCATTGCATTTTTCTCCCAAACGAAGGACACTAGAAAGAAAATTTTAAAGCCTCCTGTTAGGCCATCATCTACACGACATAGCCCTGAATTTTCCAATGCGCAGCTCTTTGCAAAAGAGAGATATTGGCAAGGAAAAGCTGTCTTGTACCTTTGCATTTTTCTCCCAAACGAAGGACACTAGAATTAAAATTTTAAAGCCTCCTGTTAGGCCATCATCTACACGACATAGCCCTGAATTTTCCAATGCGTAGCTCTTTGCAAAAGAGAGATATTGGCAAGGAAAAGCTGTCTTGTACCTTTGCATTTTTCTCCCAAACGAAGGACACTAGAATTAAAATTTTAAAGCCTCCTGTTAGGCCATCATCTACACGACATAGCCCTGAATTTTCCAATGCGCAGCTCTTTGCAAAAGAGAGATATTGGCAAGGAAAAGCTGTCTTGTACCATTGCATTTTTCTCCCAAACGAAGGTCACTAGAAAGAAAATTTTAAAGCCTCCTGTTAGGCCATCATCTACACGACATAGCCCTGAATTTTCCAATGCGCAGCTCTTTGCAAAAGAGAGATATTGGCAAGGAAAAGCTGTCTTGTACCTTTGCTTTTTTCTCCCAAACGAAGGTCACTAGAAAGAAAATTTTAAAGCCTCCTGTTAGGCCATCATCTACACGACATAGCCCTGAATTTTCCAATGCGTAGCTCTTTGCAAAAGAGAGATATTGGCAAGGAAAAGCTGTCTTGTACCTTTGCATTTTTCTCCCAAACGAAGGACACTAGAAAGAAAATTTTAAAGCCTCCTGTTAGGCCATCATCTACACGAAATAGCCCTGGATTTTCCAATGCGCAGCTCTTTGCAAAAGAGAGATATTGGCAAGGAAAAGCTGTCTTGTACCATTGCATTTTTCTCCCAAACGAAGGACACTAGAAAGAAAATTTTAAAGCCTCCTGTTAGGCCATCATCTACACGACATAGCCCTGAATTTTCCAATGCGCAGCTCTTTGCAAAAGAGAGATATTGGCAAGGAAAAGCTGTCTTGTACCTTTGCATTTTTCTCCCAAACGAAGGTCACTAGAAAGAAAATTTTAATGCCTCCTGTTAGGCCATCATCTACACGACATAGCCCTGAATTTTCCAATGCGTAGCTCTTTGCAAAAGAGAGATATTGGCAAGGAAAAGCTGTCTTGTACCATTGCATTTTTCTCCCAAACGAAGGACACTAGAATTAAAATTTTAAAGCCTCCTGTTAGGCCATCATCTACACGACATAGCCCTGAATTTTCCAATGCGTAGCTCTTTGCAAAAGAGAGATATTGGCAAGGAAAAGCTGTCTTGTACCATTGCATTTTTCTCCCAAACGAAGGTCACTAGAAAGAAAATTTTAAAGCCTCCTGTTAGGCCATCATCTACACGACATAGCCCTGAATTTTCCAATGCGCAGCTCTTTGCAAAAGAGAGATATTGGCAAGGAAAAGCTGTCTTGTACCTTTGCATTTTTCTCCCAAACGAAGGTCACTAGAAAGAAAATTTTAAAGCCTCCTGTTAGGCCATCATCTACACGACATAGCCCTGAATTTTCCAATGCGCAGCTCTTTGCAAAAGAGAGATATTGGCAAGGAAAAGCTGTCTTGTACCATTGCATTTTTCTCCCAAACGAAGGACACTAGAAAGAAAATTTTAAAGCCTCCTGTTAGGCCATCATCTACACGACATAGCCCTGAATTTTCCAATGCGCAGCTCTTTGCAAAAGAGAGATATTGGCAAGGAAAAGCTGTCTTGTACCTTTGCATTTTTCTCCCAAACGAAGGTCACTAGAAAGAAAATTTTAAAGCCTCCTGTTAGGCCATCATCTACACGACATAGCCCTGAATTTACCAATGCGTAGCTCTTTGCAAAAGAGAGATATTGGCAAGGAAAAGCTGTCTTGTACCATTGCATTTTTCTCCCAAACGAAGGACACTAGAAAGAAAATTTTAAAGCCTCCTGTTAGGCCATCATCTACACGACATAGCCCTGAATTTTCCAATGCGCAGCTCTTTGCAAAAGAGAGATATTGGCAAGGAAAAGCTGTCTTGTACCTTTGCATTTTTCTCCCAAACGAAGGACACTAGAATTAAAATTTTAAAGCCTCCTGTTAGGCCATCATCTACACGACATAGCCCTGAATTTTCCAATGCGTAGCTCTTTGCAAAAGAGAGATATTGGCAAGGAAAAGCTGTCTTGTACCTTTGCATTTTTCTCCCAAACGAAGGACACTAGAATTAAAATTTTAAAGCCTCCTGTTAGGCCATCATCTACACGACATAGCCCTGAATTTTCCAATGCGCAGCTCTTTGCAAAAGAGAGATATTGGCAAGGAAAAGCTGTCTTGTACCATTGCATTTTTCTCCCAAACGAAGGTCACTAGAAAGAAAATTTTAAAGCCTCCTGTTAGGCCATCATCTACACGACATAGCCCTGAATTTTCCAATGCGCAGCTCTTTGCAAAAGAGAGATATTGGCAAGGAAAAGCTGTCTTGTACCTTTGCATTTTTCTCCCAAACGAAGGTCACTAGAAAGAAAATTTTAAAGCCTCCTGTTAGGCCATCATCTACACGACATAGCCCTGAATTTTCCAATGCGTAGCTCTTTGCAAAAGAGAGATATTGGCAAGGAAAAGCTGTCTTGTACCTTTGCATTTTTCTCCCAAACGAAGGACACTAGAAAGAAAATTTTAAAGCCTCCTGTTAGGCCATCATCTACACGACATAGCCCTGAATTTTCCAATGCGCAGCTCTTTGCAAAAGAGAGATATTGGCAAGGAAAAGCTGTCTTGTACCTTTGCATTTTTCTCCCAAACGAAGGTCACTAGAAAGAAAATTTTAAAGCCTCCTGTTAGGCCATCATCTACACGACATAGCCCTGAATTTTCCAATGCGCAGCTCTTTGCAAAAGAGAGATATTGGCAAGGAAAAGCTGTCTTGTACCATTGCATTTTTCTCCCAAACGAAGGACACTAGAAAGAAAATTTTAAAGCCTCCTGTTAGGCCATCATCTACACGACATAGCCCTGAATTTTCCAATGCGCAGCTCTTTGCAAAAGAGAGATATTGGCAAGGAAAAGCTGTCTTGTACCTTTGCATTTTTCTCCCAAACGAAGGTCACTAGAAAGAAAATTTTAAAGCCTCCTGTTAGGCCATCATCTACACGACATAGCCCTGAATTTTCCAATGCGTAGCTCTTTGCAAAAGAGAGATATTGGCAAGGAAAAGCTGTCTTGTACCATTGCATTTTTCTCCCAAACGAAGGACACTAGAAAGAAAATTTTAAAGCCTCCTGTTAGGCCATCATCTACACGACATAGCCCTGAATTTTCCAATGCGCAGCTCTTTGCAAAAGAGAGATATTGGCAAGGAAAAGCTGTCTTGTACCTTTGCATTTTTCTCCCAAACGAAGGACACTAGAATTAAAATTTTAAAGCCTCCTGTTAGGCCATCATCTACACGACATAGCCCTGAATTTTCCAATGCGTAGCTCTTTGCAAAAGAGAGATATTGGCAAGGAAAAGCTGTCTTGTACCTTTGCATTTTTCTCCCAAACGAAGGACACTAGAATTAAAATTTTAAAGCCTCCTGTTAGGCCATCATCTACACGACATTGCCCTGAATTTTCCAATGCGCAGCTCTTTGCAAAAGAGAGATATTGGCAAGGAAAAGCTGTCTTGTACCATTGCATTTTTCTCCCAAACGAAGGTCACTAGAAAGAAAATTTTAAAGCCTCCTGTTAGGCCATCATCTACACGACATAGCCCTGAATTTTCCAATGCGCAGCTCTTTGCAAAAGAGAGATATTGGCAAGGAAAAGCTGTCTTGTACCTTTGCATTTTTCTCCCAAACGAAGGTCACTAGAAAGAAAATTTTAAAGCCTCCTGTTAGGCCATCATCTACACGACATAGCCCTGAATTTTCCAATGCGTAGCTCTTTGCAAAAGAGAGATATTGGCAAGGAAAAGCTGTCTTGTACCTTTGCATTTTTCTCCCAAACGAAGGACACTAGAATTAAAATTTTAAAGCCTCCTGTTAGGCCATCATCTACACGACATAGCCCTGAATTTTCCAATGCGTAGCTCTTTGCAAAAGAGAGATATTGGCAAGGAAAAGCTGTCTTGTACCTTTGCATTTTTCTCCCAAACGAAGGACACTAGAATTAAAATTTTAAAGCCTCCTCTTAGGCCATCATCTACACGACATAGCCCTGAATTTTCCAATGCGCAGCTCTTTGCAAAAGAGAGATATTGGCAAGGAAAAGCTGTCTTGTACCATTGCATTTTTCTCCCAAACGAAAGTCACTAGAAAGAAAATTTTAAAGCCTCCTGTTAGGCCATCATCTACACGACATAGCCCTGAATTTTCCAATGCGCAGCTCTTTGCAAAAGAGAGATATTGGCAAGGAAAAGCTGTCTTGTACCTTTGCATTTTTCTCCCAAACGAAGGTCACTAGAAAGAAAATTTTAAAGCCTCCTGTTAGGCCATCATCTACACGACATAGCCCTGAATTTTCCAATGCGTAGCTCTTTGCAAAAGAGAGATATTGGCAAGGAAAAGCTGTCTTGTACCTTTGCATTTTTCTCCCAAACGAAGGACACTAGAAAGAAAATTTTAAAGCCTCCTGTTAGGCCATCATCTACACGACATAGCCCTGAATTTTCCAATGCGCAGCTCTTTGCAAAAGAGAGATATTGGCAAGGAAAAGCTGTCTTGTACCATTGCATTTTTCTCCCAAACGAAGGACACTAGAAAGAAAATTTTAAAGCCTCCTGTTAGGCCATCATCTACACGACATAGCCCTGAATTTTCCAATGCGCAGCTCTTTGCAAAAGAGAGATATTGGCAAGGAAAAGCTGTCTTGTACCTTTGCCTTTTTCTCCCAAACGAAGGTCACTAGAAAGAAAATTTTAAAGCCTCCTGTTAGGCCATCATCTACACGACATAGCCCTGAATTTTCCAATGCGTAGCTCTTTGCAAAAGAGAGATATTGGCAAGGAAAAGCTGTCTTGTACCATTGCATTTTTCTCCCAAACGAAGGACACTAGAAAGAAAATTTTAAAGCCTCCTGTTAGGCCATCATCTACACGACATAGCCCTGAATTTTCCAATGCGCAGCTCTTTGCAAAAGAGAGATATTGGCAAGGAAAAGCTGTCTTGTACCTTTGCATTTTTCTCCCAAACGAAGGTCACTAGAATTAAAATTTTAAAGCCTCCTGTTAGGCCATCATCTACACGACATAGCCCTGAATTTTCCAATGCGCAGCTCTTTGCAAAAGAGAGATATTGGCAAGGAAAAGCTGTCTTGTACCATTGCATTTTTCTCCCAAACGAAGGTCACTAGAAAGAAAATTTTAAAGCCTCCTGTTAGGCCATCATCTACACGACATAGCCCTGAATTTTCCAATGCGTAGCTCTTTGCAAAAGAGAGATATTGGCAAGGAAAAGCTGTCTTGTACCTTTGCATTTTTCTCCCAAACGAAGGACACTAGAATTAAAATTTTAAAGCCTCCTGTTAGGCCATCATCTACACGACATAGCCCTGAATTTTCCAATGCGCAGCTCTTTGCAAAAGAGAGATATTGGCAAGGAAAAGCTGTCTTGTACCATTGCATTTTTCTCCCAAACGAAAGTCACTAGAAAGAAAATTTTAAAGCCTCCTGTTAGGCCATCATCTACACGACATAGCCCTGAATTTTCCAATGCGCAGCTCTTTGCAAAAGAGAGATATTGGCAAGGAAAAGCTGTCTTGTACCTTTGCATTTTTCTCCCAAACGAAGGTCACTAGAAAGAAAATTTTAAAGCCTCCTGTTAGGCCATCATCTACACGACATAGCCCTGAATTTTCCAATGCGTAGCTCTTTGCAAAAGAGAGATATTGGCAAGGAAAAGCTGTCTTGTACCTTTGCATTTTTCTCCCAAACGAAGGACACTAGAAAGAAAATTTTAAAGCCTCCTGTTAGGCCATCATCTACACGACATAGCCCTGAATTTTCCAATGCGCAGCTCTTTGCAAAAGAGAGATATTGGCAAGGAAAAGCTGTCTTGTACCATTGCATTTTTCTCCCAAACGAAGGACACTAGAAAGAAAATTTTAAAGCCTCCTGTTAGGCCATCATCTACACGACATAGCCCTGAATTTTCCAATGCGCAGCTCTTTGCAAAAGAGAGATATTGGCAAGGAAAAGCTGTCTTGTACCTTTGCCTTTTTCTCCCAAACGAAGGTCACTAGAAAGAAAATTTTAAAGCCTCCTGTTAGGCCATCATCTACACGACATAGCCCTGAATTTTCCAATGCGTAGCTCTTTGCAAAAGAGAGATATTGGCAAGGAAAAGCTGTCTTGTACCATTGCATTTTTCTCCCAAACGAAGGACACTAGAAAGAAAATTTTAAAGCCTCCTGTTAGGCCATCATCTACACGACATAGCCCTGAATTTTCCAATGCGCAGCTCTTTGCAAAAGAGAGATATTGGCAAGGAAAAGCTGTCTTGTACCTTTGCATTTTTCTCCCAAACGAAGGACACTAGAATTAAAATTTTAAAGCCTCCTGTTAGGCCATCATCTACACGACATAGCCCTGAATTTTCCAATGCGTAGCTCTTTGCAAAAGAGAGATATTGGCAAGGAAAAGCTGTCTTGTACCTTTGCATTTTTCTCCCAAACGAAGGACACTAGAATTAAAATTTTAAAGCCTCCTGTTAGGCCATCATCTACACGACATAGCCCTGAATTTTCCAATGCGCAGCTCTTTGCAAAAGAGAGATATTGGCAAGGAAAAGCTGTCTTGTACCATTGCATTTTTCTCCCAAACGAAGGTCACTAGAAAGAAAATTTTAAAGCCTCCTGTTAGGCCATCATCTACACGACATAGCCCTGAATTTTCCAATGCGCAGCTCTTTGCAAAAGAGAGATATTGGCAAGGAAAAGCTGTCTTGTACCTTTGCATTTTTCTCCCAAACGAAGGTCACTAGAAAGAAAATTTTAAAGCCTCCTGTTAGGCCATCATCTACACGACATAGCCCTGAATTTTCCAATGCGTAGCTCTTTGCAAAAGAGAGATATTGGCAAGGAAAAGCTGTCTTGTACCTTTGCATTTTTCTCCCAAACGAAGGACACTAGAATTAAAATTTTAAAGCCTCCTGTTAGGCCATCATCTACACGACATAGCCCTGAATTTTCCAATGCGTAGCTCTTTGCAAAAGAGAGATATTGGCAAGGAAAAGCTGTCTTGTACCTTTGCATTTTTCTCCCAAACGAAGGACACTAGAATTAAAATTTTAAAGCCTCCTGTTAGGCCATCATCTACACGACATAGCCCTGAATTTTCCAATGCGCAGCTCTTTGCAAAAGAGAGATATTGGCAAGGAAAAGCTGTCTTGTACCATTGCATTTTTCTCCCAAACGAAAGTCACTAGAAAGAAAATTTTAAAGCCTCCTGTTAGGCCATCATCTACACGACATAGCCCTGAATTTTCCAATGCGCAGCTCTTTGCAAAAGAGAGATATTGGCAAGGAAAAGCTGTCTTGTACCTTTGCATTTTTCTCCCAAACGAAGGTCACTAGAAAGAAAATTTTAAAGCCTCCTGTTAGGCCATCATCTACACGACATAGCCCTGAATTTTCCAATGCGTAGCTCTTTGCAAAAGAGAGATATTGGCAAGGAAAAGCTGTCTTGTACCTTTGCATTTTTCTCCCAAACGAAGGACACTAGAAAGAAAATTTTAAAGCCTCCTGTTAGGCCATCATCTACACGAAATAGCCCTGAATTTTCCAATGCGCAGCTCTTTGCAAAAGAGAGATATTGGCAAGGAAAAGCTGTCTTGTACCATTGCATTTTTCTCCCAAACGAAGGACACTAGAAAGAAAATTTTAAAGCCTCCTGTTAGGCCATCATCTACACGACATAGCCCTGAATTTTCCAATGCGCAGCTCTTTGCAAAAGAGAGATATTGGCAAGGAAAAGCTGTCTTGTACCTTTGCATTTTTCTCCCAAACGAAGGTCACTAGAAAGAAAATTTTAAAGCCTCCTGTTAGGCCATCATCTACACGACATAGCCCTGAATTTTCCAATGCGTAGCTCTTTGCAAAAGAGAGATATTGGCAAGGAAAAGCTGTCTTGTACCATTGCATTTTTCTCCCAAACGAAGGACATTAGAAAGAAAATTTTAAAGCCTCCTGTTAGGCCATCATCTACACGACATAGCCCTGAATTTTCCAATGCGTAGCTCTTTGTAAAAGAGAGATATTGGCAAGGAAAAGCTATCTTGTACCTTTGCATTTTTCTCCCAAACGAAGGACACTAGAATTAAAATTTTAAAGCCTCCTGTTAGGCCATCATCTACACGAAATAGCCCTGAATTTTCCAATGCGCAGCTCTTTGCAAAAGAGAGATATTGGCAAGGAAAAGCTGTCTTGTACCATTGCATTTTTCTCCCAAACGAAGGACACTAGAAAGAAAATTTTAAAGCCTCCTGTTAGGCCATCATCTACACGACATAGCCCTGAATTTTCCAATGCGCAGCTCTTTGCAAAAGAGAGATATTGGCAAGGAAAAGCTGTCTTGTACCTTTGCATTTTTCTCCCAAACGAAGGTCACTAGAAAGAAAATTTTAAAGCCTCCTGTTAGGCCATCATCTACACGACATAGCCCTGAATTTTCCAATGCGCAGCTCTTTGCAAAAGAGAGATATTGGCAAGGAAAAGCTGTCTTGTACCTTTGCATTTTTCTCCCAAACGAAGGTCACTAGAAATAAAATTTTAAAGCCTCCTGTTAGGCCATCATCTACACGACATAGCCCTGAATTTTCCAATGCGTAGCTCTTTGCAAAAGAGAGATATTGGCAAGGAAAAGCTGTCTTGTACCTTTGCATTTTTCTCCCAAACGAAGGACACTAGAAAGAAAATTTTAAAGCCTCCTGTTAGGCCATCATCTACACGAAATAGCCCTGAATTTTCCAATGCCCAGCTCTTTGCAAAAGAGAGATATTGGCAAGGAAAAGCTGTCTTGTACCATTGCATTTTTCTCCCAAACGAAGGACACTAAAAAGAAAATTTTAAAGCCTCCTGTTAGGCCATCATCTACACGACATAGCCCTGAATTTTCCAATGCGCAGCTCTTTGCAAAAGAGAGATATTGGCAAGGAAAAGCTGTCTTGTACCTTTGCATTTTCTCCCAAACGAAGGACACTAGAATTAAAATTTTAAAGCCTCCTGTTATGCCATCATCTACACGACATAGCCCTGAATTTTCCAATGCGCAGCTCTTTGCAAAAGAGAGATATTGGCAAGGAAAAGCTGTCAGGTACCTTTGTATTTTTCTCCCAAACGAAGGTCACTAGAAAGAAAATTTTAAAGCCTCCTGTTAGGCCATCATCTACACGACATAGTCCTGAATTTTCCAATGCGTAGCTCTTTACAAAAGAGAGATATTGGCAAGGAAAAGCTGTCTTGTACCTTTGCATTTTTCTCCCAAACGAAGGACACTAGAAAGAAAATTTTAAAGCCTCCTGTTAGGCCATCATCTACACGAAATAGCCCTGAATTTTCCAATGCGCAGCTCTTTGTAAAAGAGAGATATTGGCAAGGAAAAGCTGTCTTGTACCATTGCATTTTTCTCCCAAACGAAGGACACTAGAAAGAAAATTTTAAAGCCTCCTGTTAGGCCATCATCTACACGAAATAGCCCTGAATTTTCCAATGCGCAGCTCTTTGCAAAAGAGAGATATTGGCAAGGAAAAGCTGTCTTGTACCATTGCATTTTTCTCCCAAACGAAGGACACTAGAAAGAAAATTTTAAAGCCTCCTGTTAGGCCATCATCTACACGACATAGCCCTGAATTTTCCAATGCGCAGCTCTTTGCAAAAGAGAGATATTGGCAAGGAAAAGCTGTCTTGTACCTTTGCATTTTTCTCCCAAACGAATGTCACTAGAATGAAAATTTTAAAGCCTCCTGTTAGGCCATCATCTACACGACATAGCCCTGAATTTTCCAATGCGTAGCTCTTTGCAAAAGAGAGATATTGGCAAGGAAAAGCTGTCTTGTACCATTGCATTTTTCTCCCAAACGAAGGACATTAGAAAGAAAATTTTAAAGCCTCCTGTTAGGCCATCATCTACACGACATAGCCCTGAATTTTCCAATGCGCAGCTCTTTGCAAAAGAGAGATATTGGCAAGGAAAAGCTGTCTTGTACCTTTGCCTTTTTCTCCCAAACGAAGGTCACTAGAAAGAAAATTTTAAAGCCTCCTGTTAGGCCATCATCTACACGACATAGCCCTGAATTTTCCAATGCGTAGCTCTTTGCAAAAGAGAGATATTGGCAAGGAAAAGCTGTCTTGTACCTTTGCATTTTTCTCCCAAACGAAGGACACTAGAATTAAAATTTTAAAGCCTCCTGTTAGGCCATCATCTACACGACATAGCCCTGAATTTTCCAATGCGTAGCTCTTTGCAAAAGAGAGATATTGGCAAGGAAAAGCTGTCTTGTACCTTTGCATTTTTCTCCCAAACGAAGGACACTAGAATTAAAATTTTAAAGCCTCCTGTTAGGCCATCATCTACACGACATAGCCCTGAATTTTCCAATGCGCAGCTCTTTGCAAAAGAGAGATATTGGCAAGGAAAAGCTGTCTTGTACCATTGCATTTTTCTCCCAAACGAAGGTCACTAGAAAGAAAATTTTAAAGCCTCCTGTTAGGCCATCATCTACACGACATAGCCCTGAATTTTCCAATGCGCAGCTCTTTGCAAAAGAGAGATATTGGCAAGGAAAAGCTGTCTTGTACCTTTGCATTTTTCTCCCAAACGAAGGTCACTAGAAAGAAAATTTTAAAGCCTCCTGTTAGGCCATCATCTACACGACATAGCCCTGAATTTTCCAATGCGTAGCTCTTTGCAAAAGAGAGATATTGGCAAGGAAAAGCTGTCTTGTACCTTTGCATTTTTCTCCCAAACGAAGGACACTAGAATTAAAATTTTAAAGCCTCCTGTTAGGCCATCATCTACACGACATAGCCCTGAATTTTCCAATGCGTAGCTCTTTGCAAAAGAGAGATATTGGCAAGGAAAAGCTGTCTTGTACCTTTGCATTTTTCTCCCAAACGAAGGACACTAGAATTAAAATTTTAAAGCCTCCTGTTAGGCCATCATCTACACGACATAGCCCTGAATTTTCCAATGCGCAGCTCTTTGCAAAAGAGAGATATTGGCAAGGAAAAGCTGTCTTGTACCATTGCATTTTTCTCCCAAACGAAAGTCACTAGAAAGAAAATTTTAAAGCCTCCTGTTAGGCCATCATCTACACGACATAGCCCTGAATTTTCCAATGCGCAGCTCTTTGCAAAAGAGAGATATTGGCAAGGAAAAGCTGTCTTGTACCTTTGCATTTTTCTCCCAAACGAAGGTCACTAGAAAGAAAATTTTAAAGCCTCCTGTTAGGCCATCATCTACACGACATAGCCCTGAATTTTCCAATGCGTAGCTCTTTGCAAAAGAGAGATATTGGCAAGGAAAAGCTGTCTTGTACCTTTGCATTTTTCTCCCAAACGAAGGACACTAGAAAGAAAATTTTAAAGCCTCCTGTTAGGCCATCATCTACACGAAATAGCCCTGAATTTTCCAATGCGCAGCTCTTTGCAAAAGAGAGATATTGGCAAGGAAAAGCTGTCTTGTACCATTGCATTTTTCTCCCAAACGAAGGACACTAGAAAGAAAATTTTAAAGCCTCCTGTTAGGCCATCATCTACACGACATAGCCCTGAATTTTCCAATGCGCAGCTCTTTGCAAAAGAGAGATATTGGCAAGGAAAAGCTGTCTTGTACCTTTGCATTTTTCTCCCAAACGAAGGTCACTAGAAAGAAAATTTTAAAGCCTCCTGTTAGGCCATCATCTACACGACATAGCCCTGAATTTTCCAATGCGTAGCTCTTTGCAAAAGAGAGATATTGGCAAGGAAAAGCTGTCTTGTACCATTGCATTTTTCTCCCAAACGAAGGACATTAGAAAGAAAATTTTAAAGCCTCCTGTTAGGCCATCATCTACACGACATAGCCCTGAATTTTCCAATGCGTAGCTCTTTGTAAAAGAGAGATATTGGCAAGGAAAAGCTATCTTGTACCTTTGCATTTTTCTCCCAAACGAAGGACACTAGAATTAAAATTTTAAAGCCTCCTGTTAGGCCATCATCTACACGAAATAGCCCTGAATTTTCCAATGCGCAGCTCTTTGCAAAAGAGAGATATTGGCAAGGAAAAGCTGTCTTGTACCATTGCATTTTTCTCCCAAACGAAGGACACTAGAAAGAAAATTTTAAAGCCTCCTGTTAGGCCATCATCTACACGACATAGCCCTGAATTTTCCAATGCGCAGCTCTTTGCAAAAGAGAGATATTGGCAAGGAAAAGCTGTCTTGTACCTTTGCATTTTTCTCCCAAACGAAGGTCACTAGAAAGAAAATTTTAAAGCCTCCTGTTAGGCCATCATCTACACGACATAGCCCTGAATTTTCCAATGCGCAGCTCTTTGCAAAAGAGAGATATTGGCAAGGAAAAGCTGTCTTGTACCTTTGCATTTTTCTCCCAAACGAAGGTCACTAGAAATAAAATTTTAAAGCCTCCTGTTAGGCCATCATCTACACGACATAGCCCTGAATTTTCCAATGCGTAGCTCTTTGCAAAAGAGAGATATTGGCAAGGAAAAGCTGTCTTGTACCTTTGCATTTTTCTCCCAAACGAAGGACACTAGAAAGAAAATTTTAAAGCCTCCTGTTAGGCCATCATCTACACGAAATAGCCCTGAATTTTCCAATGCCCAGCTCTTTGCAAAAGAGAGATATTGGCAAGGAAAAGCTGTCTTGTACCATTGCATTTTTCTCCCAAACGAAGGACACTAAAAAGAAAATTTTAAAGCCTCCTGTTAGGCCATCATCTACACGACATAGCCCTGAATTTTCCAATGCGCAGCTCTTTGCAAAAGAGAGATATTGGCAAGGAAAAGCTGTCTTGTACCTTTGCATTTTCTCCCAAACGAAGGACACTAGAATTAAAATTTTAAAGCCTCCTGTTATGCCATCATCTACACGACATAGCCCTGAATTTTCCAATGCGCAGCTCTTTGCAAAAGAGAGATATTGGCAAGGAAAAGCTGTCAGGTACCTTTGTATTTTTCTCCCAAACGAAGGTCACTAGAAAGAAAATTTTAAAGCCTCCTGTTAGGCCATCATCTACACGACATAGTCCTGAATTTTCCAATGCGTAGCTCTTTACAAAAGAGAGATATTGGCAAGGAAAAGCTGTCTTGTACCTTTGCATTTTTCTCCCAAACGAAGGACACTAGAAAGAAAATTTTAAAGCCTCCTGTTAGGCCATCATCTACACGAAATAGCCCTGAATTTTCCAATGCGCAGCTCTTTGTAAAAGAGAGATATTGGCAAGGAAAAGCTGTCTTGTACCATTGCATTTTTCTCCCAAACGAAGGACACTAGAAAGAAAATTTTAAAGCCTCCTGTTAGGCCATCATCTACACGAAATAGCCCTGAATTTTCCAATGCGCAGCTCTTTGCAAAAGAGAGATATTGGCAAGGAAAAGCTGTCTTGTACCATTGCATTTTTCTCCCAAACGAAGGACACTAGAAAGAAAATTTTAAAGCCTCCTGTTAGGCCATCATCTACACGACATAGCCCTGAATTTTCCAATGCGCAGCTCTTTGCAAAAGAGAGATATTGGCAAGGAAAAGCTGTCTTGTACCTTTGCATTTTTCTCCCAAACGAATGTCACTAGAATGAAAATTTTAAAGCCTCCTGTTAGGCCATCATCTACACGACATAGCCCTGAATTTTCCAATGCGTAGCTCTTTGCAAAAGAGAGATATTGGCAAGGAAAAGCTGTCTTGTACCATTGCATTTTTCTCCCAAACGAAGGACATTAGAAAGAAAATTTTAAAGCCTCCTGTTAGGCCATCATCTACACGACATAGCCCTGAATTTTCCAATGCGTAGCTCTTTGTAAAAGAGAGATATTGGCAAGGAAAAGCTATCTTGTACCTTTGCATTTTTCTCCCAAACGAAGGACACTAGAATTAAAATTTTAAAGCCTCCTGTTAGGCCATCATCTACACGACATAGCCCTGAATTTTCCAATGCGCAGCTCTTTGCAAAAGAGAGATATTGGCAAGGAAAAGCTGTCTTGTACCTTTGCATTTTTCTCCCAAACGAAGGTCACTAGAAAGAAAATTTTAAAGCCTCCTGTTAGGCCATCATCTACACGACAAAGCCCTGAATTTTCCAATGCGTAGCTCTTTGCAAAAGAGAGATATTGGCAAGGAAAAGCTGTCTTGTACCATTGCATTTTTCTCCCAAACGAAGGACACTAGAAAGAAAATTTTAAAGCCTCCTGTTAGGCCATCATCTACACGACATAGCCCTGAATTTTCCAATGCGTAGCTCTTTGCAAAAGAGAGATATTGGCAAGGAAAAGCTGTCTTGTACCTTTGCATTTTTCTCCCAAACGAAGGTCACTAGAAAGAAAATTTTAAAGCCTCCTGTTAGGCCATCATCTACACGACAAAGCCCTGAATTTTCCAATGCGTAGCTCTTTGCAAAAGAGAGATATTGGCAAGGAAAAGCTGTCTTGTACCATTGCATTTTTCTCCCAAACGAAGGACACTAGAAAGAAAATTTTAAAGCCTCCTGTTAGGCCATCATCTACACGACATAGCCCTGAATTTTCCAATGCGCAGCTCTTTGCAAAAGAGAGATATTGGCAAGGAAAAGCTGTCTTGTACCTTTGCATTTTTCTCCCAAACGAAGGACACTAGAATTAAAATTTTAAAGCCTCCTGTTAGGCCATCATCTACACGACATAGCCCTGAATTTTCCAATGCGCAGCTCTTTGCAAAAGAGAGATATTGGCAAGGAAAAGCTGTCTTGTACCATTGCATTTTTCTCCCAAACGAAAGTCACTAGAAAGAAAATTTTAAAGCCTCCTGTTAGGCCATCATCTACACGACATAGCCCTGAATTTTCCAATGCGCAGCTCTTTGCAAAAGAGAGATATTGGCAAGGAAAAGCTGTCTTGTACCTTTGCATTTTTCTCCCAAACGAAGGTCACTAGAAAGAAAATTTTAAAGCCTCCTGTTAGGCCATCATCTACACGACATAGCCCTGAATTTTCCAATGCGTAGCTCTTTGCAAAAGAGAGATATTGGCAAGGAAAAGCTGTCTTGTACCTTTGCATTTTTCTCCCAAACGAAGGACACTAGAAAGAAAATTTTAAAGCCTCCTGTTAGGCCATCATCTACACGAAATAGCCCTGAATTTTCCAATGCGCAGCTCTTTGCAAAAGAGAGATATTGGCAAGGAAAAGCTGTCTTGTACCATTGCATTTTTCTCCCAAACGAAGGACACTAGAAAGAAAATTTTAAAGCCTCCTGTTAGGCCATCATCTACACGACATAGCCCTGAATTTTCCAATGCGCAGCTCTTTGCAAAAGAGAGATATTGGCAAGGAAAAGCTGTCTTGTACCTTTGCATTTTTCTCCCAAACGAAGGTCACTAGAAAGAAAATTTTAAAGCCTCCTGTTAGGCCATCATCTACACGACATAGCCCTGAATTTTCCAATGCGTAGCTCTTTGCAAAAGAGAGATATTGGCAAGGAAAAGCTGTCTTGTACCATTGCATTTTTCTCCCAAACGAAGGACATTAGAAAGAAAATTTTAAAGCCTCCTGTTAGGCCATCATCTACACGACATAGCCCTGAATTTTCCAATGCGTAGCTCTTTGTAAAAGAGAGATATTGGCAAGGAAAAGCTATCTTGTACCTTTGCATTTTTCTCCCAAACGAAGGACACTAGAATTAAAATTTTAAAGCCTCCTGTTAGGCCATCATCTACACGAAATAGCCCTGAATTTTCCAATGCGCAGCTCTTTGCAAAAGAGAGATATTGGCAAGGAAAAGCTGTCTTGTACCATTGCATTTTTCTCCCAAACGAAGGACACTAGAAAGAAAATTTTAAAGCCTCCTGTTAGGCCATCATCTACACGACATAGCCCTGAATTTTCCAATGCGCAGCTCTTTGCAAAAGAGAGATATTGGCAAGGAAAAGCTGTCTTGTACCTTTGCATTTTTCTCCCAAACGAAGGTCACTAGAAAGAAAATTTTAAAGCCTCCTGTTAGGCCATCATCTACACGACATAGCCCTGAATTTTCCAATGCGCAGCTCTTTGCAAAAGAGAGATATTGGCAAGGAAAAGCTGTCTTGTACCTTTGCATTTTTCTCCCAAACGAAGGTCACTAGAAAGAAAATTTTAAAGCCTCCTGTTAGGCCATCATCTACACGACATAGCCCTGAATTTTCCAATGCGTAGCTCTTTGCAAAAGAGAGATATTGGCAAGGAAAAGCTGTCTTGTACCTTTGCATTTTTCTCCCAAACGAAGGACACTAGAAAGAAAATTTTAAAGCCTCCTGTTAGGCCATCATCTACACGACATAGCCCTGAATTTTCCAATGCGCAGCTCTTTGCAAAAGAGAGATATTGGCAAGGAAAAGCTGTCTTGTACCTTTGCATTTTTCTCCCAAACGAAGGTCACTAGAAAGAAAATTTTAAAGCCTCCTGTTAGGCCATCATCTACACGACATAGCCCTGAATTTTCCAATGCGCAGCTCTTTGCAAAAGAGAGATATTGGCAAGGAAAAGCTGTCTTGTACCTTTGCATTTTTCTCCCAAACGAAGGTCACTAGAAAGAAAATTTTAAAGCCTCCTGTTAGGCCATCATCTACACGACATAGCCCTGAATTTTCCAATGCGTAGCTCTTTGCAAAAGAGAGATATTGGCAAGGAAAAGCTGTCTTGTACCTTTGCATTTTTCTCCCAAACGAAGGACACTAGAAAGAAAATTTTAAAGCCTCCTGTTAGGCCATCATCTACACGACATAGCCCTGAATTTTCCAATGCGCAGCTCTTTGCAAAAGAGAGATATTGGCAAGGAAAAGCTGTCTTGTACCTTTGCATTTTTCTCCCAAACGAAGGTCACTAGAAATAAAATTTTAAAGCCTCCTGTTAGGCCATCATCTACACGACATAGCCCTGAATTTTCCAATGCGTAGCTCTTTGCAAAAGAGAGATATTGGCAAGGAAAAGCTGTCTTGTACCTTTGCATTTTTCTCCCAAACGAAGGACACTAGAAAGAAAATTTTAAAGCCTCCTGTTAGGCCATCATCTACACGAAATAGCCCTGAATTTTCCAATGCGCAGCTCTTTGCAAAAGAGAGATATTGGCAAGGAAAAGCTGTCTTGTACCATTGCATTTTTCTCCCAAACGAAGGACACTAAAAAGAAAATTTTAAAGCCTCCTGTTAGGCCATCATCTACACGACATAGCCCTGAATTTTCCAATGCGCAGCTCTTTGCAAAAGAGAGATATTGGCAAGGAAAAGCTGTCTTGTACCTTTGCATTTTCTCCCAAACGAAGGACACTAGAATTAAAATTTTAAAGCCTCCTGTTATGCCATCATCTACACGACATAGCCCTGAATTTTCCAATGCGCAGCTCTTTGCAAAAGAGAGATATTGGCAAGGAAAAGCTGTCAGGTACCTTTGTATTTTTCTCCCAAACGAAGGTCACTAGAAAGAAAATTTTAAAGCCTCCTGTTAGGCCATCATCTACACGACATAGTCCTGAATTTTCCAATGCGTAGCTCTTTACAAAAGAGAGATATTGGCAAGGAAAAGCTGTCTTGTACCTTTGCATTTTTCTCCCAAACGAAGGACACTAGAAAGAAAATTTTAAAGCCTCCTGTTAGGCCATCATCTACACGAAATAGCCCTGAATTTTCCAATGCGCAGCTCTTTGTAAAAGAGAGATATTGGCAAGGAAAAGCTGTCTTGTACCATTGCATTTTTCTCCTAAACGAAGGACACTAGAAAGAAAATTTTAAAGCCTCCTGTTAGGCCATCATCTACACGAAATAGCCCTGAATTTTCCAATGCGCAGCTCTTTGCAAAAGAGAGATATTGGCAAGGAAAAGCTGTCTTGTACCATTGCATTTTTCTCCCAAACGAAGGACACTAGAAAGAAAATTTTAAAGCCTCCTGTTAGGCCATCATCTACACGACATAGCCCTGAATTTTCCAATGCGCAGCTCTTTGCAAAAGAGAGATATTGGCAAGGAAAAGCTGTCTTGTACCTTTGCATTTTTCTCCCAAACGAATGTCACTAGAATGAAAATTTTAAAGCCTCCTGTTAGGCCATCATCTACACGACATAGCCCTGAATTTTCCAATGCGTAGCTCTTTGCAAAAGAGAGATATTGGCAAGGAAAAGCTGTCTTGTACCATTGCATTTTTCTCCCAAACGAAGGACATTAGAAAGAAAATTTTAAAGCCTCCTGTTAGGCCATCATCTACACGACATAGCCCTGAATTTTCCAATGCGTAGCTCTTTGTAAAAGAGAGATATTGGCAAGGAAAAGCTATCTTGTACCTTTGCATTTTTCTCCCAAACGAAGGACACTAGAATTAAAATTTTAAAGCCTCCTGTTAGGCCATCATCTACACGACATAGCCCTGAATTTTCCAATGCGTAGCTCTTTGCAAAAGAGAGATATTGGCAAGGAAAAGCTGTCTTGTACCTTTGCATTTTTCTCCCAAACGAAGGTCACTAGAAAGAAAATTTTAAAGCCTCCTGTTAGGCCATCATCTACACGACAAAGCCCTGAATTTTCCAATGCGTAGCTCTTTGCAAAAGAGAGATATTGGCAAGGAAAAGCTGTCTTATACCATTGCATTTTTCTCCCAAACGAAGGACACTAGAAAGAAAATTTTAAAGCCTCCTGTTAGGCCATCATCTACACGACATAGCCCTGAATTTTCCAATGCGCAGCTCTTTGCAAAAGAGAGATATTGGCAAGGAAAAGCTGTCTTGTACCTTTGCATTTTTCTCCCAAACGAAGGTCACTAGAAAGAAAATTTTAAAGCCTCCTGTTAGGCCATCATCTACACGACATAGCCCTGAATTTTCCAATGCGCAGCTCTTTGCAAAAGAGAGATATTGGCAAGGAAAAGCTGTCTTGTACCTTTGCATTTTTCTCCCAAACGAAGGTCACTAGAAAGAAAATTTTAAAGCCTCCTGTTAGGCCATCATCTACACGACATAGCCCTGAATTTTCCAATGCGTAGCTCTTTGCAAAAGAGAGATATTGGCAAGGAAAAGCTGTCTTGTACCTTTGCATTTTTCTCCCAAACGAAGGACACTAGAAAGAAAATTTTAAAGCCTCCTGTTAGGCCATCATCTACACGACATAGCCCTGAATTTTCCAATGCGCAGCTCTTTGCAAAAGAGAGATATTGGCAAGGAAAAGCTGTCTTGTACCTTTGCATTTTTCTCCCAAACGAAGGTCACTAGAAATAAAATTTTAAAGCCTCCTGTTAGGCCATCATCTACACAACATAGCCCTGAATTTTCCAATGCGTAGCTCTTTGCAAAAGAGAGATATTGGCAAGGAAAAGCTGTCTTGTACCTTTGCATTTTTCTCCCAAACGAAGGACACTAGAAAGAAAATTTTAAAGCCTCCTGTTAGGCCATCATCTACACGAAATAGCCCTGAATTTTCCAATGCGCAGCTCTTTGCAAAAGAGAGATATTGGCAAGGAAAAGCTGTCTTGTACCATTGCATTTTTCTCCCAAACGAAGGACACTAAAAAGAAAATTTTAAAGCCTCCTGTTAGGCCATCATCTACACGACATAGCCCTGAATTTTCCAATGCGCAGCTCTTTGCAAAAGAGAGATATTGGCAAGGAAAAGCTGTCTTGTACCTTTGCATTTTCTCCCAAACGAAGGACACTAGAATTAAAATTTTAAAGCCTCCTGTTATGCCATCATCTACACGACATAGCCCTGAATTTTCCAATGCGCAGCTCTTTGCAAAAGAGAGATATTGGCAAGGAAAAGCTGTCAGGTACCTTTGTATTTTTCTCCCAAACGAAGGTCACTAGAAAGAAAATTTTAAAGCCTCCTGTTAGGCCATCATCTACACGACATAGTCCTGAATTTTCCAATGCGTAGCTCTTTACAAAAGAGAGATATTGGCAAGGAAAAGCTGTCTTGTACCTTTGCATTTTTCTCCCAAACGAAGGACACTAGAAAGAAAATTTTAAAGCCTCCTGTTAGGCCATCATCTACACGAAATAGCCCTGAATTTTCCAATGCGCAGCTCTTTGTAAAAGAGAGATATTGGCAAGGAAAAGCTGTCTTGTACCATTGCATTTTTCTCCCAAACGAAGGACACTAGAAAGAAAATTTTAAAGCCTCCTGTTAGGCCATCATCTACACGAAATAGCCCTGAATTTTCCAATGCGCAGCTCTTTGCAAAAGAGAGATATTGGCAAGGAAAAGCTGTCTTGTACCATTGCATTTTTCTCCCAAACGAAGGACACTAGAAAGAAAATTTTAAAGCCTCCTGTTAGGCCATCATCTACACGACATAGCCCTGAATTTTCCAATGCGTAGCTCTTTGCAAAAGAGAGATATTGGCAAGGAAAAGCTGTCTTGTACCTTTGCATTTTTCTCCCAAACGAAGGACACTAGAAAGAAAATTTTAAAGCCTCCTGTTAGGCCATCATCTACACGACATAGCCCTGAATTTTCCAATGCGCAGCTCTTTGCAAAAGAGAGATATTGGCAAGGAAAAGCTGTCTTGTACCTTTGCATTTTTCTCCCAAACGAAGGTCACTAGAAATAAAATTTTAAAGCCTCCTGTTAGGCCATCATCTACACGACATAGCCCTGAATTTTCCAATGCGTAGCTCTTTGCAAAAGAGAGATATTGGCAAGGAAAAGCTGTCTTGTACCTTTGCATTTTTCTCCCAAACGAAGGACACTAGAAAGAAAATTTTAAAGCCTCCTGTTAGGCCATCATCTACACGAAATAGCCCTGAATTTTCCAATGCGCAGCTCTTTGCAAAAGAGAGATATTGGCAAGGAAAAGCTGTCTTGTACCATTGCATTTTTCTCCCAAACGAAGGACACTAAAAAGAAAATTTTAAAGCCTCCTGTTAGGCCATCATCTACACGACATAGCCCTGAATTTTCCAATGCGCAGCTCTTTGCAAAAGAGAGATATTGGCAAGGAAAAGCTGTCTTGTACCTTTGCATTTTCTCCCAAACGAAGGACACTAGAATTAAAATTTTAAAGCCTCCTGTTATGCCATCATCTACACGACATAGCCCTGAATTTTCCAATGCGCAGCTCTTTGCAAAAGAGAGATATTGGCAAGGAAAAGCTGTCAGGTACCTTTGTATTTTTCTCCCAAACGAAGGTCACTAGAAAGAAAATTTTAAAGCCTCCTGTTAGGCCATCATCTACACGACATAGTCCTGAATTTTCCAATGCGTAGCTCTTTACAAAAGAGAGATATTGGCAAGGAAAAGCTGTCTTGTACCTTTGCATTTTTCTCCCAAACGAAGGACACTAGAAAGAAAATTTTAAAGGCTCCTGTTAGGCCATCATCTACACGAAATAGCCCTGAATTTTCCAATGCGCAGCTCTTTGTAAAAGAGAGATATTGGCAAGGAAAAGCTGTCTTGTACCATTGCATTTTTCTCCCAAACGAAGGACACTAGAAAGAAAATTTTAAAGCCTCCTGTTAGGCCATCATCTACACGAAATAGCCCTGAATTTTCCAATGCGCAGCTCTTTGCAAAAGAGAGATATTGGCAAGGAAAAGCTGTCTTGTACCATTGCATTTTTCTCCCAAACGAAGGACACTAGAAAGAAAATTTTAAAGCCTCCTGTTAGGCCATCATCTACACGACATAGCCCTGAATTTTCCAATGCGCAGCTCTTTGCAAAAGAGAGATATTGGCAAGGAAAAGCTGTCTTGTACCTTTGCATTTTTCTCCCAAACGAATGTCACTAGAATGAAAATTTTAAAGCCTCCTGTTAGGCCATCATCTACACGACATAGCCCTGAATTTTCCAATGCGTAGCTCTTTGCAAAAGAGAGATATTGGCAAGGAAAAGCTGTCTTGTACCATTGCATTTTTCTCCCAAACGAAGGACATTAGAAAGAAAATTTTAAAGCCTCCTGTTAGGCCATCATCTACACGACATAGCCCTGAATTTTCCAATGCGTAGCTCTTTGTAAAAGAGAGATATTGGCAAGGAAAAGCTATCTTGTACCTTTGCATTTTTCTCCCAAACGAAGGACACTAGAATTAAAATTTTAAAGCCTCCTGTTAGGCCATCATCTACACGACATAGCCCTGAATTTTCCAATGCGTAGCTCTTTGCAAAAGAGAGATATTGGCAAGGAAAAGCTGTCTTGTACCTTTGCATTTTTCTCCCAAACGAAGGTCACTAGAAAGAAAATTTTAAAGCCTCCTGTTAGGCCATCATCTACACGACAAAGCCCTGAATTTTCCAATGCGTAGCTCTTTGCAAAAGAGAGATATTGGCAAGGAAAAGCTGTCTTATACCATTGCATTTTTCTCCCAAACGAAGGACACTAGAAGAAAATTTTAAAGCCTCCTGTTAGGCCATCATCTACACGACATAGCCCTGAATTTTCCAATGCGTAGCTCTTTGCAAAAGAGAGATATTGGCAAGGAAAAGCTGTCTTGTACCTTTGCATTTTTCTCCCAAACGAAGGTCACTAGAAAGAAAATTTTAAAGCCTCCTGTTAGGCCATCATCTACACGACAAAGCCCTGAATTTTCCAATGCGTAGCTCTTTGCAAAAGAGAGATATTGGCAAGGAAAAGCTGTCTTGTACCATTGCATTTTTCTCCCAAACGAAGGACACTAGAAAGAAAATTTTAAAGCCTCCTGTTAGGCCATCATCTACACGACATAGCCCTGAATTTTCCAATGCGCAGCTCTTTGCAAAAGAGAGATATTGGCAAGGAAAAGCTGTCTTGTACCTTTGCATTTTTCTCCCAAACGAAGGTCACTAGAAAAATTTTTTTAAAGCCTCCTGTTAGGCCATCATCTACACGACATAGCCCTGAATTTTCCAATGCGCAGCTCTTTGCAAAAGAGAGATATTGGCAAGGAAAAGCTGTCTTGTACCTTTGCATTTTTCTCCCAAACGAAGGTCACTAGAAATAAAATTTTAAAGCCTCCTGTTAGGCCATCATCTACACGACATAGCCCTGAATTTTCCAATGCGTAGCTCTTTGTAAAAGAGAGATATTGGCAAGGAAAAGCTATCTTGTACCTTTGCATTTTTCTCCCAAACGAAGGACACTAGAATTAAAATTTTAAAGCCTCCTGTTAGGCCATCATCTACACGACATAGCCCTGAATTTTCCAATGCGTAGCTCTTTGCAAAAGAGAGATATTGGCAAGGAAAAGCTGTCTTGTACCTTTGCATTTTTCTCCCAAACGAAGGTCACTAGAAAGAAAATTTTAAAGCCTCCTGTTAGGCCATCATCTACACGACAAAGCCCTGAATTTTCCAATGCGTAGCTCTTTGCAAAAGAGAGATATTGGCAAGGAAAAGCTGTCTTGTACCATTGCATTTTTCTCCCAAACGAAGGACACTAGAAAGAAAATTTTAAAGCCTCCTGTTAGGCCATCATCTACACGACATAGCCCTGAATTTTCCAATGCGTAGCTCTTTGCAAAAGAGAGATATTGGCAAGGAAAAGCTGTCTTGTACCTTTGCATTTTTCTCCCAAACGAAGGTCACTAGAAAGAAAATTTTAAAGCCTCCTGTTAGGCCATCATCTACACGACAAAGCCCTGAATTTTCCAATGCGTAGCTCTTTGCAAAAGAGAGATATTGGCAAGGAAAAGCTGTCTTGTACCATTGCATTTTTCTCCCAAACGAAGGACACTAGAAAGAAAATTTTAAAGCCTCCTGTTAGGCCATCATCTACACGACATAGCCCTGAATTTTCCAATGCGCAGCTCTTTGCAAAAGAGAGATATTGGCAAGGAAAAGCTGTCTTGTACCTTTGCATTTTTCTCCCAAACGAAGGTCACTAGAAAAAATTTTTTAAAGCCTCCTGTTAGGCCATCATCTACACGACATAGCCCTGAATTTTCCAATGCGCAGCTCTTTGCAAAAGAGAGATATTGGCAAGGAAAAGCTGTCTTGTACCTTTGCATTTTTCTCCCAAACGAAGGTCACTAGAAATAAAATTTTAAAGCCTCCTGTTAGGCCATCATCTACACGACATAGCCCTGAATTTTCCAATGCGTAGCTCTTTGCAAAAGAGAGATATTGGCAAGGAAAAGCTGTCTTGTACCTTTGCATTTTTCTCCCAAACGAAGGACACTAGAAAGAAAATTTTAAAGCCTCCTGTTAGGCCATCATCTACACGAAATAGCCCTGAATTTTCCAATGCGCAGCTCTTTGCAAAAGAGAGATATTGGCAAGGAAAAGCTGTCTTGTACCATTGCATTTTTCTCCCAAACGAAGGACACTAAAAAGAAAATTTTAAAGCCTCCTGTTAGGCCATCATCTACACGACATAGCCCTGAATTTTCCAATGCGCAGCTCTTTGCAAAAGAGAGATATTGGCAAGGAAAAGCTGTCTTGTACCTTTGCATTTTCTCCCAAACGAAGGACACTAGAATTAAAATTTTAAAGCCTCCTGTTATGCCATCATCTACACGACATAGCCCTGAATTTTCCAATGCGCAGCTCTTTGCAAAAGAGAGATATTGGCAAGGAAAAGCTGTCAGGTACCTTTGCATTTTTCTCCCAAACGAAGGTCACTAGAAAGAAAATTTTAAAGCCTCCTGTTAGGCCATCATCTACACGACATAGTCCTGAATTTTCCAATGCGTAGCTCTTTACAAAAGAGAGATATTGGCAAGGAAAAGCTGTCTTGTACCTTTGCATTTTTCTCCCAAACGAAGGACACTAGAAAGAAAATTTTAAAGCCTCCTGTTAGGCCATCATCTACACGAAATAGCCCTGAATTTTCCAATGCGCAGCTCTTTGTAAAAGAGAGATATTGGCAAGGAAAAGCTGTCTTGTACCATTGCATTTTTCTCCCAAACGAAGGACACTAGAAAGAAAATTTTAAAGCCTCCTGTTAGGCCATCATCTACACGACATAGCCCTGAATTTTCCAATGCGCAGCTCTTTGCAAAAGAGAGATATTGGCAAGGAAAAGCTGTCTTGTACCTTTGCATTTTTCTCCCAAACGAAGGACACTAGAATTAAAATTTTAAAGCCTCCTGTTATGCCATCATCTACACGACATAGCCCTGAATTTTCCAATGCGCAGCTCTTTGCAAAAGAGAGATATTGGCAAGGAAAAGCTGTCAGGTACCTTTGCATTTTTCTCCCAAACGAAGGTCACTAGAAAGAAAATTTTAAAGCCTCCTGTTAGGCCATCATCTACACGACATAGTCCTGAATTTTCCAATGCGTAGCTCTTTACAAAAGAGAGATATTGGCAATGAAAAGCTGTCTTGTACCTTTGCATTTTTCTCCCAAACGAAGGACACTAGAAAGAAAATTTTAAAGCCTCCTGTTAGGCCATCATCTACACGACATAGCCCCATAGCCACTTCTTTTTTCTTGAGCCCCTCCCTTCTATACCCTTGTGCACTATCCTGACTTCTCCTCCCGTCTGCTTACTTTGTGCCTTACAATGCACAATACGAACTACAGGTAGTGCTGCAGGGCCCACACCCTTTTACTTGCCTTACAGAGCAGCTCTGGAGCTGTTACAGTGCCCAGCTGCTGCAAGAAATCAGCTTGAATGCTTCAGGGGCTGGGGCATAGCCAACATGAGCCCCACACCGAAGGAGGGTGGGGGTGTTTAATGCGAACTAGGGGTCATCCAAGCGCCGCAAAAGGCCGCCATGCCCTGCATACCCCTTTTCTCTTTTCATATGCAGATGAGGGTTCCAGACAACTTTGGCCCACTGCTTGGATGACATCACCGTATGCAAATCCGTCTTCTGCAGACCTTCCCCAAGGAATGCTTGTACTAGTTGTTGCATTTGGTTTGTTGTTTGGGGGTGCTTCAATATTAGACAGCCTTCTGCCCTCCCATGTTCATCTGAAAATATGTGTTCTCCCTGCAGTTGTTGTCCCCAGATGAGAGTTCCCTTGTGCTGCCTCAGTTGAATCTCCTTTACTTGACAGAGATGTGCCTGAGCAGCGGCCCTCCCCAGCCCTATCCCAAATCATACTTATTTTGCATAGGAGATGCCATGGTCATGAAGATTGTTCTCCCAGGGTGAGTTTCATTCATTGCATTCTGGGTATGCTGACCCCTGTGATTTCCCCAATTGTGGGAAACTCGACTGCATTATTTGTGGTAGTGGGGGACTGTGTTTGTGCTTTCCTCTGGTCAGCTCTGGTAAAAGTCAGATTTCTTTGTCTCAGATCTTCCTCTAGCCTTGTTCTTCTTTCGAGAGTTCCCTTGTGCTGCCTCAGTTGGATCTCCTTCACTTGACAGGGGGGTGCCCGAGCAGCGACCCTCCCCAGCTCTAGCCCAACTCCTACTTACCTGCCAGGTGAGATACTATGATCAGGAAGGTGCTTCTCCCAGGGCAAGGCTCACCCATTGCACTCTGGGTGTGCAGCTCCTGTGATTTCCCAAAATGTGGGACACTTGACTGCATAATTTGTGTTTCCTCTGGTCGGCTCTCGTATAATTTAGATTTCTTTGCATCAGGTCTCTCTCCAGCCTAGTTTGCTGTCTGTTTCCACTTCTCTTTTCTTGAGCCGTTCCCTTTTATGCCCTTGCGCACTATCCTGACTTCTCCCGTCTGCTTACTTTGTGCCTTCCAACGCACAATGCGAACTACAGGTAGTGCTGCAGGTCCCACAACCTTTTATTTGCCTTACAGAGCAGCTCTGGAGCTGTTACAGAGCCCAGCTTCTGCAAGAAATCATCTTGAATGCTTCAGGGGCTGGGGCATAGCCAACATGAGCCCCACACCGAAGGAGGGTAGAGGTGTTTAATGTGAACTAGGGGTCATCCAAGCGCCGCAAAAGGCCGCCATGCCCTGCACGCCCCTTTTCTCTTTTCATATGCAGACGAGGGTTTAAGCCAACTTTGACCCACTGCTTGGATGACATCACCATATGCAAATCCATCTGCTGCAGGCCTTCCCCCAGGAATGCTTGCACTAGTTGTTGCATTTGGTTTGTTGTTTGGGGGTGCTTCAGTATTAGGCAGCCTTCTGCCCTCCCATGTTCATCTGAAAATATGTGTTCTCCCTGCAGTTGTTGTCCCCAGATGAGAGTTCCCTTGTGCTGCCTCAGTTGAATCTCCTTTACTTGACAGAGATGTGCCTGAGCAGCGGCCCTCCCCAGCCCTATCCCAAATCATACTTATTTTGCATAGGAGATACCATGGTCATGAAGATTGTTCTCCCAGGGTGAGGTTCATTCATTGCATTCTGGGTATGCTGACCCCTATGATTTCCCCAAATGTGGGAAACTCGACTGCATTATTTGTGGTAGTGGGGGACTGTGTTTGTTCTTTCCTCTGGTCAGCTCTGGTAAAAGTCAGATTTATTTGTCTCAGATCTTCCTCTAGCCTTGTTCTTCTTTCGAGAGTTTCCTTGTGCTGCCTCAGTTGTATCTCCTTCACTTGACAGGGGGGTGCCCGAGCAGCGACCCTCCCCAGCTCTAGCCCAACTCCTACTTACCTGCTAGGTGAGATACTATGATCATGAAGGTGCTTCTCCCAGGGCAAGGCTCACCCATTTCACTCTGGGTGTGCTGCTCCTGCGATTTCCCCAAATGTGGGAAACTTGACTGCATAATTTGTGTTTCCCCTGGTCGGCTCTCATATAATTCAGATCTCTTTGTCTCAGGTCTCTCTCCAGCCTAGTTTGCTGTCTGTTTCCACTTCTCTTTTCTTGAGCCGCTCCCTTCTATGCCCTTGCGCACTATCCTGACTTCTCCCGTCTGCTTAATTTGTGCCTTCCAACGCACAATGCAAACTACAGGTACTGCTGCAGGGCCCACACCCTTTTATTTGCCTTACAGAGCAGCTCTGGAGCTGTTACAGTGCCCAGCTGCTGCAAGAAATCAGCTTGAATGCTTCAGGGGCTGGGGCATAGCCAACATGAGCCCCACACCGAAGGAGGGTGGAGGTGTTTAATGCGAACTAGGGGTCATCCAAGCGCCGCAAAAGGCCGCCATGCCCTGCATGCCCCTTTTCTCTTTTCATATGCAGACGAGGGTTGAAGCCAACTTTGACTCACAGCTTGGATGACATCACCATATGCAAATCCATCTGCTGCAGGCCTAGCCCCAGGAATGCTTGCACTAGTTGTTGCATTTGGTTTGTTGTTTGGGGGTGCTTCAGTATTAGGCAGCCTTCTGCCCTCCCATGTTCATCTGAAAATATGTGTTCTCCCTGCAGTTGTTGTCCCCAGATGAGAGTTCCCTTGTGCTGCCTCAGTTGAATCTCCTTTACTTGACAGAGTTGTGCCTGAGCAGCGGCCCTCCCCAGCCCTATCCCAAATCATACTTATTTTGCATAGGAGATACCATGGTCATGAAGATTGATCTCCCAGGGTGAGGTTCATTCATTGCATTCTGGGTATGCTGACCCCTATGATTTCCCCAAATGTGGGAAACTCGACTGCATTATTTGTGGTAGTGGAGGACTGTGTTTGTGCTTTCCTCTGGTCAGCTCTGGTAAAAGTCAGATTTCTTTGTCTCAGATCTTCCTCTAGCCTTGTTCTTCTTTCGAGAGTTCCCTTGTGCTTCCTCAGTTGGATTTCCTTCACTTGACAGGGGGGTGCCCGAGCAGCGACCCTCCCCAGCTCTAGCCCAACTCCTACTTACCTGCCAGGTGAGATACTATGATCATGAAGTTGCTTCTCCCAGGGCAAGGCTCACCCATTGCACTCTTGGTGTGCTGCTCCTGCGATTTCCGCAAATGTGGGAAACTTGACTGCATAATTTGTGTTTCCCCTGGTCGGATCTCATATAATTCAGATCTCTTTGTCTCAGGTCTCTCTCCAGCCTAGTTTGCTGTCTGTTTCCACTTCTTTTTTCTTGAGCCCCTCCCTTCTATACCCTTGTGCACTATCCTGACTTCTCCTCCCGTCTGCTTACTTTGTGCCTTCCAATGCACAATGCAAACTACAGGTAGTGCTGCAGGGCCCACACCTTTTTACTTGCCTTACAGAGCAGCTCTGGAGCTGTTACAGTGCCCAGCTGCTGCAAGAAATCAGCTTGAATGCTTCAGGGGCAGGGGCATGGCCAACATGAGCCCCACACCGAAGGAGGGTGGGGGTGTTTAATGCGAACTAGGGGTCATCCAAGCGCCGCAAAAGGCCGCCATGCCCTGCATACCCCTTTTCTCTTTTCATATGTAGATGAGGGTTCCAGCCAACTTTGGCCCACTGCTTGGATGACATCACCGTATGCAAATCCGTCTTCTGCAGACCTTCCCCCAGGAATGCTTGTACTAGTTGTTGCATTTGGTTTGTTGTTTGGGGGTGCTTCAGTATTAGGCAGCCTTCTGCCCTCCCATGTTCATCTGAAAATATGTGTTCTCCCTGCAGTTGTTGTCCTCAGATGAGAGTTCCCTTGTGCTGCCTCAGTTGAATCTCCTTTACTTGACCGAGATGTGCCTGAGCAGCTGCCCTCCCCAGCCCTATCTGAAATCATACTTATTTTGCATAGGAGATACCATGGTCATGAAGATTGATCTCCTAGGGTGAGGTTCATTCATTGCATTCTGGGTATGCTGACCCCTATGATTTCCCCAAATGTGGGAAACTCGACTGCATTATTTGTGGTAGTGGAGGACTGTGTTTGTGCTTTCCTCTGATCAGCTCTGGTAAAAGTCAGATTTCTTTGTCTCAGATCTTCCTCTAGCCTTGTTCTTCTTTCAAGAGTTCCCTTGTGCTGCCTCAGTTGGATCTCCTTCACTTGACAGGGGGGTGCCCGAGCAGCGACCCTCCCCAGCTCTAGCCCATCTCATACTTACCTGCCAGGTGAGATACTATGATCAGGAAGGTGCTTCTCCCAGGGCAAGGCTCACCCATTGCACTCTGGGTGTGCTGCTCCTGTGATTTCCCCAAATGTGGGACACTTGACTGCATAATTTGTGTTTCCTCTGGTCGGCTCTCGTATAATTCAGATCTCTTTGTCTCAGGTCTATCTCCAGCCTAGTTTGCTGTCTGTTTCCACTTCTTTTTTCTTGAGCCCCTCCCTTCTTTACCCTTGTGCACTATCCTGACTTCTTCTCCCGTCTGCTTACTTTGTGCCTTACAATGCACAATGCGAACTACAGGTAGTGCTGCAGGGCCCACACCCTTTTACTTGCCTTACAGAGCAGCTCTGGAGCTGTTACAGTGCCCAGCTGCTGCAAGAAATCAGCTTGAATGCTTCAGGGGCTGGGGCATAGCCAACATGAGCCCCACACCGAAGGAGGGTGGGGGTGTTTAATGCGAACTAGGGGTCATCCAAGCGCCTCAAAAGGCCGCCATGCCCTGCATACCCCTTTTCTCTTTTCATATGCAGATGAGGGTTCCAGACAACTTTGGCCCACTGCTTGGATGACATCACCGTATGCAAATCCGTCTTCTGCAGACCTTCCCCAAGGAATGCTTGTACTAGTTGTTGCATTTGGTTTGTTGTTTGGGGGTGCTTCAATATTAGACAGCCTTCTGCCCTCCCATGTTCATCTGAAAATATGTGTTCTCCCTGCAGTTGTTGTCCCCAGATGAGAGTTCCCTTGTGCTGCCTCAGTTGAATCTCCTTTACTTGACAGAGATGTGCCTGAGCAGCGGCCCTCCCCAGCCCTATCCCAAATCATACTTATTTTGCATAGGAGATGCCATGGTCATGAAGATTGTTCTCCCAGGGTGAGTTTCATTCATTGCATTCTGGGTATGCTGACCCCTGTGATTTCCCCAATTGTGGGAAACTCGACTGCATTATTTGTGGTAGTGGGGGACTGTGTTTGTGCTTTCCTCTGGTCAGCTCTGGTAAAAGTCAGATTTCTTTGTCTCAGATCTTCCTCTAGCCTTGTTCTTCTTTCGAGAGTTCCCTTGTGCTGCCTCAGTTGGATCTCCTTCACTTGACAGGGGGGTGCCCGAGCAGCGACCCTCCCCAGCTCTAGCCCATCTCATACTTACCTGCCAGGTGAGATACTATGATCAGGAAGGTGCTTCTCCCAGGGCAAGGCTCACCCATTGCACTCTGGGTGTGCAGCTCCTGTGATTTCCCCAAATGTGGGACACTTGACTGCATAATTTGTGTTTCCTCTGGTCGGCTCTCGTATAATTCAGATCTCTTTGTCTCAGGTCTATCTCCAGCCTAGTTTGCTGTCTGTTTCCACTTCTTTTTTCTTGAGCCCCTCCTTTCTTTACCCTTGTGCACTATCCTGACTTCTCCTCCCGTCTGCTTACTTTGTGCCTTACAATGCACAATGCGAACTACAGGTAGTGCTGCAGGGCCCACACCCTTTTACTTGCCTTACAGAGCAGCTCTGGAGCTGTTACAGTGCCCAGCTGCTGCAAGAAATCAGCTTGAATGCTTCAGGGGCTGGGGCATAGCCAACATGAGCCCCACACCGAAGGAGGGTGGGGGTGTTTAATGCGAACTAGGGGTCATCCAAGCGCCGCAAAAGGCCGCCATGCCCTGCATACCCCTTTTCTCTTTTCATATGCAGATGAGGGTTCCAGACAACTTTGGCCCACTGCTTGGATGACATCACCGTATGCAAATCCGTCTTCTGCAGACCTTCCCCAAGGAATGCTTGTACTAGTTGTTGCATTTGGTTTGTTGTTTGGGGGTGCTTCAATATTAGACAGCCTTCTGCCCTCCCATGTTCATCTGAAAATATGTGTTCTCCCTGCAGTTGTTGTCCCCAGATGAGAGTTCCCTTGTGCTGCCTCAGTTGAATCTCCTTTACTTGACAGAGATGTGCCTGAGCAGCGGTCCTCCCCAGCCCTATCCCAAATCATACTTATTTTGCATAGGAGATGCCATGGTCATGAAGATTGTTCTCCCAGGGTGAGTTTCATTCATTGCATTCTGGGTATGCTGACCCCTGTGATTTCCCCAATTGTGGGAAACTCGACTGCATTATTTGTGGTAGTGGGGGACTGTGTTTGTGCTTTCCTCTGGTCAGCTCTGGTAAAAGTCAGATTTCTTTGTCTCAGATCTTCCTCTAGCCTTGTTCTTCTTTCGAGAGTTCCCTTGTGCTGCCTCAGTTGGATCTCCTTCACTTGACAGGGGGGTGCCCGAGCAGCGACCCTCCCCAGCTCTAGCCCAACTCCTACTTACCTGCCAGGTGAGATACTATGATCAGGAAGGTGCTTCTCCCAGGGCAAGGCTCACCCATTGCTCTCTGGGTGTGCAGCTCCTGTGATTTCCCAAAATGTGGGACACTTGACTGCATAATTTGTGTTTCCTCTGGTCGGCTCTCGTATAATTCAGATCTCTTTGCATCAGGTCTCTCTCCAGCCTAGTTTGCTGTCTGTTTCCACTTCTCTTTTCTTGAGCCGTTCCCTTTTATGCCCTTGCGCACTATCCTGACTTCTCCCGTCTGCTTACTTTGTGCCTTCCAACGCACAATGCGAACTACAGGTAGTGCTGCAGGTCCCACAACCTTTTATTTGCCTTACAGAGCAGCTCTGGAGCTGTTACAGCGCCCAGCTTCTGCAAGAAATCAGCTTGAATGCTTCAGGGGCTGGGGCATAGCCAACATGAGCCCCACACCGAAGGAGGGTAGAGGTGTTTAATGTGAACTAGGGGTCATCCAAGCGCCGCAAAAGGCCGCCATGCCCTGCACGCCCCTTTTCTCTTTTCATATGCAGACGAGGGTTTAAGCCAACTTTGACCCACTGCTTGGATGACATCACCATATGCAAATCCATCTGCTGCAGGCCTTCCCCCAGGAATGCTTGCACTAGTTGTTGCATTTGGTTTGTTGTTTGGGGGTGCTTCAGTATTAGGCAGCCTTCTGCCCTCCCATGTTCATCTGAAAATATGTGTTCTCCCTGCAGTTGTTGTCCCCAGATGAGAGTTCCCTTGTGCTGCCTCAGTTGAATCTCCTTTACTTGACAGAGATGTGCCTGAGCAGCGGCCCTCCCCAGCCCTATCCCAAATCATACTTATTTTGCATAGGAGATACCATGGTCATGAAGATTGTTCTCCCAGGGTGAGGTTCATTCATTGCATTCTGGGTATGCTGACCCCTATGATTTCCCCAAATGTGGTAAACTCGACTGCATTATTTGTGGTAGTGGGGGACTGTGTTTGTTCTTTCCTCTGGTCAGCTCTGGTAAAAGTCAGATTTATTTGTCTCAGATCTTCCTCTAGCCTTGTTCTTCTTTCGAGAGTTTCCTTGTGCTGCCTCAGTTGTATCTCCTTCACTTGACAGGGGGGTGCCCGAGCAGCGACCCTCCCCAGCTCTAGCCCAACTCCTACTTACCTGCTAGGTGAGATACTATGATCATGAAGGTGCTTCTCCCAGGGCAAGGCTCACCCATTTCACTCTGGGTGTGCTGCTCCTGCGATTTCCCCAAATGTGGGAAACTTGACTGCATAATTTGTGTTTCCCCTGGTCGGCTCTCGTATAATTCAGATCTCTTTGTCTCAGGTCTCTCTCCAGCCTAGTTTGCTGTCTGTTTCCACTTCTCTTTTCTTGAGCCGCTCCCTTCTATGCCCTTGCGCACTATCCTGACTTCTCCCGTCTGCTTAATTTGTGCCTTCCAACGCACAATGCAAACTACAGGTACTGCTGCAGGGCCCACACCCTTTTATTTGCCTTACAGAGCAGCTCTGGAGCTGTTACAGTGCCCAGCTGCTGCAAGAAATCAGCTTGAATGCTTCAGGGGCTGGGGCATAGCCAACATGAGCCCCACACCGAAGGAGGGTGGAGGTGTTTAATGCGAACTAGGGGTCATCCAAGCGCCGCAAAAGGCCGCCATGCCCTGCATGCCCCTTTTCTCTTTTCATATGCAGACGAGGGTTGAAGCCAACTTTGACTCACAGCTTGGATGACATCACCATATGCAAATCCATCTGCTGCAGGCCTTCCCCCTGGAATGCTTGCACTAGTTGTTGCATTTGGTTTGTTGTTTGGGGGTGCTTCAGTATTAGGCAGCCTTCTGCCCTCCCATGTTCATCTGAAAATATGTGTTCTCCCTGCAGTTGTTGTCCCCAGATGAGAGTTCCCTTGTGCTGCCTCAGTTGAATCTCCTTTACTTGACAGAGTTGTGCCTGAGCAGCGGCCCTCCCCAGCCCTATCCCAAATCATACTTATTTTGCATAGGAGATACCATGGTCATGAAGATTGATCTCCCAGGGTGAGGTTCATTCATTGCATTCTGGGTATGCTGACCCCTATGATTTCCCCAAATGTGGGAAACTCGACTGCATTATTTGTGGTAGTGGAGGACTGTGTTTGTGCTTTCCTCTGATCAGCTCTGGTAAAAGTCAGATTTCTTTGTCTCAGATCTTCCTCTAGCCTTGTTCTTCTTTCGAGAGTTCCCTTGTGCTGCCTCAGTTGGATCTCCTTCACTTGACAGGGGGGTGCCCGAGCAGCGACCCTCCCCAGCTCTAGCCCATCTCATACTTACCTGCCAGGTGAGATACTATGATCAGGAAGGTGCTTCTCCCAGGGCAAGGCTCACCCATTGCACTCTGGGTGTGCTGCTCCTGTGATTTCCCCAAATGTGGGACACTCTACTGCATAATTTGTGTTTCCTCTGGTCGGCTCTCGTATAATTCAGATCTCTTTGTCTCAGGTCTATCTCCAGCCTAGTTTGCTGTCTGTTTCCACTTCTTTTTTCTTGAGCCCCTCCCTTCTTTACCCTTGTGCACTATCCTGACTTCTCCTCCCGTCTGCTTACTTTGTGCCTTACAATGCACATTGCGAACTACAGGTAGTGCTGCAGGGCCCACACCCTTTTACTTGCCTTACAGAGCAGCTCTGGAGCTGTTACAGTGCCCAGCTGCTGCAAGAAATCAGCTTGAATGCTTCAGGGGCTGGGGCATAGCCAACATGAGCCCCACACCGAAGGAGGGTGGGGGTGTTTAATGCGAACTAGGGGTCATCCAAGCGCCTCAAAAGGCCGCCATGCCCTGCATACCCCTTTTCTCTTTTCATATGCAGATGAGGGTTCCAGACAACTTTGGCCCACTGCTTGGATGACATCACCGTATGCAAATCCGTCTTCTGCAGACCTTCCCCCAGGAATGCTTGTACTAGTTGTTGCATTTGGTTTGTTGTTTGGGGGTGCTTCAATATTAGGCAGCCTTCTGCCCTCCCATGTTCATCTGAAAATATGTGTTCTCCCTGCAGTTGTTGACCCCAGATGAGAGTTCCCTTGTGCTGCCTCAGTTGAATCTCCTTTACTTGACAGAGATGTGCCTGAGCAGCGGCCCTCCCCAGCCCTATCCCAAATCATACTTATTTTGCATAGGAGAAGCCATGGTCATGAAGATTGTTCTCCTAGGGTGAGGTTCATTCATTGCATTCTGGGTATGCTGACCCCTGTGATTTCCCCAATTGTGGGAAACTCGACTGCATTATTTGTGCTTTCCTCTGGTCAGCTCTGGTAAAAGTCAGATTTCTTTGTCTCAGATCTTCCTCTAGCCTTGTTCTTCTTTCGAGAGTTCCCTTGTGCTGCCTCAGTTGGATCTCCTTCACTTGATAGGGGGGTGCCCGAGCAGCGACCCTCCCCAGCTCTAGCCCAACTCCTACTTACCTGCCAGGTGAGATTCTATGATCAGGAAGGTGCTTCTCCCAGGGCAAGGCTCACCCATTGCACTCTGGGTGTGCTGCTCCTGTGATTTCCCAAAATGTGGGACACTTGACTGCATAATTTGTGTTTCCTCTGGTCGGCTCTCATATAATTCAGATCTCTTTGCATCAGGTCTCTCTCCAGCCTAGTTTGCTGTCTGTTTCCACTTCTCTTTTCTTGAGCCGTTCCCTTTTATGCCCTTGCGCACTATCCTGACTTCTCCCGTCTGCTTACTTTGTGCCTTGCAACGCACAATGCGAACTACAGGTAGTGCTGCAGGTCCCACAACCTTTTATTTGCCTTACAGAGCAGCTCTGGAGCTGTTACAGAGCCCAGCTTCTGCAAGAAATCAGCTTGAATGCTTCAGGGGCTGGGGCATAGCCAACATGAGCCCCACACCGAAGGAGGGTGGAGGTGTTTAATATGAACTAGGGGTCATCCAAGCGCCGCAAAAGGCCGCCATGCCCTGCACGCCTCTTTTCTCTTTTCATATGCAGACGAGGGTTTAAGCCAACTTTGACCCACTGCTTGGATGACATCACCATATGCAAATCCATCTGCTGCAGGCCTTCCCCCAGGAATGCTTGCACTAGTTGTTGCATTTGGTTTGTTGTTTGGGGGTGCTTCAGTATTAGGCAGCCTTCTGTCCTCCCATGTTCATCTGAAAATATGTGTTCTCCCTGCAGTTGTTGACCCCAGATGAGAGTTCCCTTGTGCTGCCTCAGTTGAATCTCCTTTACTTGACAGAGATGTGCCTGAGCAGCGGCCCTCCCCAGCCCTATCCCAAATCATACTTATTTTGCATAGGAGATACCATGGTCATGAAGATTGTTCTCCCAGGGTGAGGTTCATTCATTGCATTCTGGGTATGCTGACCCCTATGATTTCCCCAAATGTGGGAAACTCGACTGCATTATTTGTGGTAGTGGGGGACTGTGTTTGTTCTTTCCTCTGGTCAGTTCTGGTAAAAGTCAGATTTATTTGTCTCAGATCTTCCTCTAGCCTTGTTCTTCTTTCGAGAGTTCCCTTGTGCTGCCTCAGTTGTATCTCCTTCACTTGACAGGGGGGTGCCCGAGCAGCGACCCTCCCCAGCTCTAGCCCAACTCCTACTTACCTGCTAGGTGAGATACTATGATCATGAAGGTGCTTCTCCCAGGGCAAGGCTCACCCATTTCACTCTGGGTGTGCTGCTTCTGCGATTTCCCCAAATGTGGGAAACTTGACTGCATAATTTGTGTTTCCCCTGGTCGGCTCTCGTATAATTGAGATCTCTTTGTCTCAGGTCTCTCTCCAGCCTAGTTTGCTGTCTGTTTCCACTTCTCTTTTCTTGAGCCGCTCCCTTCTATGCCCTTGCGCACTATCCTGACTTCTCCCGTCTGCTTAATTTGTGCCTTCCAACGCACAATGCAAACTACAGGTAGTGCTGCAGGGCCCACACCCTTTTACTTGCCTTACAGAGCAGCTCTGGAGCTGTTACAGTGCCCAGCTGCTGCTAGAAATCAGCTTGAATGCTTCAGGGGCTGGGGCATAGCCAACATGAGCCCCACACCGAAGGAGGGTGGAGGTGTTTAATGCGAACTAGGGGTCATCCAAGCGCCGCAAAAGGCCGCCATGCCCTGCATGCCCCTTTTCTCTTTTCATATGCAGACGAGGGTTGTAGCCAACTTTGACTCACTGCTTGGATGACATCACCATATGCAAATCCATCTGCTGCAGGCCTTCTCCCAGGAATGCTTGCACTAGTTGTTGCATTTGGTTTGTTGTTTGGGGGTGCTTCAGTATTAGGCAGCCTTCTGCCCTCCCATGTTCATCAGAAAATATGTGTTCTCCCTGCAGTTGTTGTCCCCAGATGAGAGTTCCCTTGTGCTGCCTCAGTTGAATCTCCTTTACTTGACAGAGATGTGCCTGAGCAGCGGCCCTCCCCAGCCCTATCCCAAATCATACTTATTTTGCATAGGAGATACCATGGTCATGAAGATTGTTCTCCCAGGGTGAGGTTCATTCATTGCATTCTGGGTATGCTGACCCCTGTGATTTCCCCAAATGTGGGAAACTCGACTGCATTATTTGTGGTAGTGGGGGACTGTGTTTGTGCTTTCCTCTGGTCAGCTCTGGTAAAAGTCAGATTTCTTTGTCTCAGATTTTCCTCTAGACTTGTTCTTCTTTCGAGAGTTCCCTTGTGCTGTCTGAGTTGGATCTCCTTCACTTGACAGGGGGGTGCCCGAGCAGCGACCCTCCCCAGCTCTAGCCCAACTCCTACTTACCTGCCAGGTGAGATACTATGATCATGAAGTTGCTTCTCCCAGGGCAAGGCTCACCCATTGCACTCTGGGTGAGCTGCCCCTACGATTTCCCCAAATGTGGAAAACTTGACTGCATAATTTGTGTTTCCCCTGGTCGGCTCTCATATAATTCAGATCTCTTTGTCTCAGGTCTCTCTCCAGCCTAGTTTGCTGTCTGCTTCCACTTCTTTTTTCTTGAGCCGCTCCCTTCAATACCCTGGTGCACTATCCTGACTTCTCCTCCCGTCTGCTTACTTTGTGCCTTACAATGCACATTGCGAACTACAGGTAGTGCTGCAGGGCCCACACCCTTTTACTTGCCTTACAGAGCAGCTCTGGAGCTGTTACAGTGCCCAGCTGCTGCAAGAAATCAGCTTGAATGCTTCAGGGGCTGGGGCATAGCCAACATGAGCCCCACACCGAAGGAGGGTGGGGGTGTTTAATGCGAACTAGGGATCATCCAAGCGCCGCAAAAGGCCGCCATGCCCTGCATACCCCTTTTCTCTTTTCATATGCAGATGAGGGTTCCAGCCAATTTTGGCCCACTGCTTGGATGACATCACCGTATGCAAATCCGTCTTCTGCAGACCTTCCCCCAGGAATGCTTGTACTAGTTGTTGCTTTTGGTTTGTTGTTTGGGGGTGCTTCAGTATTAGGCAGCCTTCTGCCCTCCCATGTTCATCTGAAAATATGTGTTCTCCCTGCAGTTGTTGTCCCCAGATGAGAGTTCCCTTGTGCTGCCTCAATTGAATCTCCTTTACTTGACTGAGATGTGCCTGAGCAGCGGCCCTCCCCAGCCCTATCCAAAAACATACTTATTTTGCATAGGAGATACCATGGTCATGAAGATTGCTCTCCCAGGGTGAGGTTCATTCATTGCATTCTGGGAATGCTGACCCGTGTGATTTCCCTAAATGTGGGAAACTCGACTGCATTATTTGTGGTAGTGGGGGACTGTGTTTGTTCTTTCCTCTGGTCAGCTCTGGTAAAAGTCAGATTTCTTTGTCTCAGATCTTCCTCTAGCCTTGTTCTTCATTCGAGAGTTCCCTTGTGCTGCCTCAGTTGGATCTCCTTCACTTGACAGGGGGGTGCCCGAGCAGCGACCCTCCCCAGCTCTAGCCCATCTCCTACTTACCTGCCAGGTGAGATACTATGATCAGGAAGGTGCTTCTCCCAGGGCAAGGCTCACCCATTGCACTCTGGGTGTGCTGCTCCTGCGATTTCCCCAAATGTGGGAAACTTGACTGCATAATTTGTGTTTCCCCTGGTCGGCTCTCGTATAATTCAGATCTCTTTGTCTCAGGTCTCTCTCCAGACTAGTTTGCTGTCTGTTTCCACTTCTCTTTTCTTGAGCCGCTCCCTTCTATGCCCTTGCGCACTATCCTGACTTCTCCCGTCTGCTTACTTTGTGCCTTCCAACGCACAATGCGAACTACAGGTAGTGCTGCAGGGCCCACACCCTTTTACTCGCCTTACAGAGCAGCTCTGGAGCTGTTACAGTGCCAAGCTGCTGCAAGAAATCAGCTTGAATGCTTCAGGGGCTGGGGCATAGCCAACATGAGCCCCACACCGAAGGAGGGTGGAGATGTTTAATGCGAACTAGGGGTGATCCAAGCGCAGCAAAAGGCTGCCATGCCCTGCACGCCCCTTTTCTCTTTTCATATGCAGACGAGGGTTGAAGCCAACTTTTACCCACTGCTTGGATGACATCACCATATGCAAATCCATCTGCTGCAGGCCTTCCCCCAGGAATGCTTGCACTAGTTGTTGCATTTGGTTTGTTGTTTGGGGGTGCTTCAGTATTAGGCAGCCTTCTGCCCTCCCATGTTCATCTGAAAATATGTGTTCTCCCTGCAGTTGTTGTCCCCAGATGAGAGTTCCCTTGTGCTGCCTCAGTTGAATCTCCTTTACTTGACAGAGATGTGCCTGAGCAGCGGCCCTCCCCAGCCCTATCCCAAATCATACTTATTTTGCACAGGAGATACCATGGTCATGAAGATATTTCTCCCAGGGTGAGGTTCATTCATTGCATTCTGGGTATGCTGACCCCTGTGATTTCCCCAAATGTGGGAAACTTGACTGCATTATTTGTGGTAGTGGGGGACTGTGTTTGTGCTTTCCTCTGGTCAGCTCTGGTAAAAGTCAGATTTCTTTGTCTCAGATCTTCCTCTAGCCTTGTTCTTTTTCCAAGAGTTCCTTTGTGCTGCCTCAGTTGGATCTCCTTCACTTGACAGGGGGGTGCCCGAGCAGCGACCCTCCCCAGCTCTAGCCCAAATCCTACTTACCTGCCAGGTGAGATACTATTAAGTGGATTTTTGAAAGAAAACAATACTGTCAATATACTATTAAAACAAATTAAATTGGTAAAAGTTATTGTACTTTAAGTAAAAATAAAAGAGCTAAAATATCAATCCCAGTTTTGGATCACTTTAATTAACAAAAAAAATGCATATAGCAGAGGATAGTTTCAATCTGCCTACCTCTGGGTTATAGGCCCAGCATGCTTCCATTGCAGTACTCTGCTGCACATGTAAGTGCAAGAGATCCTGAAGCACTCACTCATCATGGGAAAGTACCAATGTGTTTCTTCATTGGTTGATTTAAGAAAATTCTTACAAAAACTCTCCAGATTATTGACTTTTTAAAGTTTTTCTAGGAAACGTTCTAGATGAATGCTTATTAGGCTTTGTCAGTATGTACATTTTGCAAAGTGTCTCTGTGGCGCAATCGGTTAGTGTGTTCGGCTATTAACCAAAAGGTTGGTGGTTCAATCCCAAGCAGGGACTTAATTGACCTTGTTATCAGATTTTGGTCATCTTTAAGTAGACAAGTCAAAATTTCAAACCCCCTCTTATGGTGTAGGGTACCTGGCCTTCTCTGATGTAATCAGAGTTAGATTTGATTAAGTGATTTTATAAAAAAAACAGATAGGAAGTACAATTTAGCAGTGGGTTGCAGAGAAAAAGAAAAATGCTGGCAGAAAAATCCAATTGAGTGATTAAATAGCTCTTCATTTTCTGGCTTTATTTTTATGCTAACAAATTTGTTCTCTGAAAAGGGTCCACAAAGCCAAGTCTCTGATTAACACCTTTGTAGGGATGGTTTTTCACCTATTACTAAATTAAACTTGCTTCATTGGAAAGGCAGCAAGATGCATCCTCATTTCAATGTCTACTGAAATAATACAGGTTGACACGAGGAAACATTAACGCCACTGCATCCTTGCTGCTTTCTCATGTGGAAGTCTGTTTAATGTGAAAACAAGGTGATATATAATTAGCACACAGGTAAGGAATTAAGAAAATCTTTATTTAAGGGTGAAGATGTTTCTCACAAAATTGTTGACCCAATGCATCATTGAAATTCAAGCTGGAAAGATGATTTTAATATATCACTTGTACATGTTGTATTGCTCTTCTGGTGACAATGTAGTTTGTTTTTGTCAATTACCATTTTAATAATAGGGTAAAGAAAATGAAGTGGATTTTTGAAAGAAAACAATACTGTCAATATACTATTAAAACAAATTAAAATGGTAAAAGTTATTGTACTTTAAGTAAAAATAAAAGAGCTAAAATATCAATCCCAGTTTTGGATTACTTTAATAAAAAAAAAATGCATATAGCAGAGGATAGTTGCAATCTGCCTGCCTCTGGGTTATGGGCCCAGCATGCTTCCATTGCAGTACTCTGCTGCACATGTAAGTGCAAGAGATCCTGAAGCACTCACTCATCATGGGAAAGTACCAAGGTGTTTCTTCGTTGGTTGATCTAAGAAACATCTTACAAAAACTCTCCAGATTATTGACTTTTTAAAGTTTTTCTAGGAAACGTTCTAGATGAATGCTTATTAGCCTTTGTCAGTATGCACTTTTGCAAAGTGTCTCTGTGGCGCAATCAGTTAGTGTGTTTGGCTACTAACCAAAAGGTTGGTGGTTTAATCCCACCCAGGGACGTAATTGACCTTGTGATCAGGTTTTGGTGATCTTTAAGTAGACAAGTCAAAATTTCAACCTCTCTCTTATGATGTAGGTTACCTGGCCTTCTCTGATGTAATCAGTTAGATTTGATAAAGTGATTTTATAAAAAAACAGCTAGGAAGCACAATTTAGCAGTGGGTTGCAGAGAAAAAAAAATATGCTGGCAGAAAAATCCAATTGAGTGATTAAACAGTTCTTCATTTTCTGGCTTTATTTTTATGCTAACAAATTTGTTCTCTGAAAAGTGTCCACAAAGCCAAGTCTCTGATTAACACCTTTGTAGGGATGGTTTTTCACCTATTACTAAATTAAACTTGCTTCATTGGAAAGGCAGCAAGATGCATCCTCATTTCAATGTCTACTGAAATAATACGGGTTGACACCAGGAAACATTAACGCCAATGCATCCTTGCTGCTTTCTCATGTGGAAGTCTGTTTAATGTGAAAACAAGGTGATATCTAATTAGCACACAGGTAAGGAATTAAGAAAATCTTTATTTAAGGGTGAAGATGTTTCTCACAAAATCGTTGCCCCAATGCATCATTGAAATTCAAGCTGGAAAGATGATTTTAATATATCACTTGTACATTTTGTATTGCTCTTCTGGTGACAATGTAGTTTGTTTTTGTCAATTACCATTTTAATAATAGGGTAAAGAAAATGAAGTGGATTTTTGAAAGAAAACAATACTGTCAATATACTATTAAAACAAATTAAAATGGTAAAAGTTATTGTACTTTAAGTAAAAATAAAAGAGCAAAAATATCAATCCCAGTTTTGGATTACTTTATTTAACAAAAAAAATGCATATAGCAAAGGATAGTTTCAATCTGCCTACCTCTGGGTTATGGGCCCAGCATGCTTCCATTGCAGTACTCGGCTGCACATGTAAGTGCAAGAGATCCTGAAGCACTCACTCATCATGGGAAAGTACCAATGTGTTTATTCGTTGGTTGATGGAAGAAACATCTTACAAAAACTCTCCAGATTATTGACTTTTTAATGTTTTTCTAGGAAACGTTCTAGATGAATGCTTATTAGCCTTTGTCAGTATGTACTTTTTGCAAAGTGTCTCTGTGGCGCAATTGGTTAGTGTGTACGGCTATTAACCAAAAGGTTGGTGGTTAAATCCTACCCAGGGACGTAATTGACCTTGTGATCAGATTTTGGTGATATTTAAGTAGACAAGTCAAAATTTCAAACCCCCTCTTATGGTGTAGGGTACCTAGCCTTCTCTGATGTAATCAGAGTTAGATTTGATTCAGTGATTTTATAAAAACAGCTAGGAAGCACAATTTAGCAGTGGGTTGCAGAGAAAAAGAAATATGCTGGCAAAAAAATCCAATTGAGTGATTAAACAGCTCTTCATTTCTGGCTTTATTTTTATGCTAACAAATTTGTTCTCTGAAAAGTGTCCACAAAGCCAAGTCTCTGATTAACACCTTTGTAGGGATGGTTTTTCACCTATTACTAAATTAAACTTGCTTCATTGGAAAGGCAGCAAGATGTATCCTCATTTCAATGTCTACTGAAATAATACAGGTTGACACCAGGAAACATTAACGCCACTGCATCCTTGCTGCTTTCTCATGTGGAAGTCTGTTTAATGTGAAAACAAGGTGATATCTAATTAGCACACAGGTAAGGAATTAAGAAAATCTTTATTTAAGGGTGAAGATGTTTCTCACAAAATCGTTGCCCCAATGCATCATTGAAATTCAAGCTGGAAAGATGATTTTAATATATCACTTGTACATTTTGTATTGCTCTTCTGGTGACAATGTAGTTTGTTTTTGTCAATTACCATTTTAATAATAGGGTAAAGAAAATGAAGTGGATTTTTGAAAGAAAACAATACTGTCAATATACTATTAAAACAAATTAAAATGGTAAAAGTTATTGTACTTTAAGTAAAAATAAAAGAGACAGAATATCAATCCCAGTTTTGGATTACTTTAATTAACACAAAAAAAATGCATATAGCAGAGGATAGTTTCAATCTGCCTACCTCTGGGTTATGGGCCCAGCATGCTTCCATTGCAGTACTCTGCTGCACATGTAAGTTCAAGAGATCCTGAAGCACTCACTCATCATGGGAAAGTACCAATGTGTTTCTTCGTTGGTTGATGGAAGAAACATCTTACAAAAACTCTCCAGATTATTGACTTTTTAAAGTTTTTCTAGGAAACGTTTTAGATGAATGCTTATTAGCCTTTGTCAGTATGGACTTTTGCAAAGTGTCTCTGTGGCGCAATCAGTTAGTATGTATGGCTATTAACCAAAAGGTTGGTGGTTCAATCCCACCCAGGGACCTAATTGACCTTGTTATCAGATTTTGGTGATCTTTAAGTAGACAAGTCAAAATTTCAAACCCCCTCTTATGGTGTAGGGTACCTGGCCTTCTCTGATGTAATCAGAGTTAGATTTGATTCAGTGATTTTATAAAAACAGCTAGGAAGCACAATTTAGCAGTGGGTTGCAGAGAAAAAAAATATGCTGGCAGAAAAATCCAATTGAGTGATTAAACAGCTCTTTATTTTCTGGCTTTATTTTTATGCTAACAAATTTGTTCTCTGAAAAGTGTCCACAAAGCCAAGTCTCTGATTAACACCTTTGTAAGGATGGTTTTTCACCTATTACTAAATTAAACTTGCTTCATTGGAAAGGCAGCAAGATGCATCCTCATTTCAATGTCTACTGAAATAATACAGGTTGACACCAGGAAACATTAACGCCACTGCATCCGTGCTGCTTTCTCATGTGGAAGTCTGTTTAATGTGAAAACAAGGTGATATCTAATTAGCACACAGGTAAGGAATTAAGAAAATATTTATTTAAGGGTGAAGATGTTTCTCACAAAATCGTTGCCCCAATGCATCATTGAAATTCAAGCTGGAAAGATGATTTTAATATATCACTTGTACATTTTGTATTGCTCTTCTGGTGACAATGTGGTTTGTTTTTGTCAATTACCATTTTAATAATAGGGTAAAGAAAATTAAGTGGATTTTTGAAAGAAAACAATACTGTCAATATACTATTAAAACAAATTAAAATGGTAAAAGTTATTGTACTTTAAGTAAAAATAAAAGAGACAAAATATCAATCCCAGTTTTGGATTACTTTAATTAACAAACAAAAAAATGCATATAGCAGAGGATAGTTTCAATCTGCCTACCTCTGGGTTATGGGCCCAGCATGCTTCCATTGCTGTACTCTGCTGCACATGTAAGTGCAAGAGATCCTGAAGCACTCACTCATCATGGGAAAGTACCAATGTGTTTCTTCGTTGGTTGATAGAAGAAACATCTTACAAAAACTCTCCAGATTATTGACTTTTTTAAGTTTTTCTAGGAAACGTTTTAGATGAATGCTTATTAGCATTTGTCAGTATGTACTTTTGCAAAGTGTCTCTGTGGCGCAATCAGTTAGTGTGTACGGCTATTAACCAAAAGGTTGGTGGTTCAATCCCACCCAGGGACGTAATTAACCTTGTTATCAGATTTTGGTGATCTTTAAGTAGACAAGTCAAATTTCATACCCCCTGTTATGGTGTAGGGTACCTGGCCTTCTCTGATGTAATCAGAGTTAGATTTGATTCAGTGATTTTATAAAAACATCTTTGAAGCACAATTTAGCAGTGGGTTGCAGAGAAAAAGAAATATGCTGGCAGAAAAATCAAATTGCGTGATTAAACAGCTCTTCATTTTCTGGCTTTATTTTTATGCTAACAAATTTGTTCTCTGAAAAGTGTCCACAAAGCCAAGTCTCTGATTAACACCTTTGTAGGGATGGTTTTTCACCTATTACTAAATTAAACTTGCTTCATTGGAAAGGCAGCAAGATGTATCCTCATTTCAATGTGTACTGAAATAATACAGGTTGACACCAGGAAACATTAACGCCACTGCATCCTTGCTGCTTTCTCATGTGGAAGTCTGTTTAATGTGAAAACAAGGTGATATCTAATTAGCACACAGGTAAGGAATTAAGAAAATCTTTATTTAAGGGTGAAGATGTTTCTCACAAAATTGTTGACCCAATGCATCATTGAAATTCAAGCTGTAAAGATGATTTTAATATATCACTTGTACATTTTGTATTGCTCTTCTGGTGACAATGTAGTTTGTTTTTGTCAATTACCATTTTAATAATAGGGTAAAGAAAATGAAGTGGATTTTTGAAAGAAAACAATACTGTCAATATACTATTAAAACAAATTAAAATGGTAAAAGTTATTGTACTTTAAGTAAAAATAAAAGAGACAAAATATCAATCCCAGTTTTGGATTACTTTAATTAACAAACAAAAAAATGCATATAGCAGAGGATAGTTTCAATCTGCCTACCTCTGGGTAATGGGCCCAGCATGCTTCCATTGCTGTACTCTGCTGCACATGTAAGTGCAAGAGATCCTGAAGCACTCACTCATCATGGGAAAGTACCAATGTGTTTCTTCGTTGGTTGATAGAAGAAACATCTTACAAAAACTCTCCAGATTATTGACTTTTTTAAGTTTTTCTAGGAAACGTTTTAGATGAATGCTTATTAGCATTTGTCAGTATGTACTTTTGCAAAGTGTCTCTGTGGCGCAATCAGTTAGTGTGTACGGCTATTAACCAAAAGGTTGGTGGTTCAATCCCACCCAGGGACGTAATTGACCTTGTTATCAGATTTTGGTGATCTTTAAGTAGACAAGTCAAATTTCATACCCCCTGTTATGGTGTAGGGTACCTGGCCTTCTCTGATGTAATCAGAGTTAGATTTGATTCAGTGATTTTATAAAAACATCTTTGAAGCACAATTTAGCAGTGGGTTGCAGAGAAAAAGAAATATGCTGGCAGAAAAATCAAATTGCGTGATTAAACAGCTCTTCATTTTCTGGCTTTATTTTTATGCTAACAAATTTGTTCTCTGAAAAGTGTCCACAAAGCCAAGTCTCTGATTAACACCTTTGTAGGGATGGTTTTTCACCTATTACTAAATTAAACTTGCTTCATTGGAAAGGCAGCAAGATGTATCCTCATTTCAATGTGTACTGAAATAATACAGGTTGACACCAGGAAACATTAACGCCACTGCATCCTTGCTGCTTTCTCATGTGGAAGTCTGTTTAATGTGAAAACAAGGTGATATCTAATTAGCACACAGGTAAGGAATTAAGAAAATCTTTATTTAAGGGTGAAGATGTTTCTCACAAAATTGTTGACCCAATGCATCATTGAAATTCAAGCTGTAAAGATGATTTTAATATATCACTTGTACATTTTGTATTGCTCTTCTGGTGACAATGTAGTTTGTTTTTGTCAATTACCAATTTAATAATAGGGTAAAGAAAATGAAGTGGATTTTTGAAAGAAAACAATACTGTCAATATACTATTAAAACAAATTAAAATGGTAAAAGTTATTGTACTTTAAGTAAAAATAAAAGAGCCAAAATATCAATCCCAGTTTTGGATTACTTTAATTAACAAACAAAAAAATGCATATAGCAGAGGATAGTTTCAATCTGCCTACCTCTGGGTTATGGGCCCAGCATGCTTCCATTGCTGTACTCTGCTGCACATGTAAGTGCAAGAGATCCTGAAGCACTCACTCATCATGGGAAAGTACCAATGTGTTTCTTCTTTGGTTGATGGAAGAAACATCTTACAAAAACTCTCCAGATTATTGACTTTTTTAAGTTTTTCTAGGAAACGTTTTAGATGAATGCTTATTAGCATTTGTCAGTATGTACTTTTGCAAAGTGTCTCTGTGGCGCAATCAGTTAGTGTGTACGGCTATTAACCAAAAGGTTGGTGGTTCAATCCCACCCAGGGACGTAATTGACCTTGTTATCAGATTTTGGTGATCTTTAAGTAGACAAGTCAAATTTCATACCCCCTGTTATGGTGTAGGGTACCTGGCCTTCTCTGATGTAATCAGAGTTAGATTTGATTCAGTGATTTTATAAAAACAACTAGGAAGCACAATTTAGCAGTGGGTTGCAGAGAAAAAGAAATATGCTGGCAAAAAAAACAAATTGCGTGATTAAACAGCTCTTCATTTTCTGGCTTTATTTTTATGCTAACAAATTTGTTCTCTGAAAAGTGTCCACAAAGCCAAGTCTCTGATTAACACCTTTGTAGGGATGGTTTTTCACCTATTACTAAATTAAACTTGCTTCATTGGAAAGGCAGCAAGATGTATCCTCATTTCAATGTCTACTGAAATAATACAGGTTGACACCAGGAAACATTAACGCCACTGCATCCTTGCTGCTTTCTCATGTGGAAGTCTGTTTAATGTGAAAACAAGGTGATATCTAATTAGCACACAGGTAAGGAATTAAGAAAATCTTTATTTAAGGGTGAAGATGTTTCTCACAAAATTGTTGACCCAATGCATCATTGAAATTCAAGCTGGAAAGATGATTTTAATATATCACTTGTACATTTTGTATTGCTCTTCTGGTGACAATGTAGTTTGTTTTTGTCAATTACCATTTTAATAATAGGGTAAAGAAAATGAAGTGGATTTTTGAAAGAAAACAATACTGTCAATATACTATTAAAACAAATTAAAATGGTAAAAGTTATTGTACTTTAAGTAAAAATAAAAGAGACAAAATATCAATCCCAGTTTTGGATTACTTTAATTAACAAAAAAAATGCATATAGCAGAGGATAGTTTCAATCTGCCTACCTCTGGGTTATGGGCCCAGCATGCTTCCATTGCAGTACTCTGCTGCACATGTAAGTGCAAGAGATCCTGAAGCACTCACTCATCATGGGAAAGTACCAATGTGTTTCTTCGTTGGTTGATGGAAGAAACATCTTACAAAAACTCTCCAGATTATTGACTTTTTAAAGTTTTTCTAGGAAACGTTTTAGATGAATGCTTATTAGCCTTTGTCAGTATGGACTTTTGCAAAGTGTCTCTGTGGCGCAATCAGTTAGTATGTACAGCTATTAACCATAAGGTTGGTGGTTCAATCCCACCCAGGGACCTAATTGACCTTGTTATCAGATTTTGGTGATCTTTAAGTAGACAAGTCAAAATTTCAAACCCTCTGTTATGGTGTAGGGTACCTGGCCTTCTCTGATGTAATCAGAGTTAGATTTGATTCAGTGATTTTATAAAAACAGCTAGGAAGCACAATTTAGCAGTGGGTTGCAGAGAAAAAAAATATGCTGGCAGAAAAATCCAATTGAGTGATTGAACAGCTCTTCATTTTCTGGCTTTATTTTTATGCTAACAAATTTGTTATCTGAAAAGTGTCCACAAAGCCAAGTCTCTGATTAACACCTTTGTAGGGATGGTTTTTCACCTATTACTAAATTAAACTTGCTTCATTGGAAAGGCAGCAAGATGTATCCTCATTTCAATGTCTACTGAAATAATACAGGTTGACACCAGGAAACATTAACGCCACTGCATCCTTGCTGCTTTCTCATGTGGAAGTCTGTTTAATGTGAAAACAAGGTGATATCTAATTAGCACACAGGTAAGGAATTAAGAAAATCTTTATTTAAGGGTGAAGATGTTTCTCACAAAATTGTTGACCCAATGCATCATTGAAATTCAAGCTGGAAAGATGATTTTAATATATCACTTGTACATTTTGTATTGCTCTTCTGGTGACAATGTAGTTTGTTTTTGTCAATTACCATTTTAATAATAGGGTAAAGAAAATGAAGTGGATTTTTGAAAGAAAACAATACTGTCAATATACTATTAAAACAAATTAAAATGGTAAAAGTTATTGTACTTTAAGTAAAAATAAAAGAGACAAAATATCAATCCCAGTTTTGGATTACTTTAATTAACAAACAAAAAAATGCATATAGCAGAGGATAGTTTCAATCTGCCTACCTCTGGGTAATGGGCCCAGCATGCTTCCATTGCTGTACTCTGCTGCACATGTAAGTGCAAGAGATCCTGAAGCACTCACTCATCATGGGAAAGTACCAATGTGTTTCTTCGTTGGTTGATGGAAGAAACATCTTACAAAAACTCTCCAGATTATTGACTTTTTAAAGTTTTTCTAGGAAACGTTTTAGATGAATGCTTATTAGCATTTGTCAGTATGTACTTTTGCAAAGTGTCTCTGTGGCGCAATCAGTTAGTGTGTACGGCTATTAACCAAAAGGTTGGTGGTTCAATCCCACCCAGGGATGTAATTGACCTTGTTATCAGATTTTGGTGATCTTTAAGTAGACAAGTCAAATTTCATACCCCCTGTTATGGTGTAGGGTACCTGGCCTTCTCTGATGTAATCAGAGTTAGATTTGATTCAGTGATTTTATAAAAACATCTAGGAAGCACAATTTAGCAGTGGGTTGCAGAGAAAAAGAAATATGCTGGCAAAAAAATCAAATTGCGTGATTAAACAGCTCTTCATTTTCTGGCTTTATTTTTATGCTAACAAATTTGTTCTCTGAAAAGTGTCCACAAAGCCAAGTCTCTGATTAACACCTTTGTAGGGATGGTTTTTCACCTATTACTAAATTAAACTTGCTTCATTGGAAAGGCAGCAAGATGTATCCTCATTTCAATGTCTACTGAAATAATACAGGTTGACACCAGGAAACATTAACGCCACTGCATCCTTGCTGCTTTCTCATGTGGAAGTCTGTTTAATGTGAAAACAAGGTGATATCTAATTAGCACACAGGTAAGGAATTAAGAAAATCTTTATTTAAGGGTGAAGATGTTTCTCACAAAATTGTTGACCCAATGCATCATTGAAATTCAAGCTGGAAAGATGATTTTAATATATCACTTGTACATTTTGTATTGCTCTTCTGGTGACAATGTAGTTTGTTTTTGTCAATTACCATTTTAATAATAGGGTAAAGAAAATGAAGTGGATTTTTGAAAGAAAACAATACTGTCAATATACTATTAAAACAAATTAAAATGGTAAAAGTTATTGTACTTTAAGTAAAAATAAAAGAGACAAAATATCAATCCCAGTTTTGGATTACTTTAATTAACAAAAAAAAATGCACACAGCAGAGGATAGTTTCAATCTGCCTACCTCTGGGTTATGGGCCCAGCATGCTTCCATTGCAGCACTGTGCTGCACATGTAAGTGCAAGAGATCCTGAAGCACTCACTCATCATGGGAAAGTACCAATGTGTTTCTTCGTTGGTTGATGGAAGAAACATCTTACAAAAACTCTCCAGATTATTGACTTTTTAAAGTTTTTCTAGGAAACGTTTTTAGATGAATTCTTATTAGCCTTTGTCAGTATGGACTTTTGCAAAGTGTCTCTGTGGCGCAATCAGTTAGTATGTACGGCTATTAACCATAAGGTTGGTGGTTCAATCCCACCCAGGGACCTAATTGACCTTGTTATCAGATTTTGGTGATCTTTAAGTAGACAAGTCAAAATTTCAAACCCACTGTTATGGTGTAGGGTACCTGGCCTTCTCTGATGTAATCAGAGTTAGATTTGATTCAGTGATTTTATAAAAACATCTAGGAAGCACAATTTAGCAGTGGGTTGCAGAGAAAAAGAAATATGCTGGCAAAAAAATCAAATTGCGTGATTGAACAGCTCTTCATTTTCTGGCTTTATTTTTATGCTAACAAATTTGTTCTCTGAAAAGTGTCCACAAAGCCAAGTCTCTGATTAACACCTTTGTAGGGATGGTTTTTCACCTATTACTAAATTAAACTTGCTTCATTGGAAAGGCAGCAAGATGTATCCTCATTTCAATGTCTACTGAAATAATACAGGTTGACACCAGGAAACATTAACGCCACTGCATCCTTGCTGCTTTCTCATGTGGAAGTCTGTTTAATGTGAAAACAAGGTGATATCTAATTAGCACACAGGTAAGGAATTAAGAAAATCTTTATTTAAGGGTGAAGATGTTTCTCACAAAATTGTTGACCCAATGCATCATTGAAATTCAAGCTGGAAAGATGATTTTAATATATCACTTGTACATTTTGTATTGCTCTTCTGGTGACAATGTAGTTTGTTTTTGTCAATTACCATTTTAATAATAGGGTAAAGAAAATGAAGTGGATTTTTGAAAGAAAACAATACTGTCAATATACTATTAAAACAAATTAAAATGGTAAAAGTTATTGTACTTTAAGTAAAAATAAAAGAGCCAAAATATCAATCCCAGTTTTGGATTACTTTAATTAACAAACAAAAAAATGCATATAGCAGAGGATAGTTTCAATCTGCCTACCTCTGGGTTATGGGCCCAGCATGCTTCCATTGCTGTACTCTGCTGCACATGTAAGTGCAAGAGATCCTGAAGCACTCACTCATCATGGGAAAGTACCAATGTGTTTCTTCGTTGGTTGATAGAAGAAACATCTTACAAAAACTCTCCAGATTATTGACTTTTTTAAGTTTTTCTAGGAAACGTTTTAGATGAATGCTTTTTAGCATTTGTCAGTATATACTTTTGCAAAGTGTCTCTGTGGCGCAATCAATTAGTGTGTACGGCTATTAACCAAAAGGTTGGTGGTTCAATCCCACCCAGGGACGTAATTGACCTTGTTATCAGATTTTGGTGATCTTTAAGTAGACAAGTCAAATTTCATACCCCCTTTTATGGTGTAGGGTACTTGGCCTTCTCTGATGTAATCAGAGTTAGATTTGATTCAGTGATTTTATAAAAACATCTAGGAAGCACAAATTAGCAGTGGGTTGCAGAGAAAAAGAAATATGCTGGCAAAAAAATCAAATTGCGTGATTAAACAGCTCTTCATTTTCTGGCTTTATTTTTATGCTAACAAATTTGTTCTCTGAAAAGTGTCCACAAAGCAAAGTCTCTGATTAACACCTTTGTAAGGATGGTTTTTCACCTATTACTAAATTAAACTTGCTTCATTGGAAAGGCAGCAAGATGTATCCTCATTTCAATGTCTACTGAAATAATACAGGTTGACACCAGGAAACATTAACGCCACTGCATCCTTGCTGCTTTCACATGTGGAAGTCTGTTTAATGTGAAAACAAGGTGATATCTAATTAGCACACAGGTAAGGAATTAAGAAAATCTTTATTTAAGGGTTTAAGGGTGAAGATGAGACATTGAAATGAGGATACATCTTGCTGCCTTTCCAATGAAGCAAGTTTAATTTAGTAATAGGTGAAAAACCATCCTTACAAAGGTGTTAATCAGAGACTTGGCTTTGTGGACACTTTTCAGAGAACAAATTTGTTAGCATAAAAATAAAGCCAGAAAATAAAGAGCTGTTTAATCACTCAATTGGATTTTTCTGCCAGCATATTTTTTTTCTCTGCAACCCACTGCTAAATTGTGCTTCCTAGCTGTTTTTATAAAATCACTGAATCAAATCTAACTCTGATTACATCAGAGAAGGCCAGGTACCCTAGACCATAACAGGGGGTTTGAAATTTTGACTTGTCTACTTAAAGATCACCAAAATCTGATAACAAGGTCAATTAAGTCCCTGGGTGGGATTGAACCACCAACCTTTTGGTTAATAGCCGTACATACTAACTGATTGCGCCACAGAGACACTTTGCAAAAGTCTATACTGACAAAGGCTAATAAGCATTCATCTAAAACGTTTCCTAGAAAAACTTTAAAAAGTCAATAATCTGGAGAGTTTTTGTAAGATGTTTCTTCCATCAACCAACGAAGAAACACATTGGTACTTTCCCATGATGAGTGAGTGCTTCAGGATCTCTTGCACTTACATGTGCAGCAGAGTACTGCAATGGAAGCATGCTGGGCCCATAACCCAGAGGTAGGCAGATTGAAACTATCCTCTGCTATATGCATTTTTTTTTGTTAATTAAAGTAATCCAAAACTGGGATTGATATTTTGTCTCTTTTATTTTTACTTAAAGTACAATAACTTTTACCATTTTAATTTGTTTTAATAGTATATTGACAGTATTGTTTTCTTTCAAAAATCCACTTCATTTTCTTTACCCTATTATTAAAATGGTAATTGACAAAAACAAACTACATTGTCACCAGAAGAGCAATACAAAATGTACAAGTGATATATTAAAATCATCTTTCCAGCTTGAATTTCAATGATGCATTGGGTCAACAATTTTGTGAGAAACATCTTCACCCTTAAATAAAGATTTTCTTAATTCCTTACCTGTGTGCTAATTAGATATCACCTTGTTTTCACATTAAACAGACTTCCACATGAGAAAGCAGCAAGGATGCAGTGGCGTTAATGTTTCCTGGTGTCAACCTGTATTATTTCAGTAGACATTGAAATGAGGATACATCTTGCTGCCTTTCCAATGAAGCAAGTTTAATTTAGTAATAGGTGAAAAACCATCCCTACAAAGGTGTTAATCAGAGACTTGGCTTTGTGGACACTTTTCAGAGAACAAATTTGTTAGCATAAAAATAAAGCCAGAAAATGAAGAGCTGTTTAATCACGCAATTTGATTTTTTTGCCAGCATATTTCTTTTTCTCTGCAACCCACTGCTAAATTGTGCTTCCTAGATGTTTTTATAAAATCATTGAATCAAATCTAACTCTGATTACATCAGAGAAGGCCAGGTACCCTACACCATAACAGGGGGTATGAAATTTGACTTGTCTACTTAAAGATCACCAAAATCTGATAACAAGGTCAATTACGTCCCTGGGTGGGATTGAACCACCAACCTTTTGGTTAATAGCCGTACACACTAACTGATTGCGCCACAGAGACACTTTGCAAAAGTACATACTGACAAATGCTAATAAGCATTCATCTAAAACGTTTCTTAGAAAAACTTAAAAAAGTCAATAATCTGGAGAGTTTTTGTAAGATTTTTCTTCTATCAACCAACGAAGAAACACATTGGTACTTTCCCATGATGAGTGAGTGCTTCAGGATCTCTTGCACTTACATGTGCAGCAGAGTACAGCAATGGAAGCATGCTGGGCCCATAACCCAGAGGTAGGCAGATTGAAACTATCCTCTGCTATATGCATTTTTTTGTTTGTTAATTAAAGTAATCCAAAACTGGGATTGATATTTTGGCTCTTTTATTTTTACTTAAAGTACAATAACTTTTACCATTTTAATTTGTTTTAATAGTATATTGACAGTATTGTTTTCTTTCAAAAATCCACTTAATTTTCTTTACCCTATTATTAAAATGGTAATTGACAAAAACAAACTACATTGTCACCAGAAGAGCAATACAAAATGTACAAGTGATATATTAAAATCATCTTTCCAGCTTGAATTTCAATGATGCATTGGGGCAACGATTTTGTGAGAAACATCTTCACCCTTAAATAAAGATTTTCTTAATTCCTTACCTGTGTGCTAATTAGATATCACCTTGTTTTCACATTAAACAGACTTCCACATGAGAAAGCAGCAAGGATGCAGTGGCGTTAATGTTTCCTGGTGTCAACCTGTATTATTTCAGTAGACATTGAAATGAGGATGCATCTTGCTGCCTTTCCAATGAAGCAAGTTTAATTTAGTAATAGGTGAAAAACCATCCTTACAAAGGTGTTAATCAGAGACTTGGCTTTGTGGACACTTTTCAGAGAACAAATTTGTTAGCATAAAAATAAAGCCAGAAAATAAAGAGCTGTTTAATCACTCAATTGGATTTTTCTGCCAGCATATTTTTTTTCTCTGCAACCCACTGCTAAATTGTGCTTCCTAGCTGTTTTTATAAAATCACTGAATCAAATCTAACTCTGATTACATCAGAGAAGGCCAGGTACCCTACACCATAACAGGGGGTTTGAAATTTTGACTTGTCTACTTAAAGATCACCAAAATCTGATAACAAGGTCAATTAGGTCCCTGGGTGGGATTGAACCACCAACCTTTTGGTTAATAGCCGTACATACGAACTGATTGCGCCACAGAGACACTTTGTAAAAGTTCATACTGACAAAGGCTAATAAGCATTCATCTAAAACGTTTCCTAGAAAAACTTTAAAAAGTCAATAATCTGGAGAGTTTTTGTAAGATGTTTCTTCCATCAACCAACGAAGAAACACATTGGTACTTTCCCATGATGAGTGAGTGCTTCAGGATCTCTTGCACTTACATGTGCAGCAGAGTACTGCAATGGAAGCATGCTGGGCCCATAACCCAGAGGTAGGCAGATTGAAACTATCCTCTGCTATATGCATTTTTTTTGTTAATTAAAGTAATCCAAAACTGGGATTGATATTTTGTCTCTTTTATTTTTACTTAAAGTACAATAACTTTTACCATTTTAATTTGTTTTAATAGTATATTGACAGTATTGTTTTCTTTCAAAAATCCACTTCATTTTCTTTACCCTATTATTAAAATGGTAATTGACAAAAACAAACTACATTGTCACCAGAAGAGCAATACAAAATGTACAAGTGATATATTAAAATCATCTTTCCAGCTTGAATTTCAATGATGCATTGGGTCAACAATTTTGTGAGAAACATCTTCACCCTTAAATAAAGATTTTCTTAATTCCTTACCTGTGTGCTAATTAGATATCACCTTGTTTTCACATTAAACAGACTTCCACATGAGAAAGCAGCAAGGATGCAGTGGCGTTAATGTTTCCTGGTGTCAACCTGTATTATTTCAGTAGACATTGAAATGAGGATACATCTTGCTGCCTTTCCAATGAAGCAAGTTTAATTTAGTAATAGGTGAAAAACCATCCCTACAAAGGTGTTAATCAGAGACTTGGCTTTGTGGACACTTTTCAGAGAACAAATTTGTTAGCATAAAAATAAAGCCAGAAAATGAAGAGCTGTTTAATCACGCAATTTGTTTTTTTTGCCAGCATATTTCTTTTTCTCTGCAACCCACTGCTAAATTGTGCTTCCTAGTTGTTTTTATAAAATCACTGAATCAAATCTAACTCTGATTACATCAGAGAAGGCCAGGTACCCTACACCATAACAGGGGGTATGAAATTTGACTTGTCTACTTAAAGATCACCAAAATCTGATAACAAGGTCAATTACGTCCCTGGGTGGGATTGAACCACCAACCTTTTGGTTAATAGCCGTACACACTAACTGATTGCGCCACAGAGACACTTTGCAAAAGTACACACTGACAAATGCTAATAAGCATTCATCTAAAACGTTTCTTAGAAAAACTTAAAAAAGTCAATAATCTGGAGAGTTTTTGTAAGATTTTTCTTCTATCAACCAACGAAGAAACACATTGGTACTTTCCCATGATGAGTGAGTGCTTCAGGATCTCTTGCACTTACATGTGCAGCAGAGTACAGCAATGGAAGCATGCTGGGCCCATAACCCAGAGGTAGGCAGATTGAAACTATCCTCTGCTATATGCATTTTTTTGTTTGTTAATTAAAGTAATCCAAAACTGGGATTGATATTTTGGCTCTTTTATTTTTACTTAAAGTACAATAACTTTTACCATTTTAATTTGTTTTAATAGTATATTGACAGTATTGTTTTCTTTCAAAAATCCACTTAATTTTCTTTACCCTATTATTAAAATGGTAATTGACAAAAACAAACTACATTGTCACCAGAAGAGCAATACAAAATGTACAAGTGATATATTAAAATCATCTTTCCAGCTTGAATTTCAATGATGCATTGGGGCAACGATTTTGTGAGAAACATCTTCACCCTTAAATAAAGATTTTCTTAATTCCTTACCTGTGTGCTAATTAGATATCACCTTGTTTTCACATTAAACAGACTTCCACATGAGAAAGCAGCAAGGATGCAGTGGCGTTAATGTTTCCTGGTGTCAACCTGTATTATTTCAGTAGACATTGAAATGAGGATGCATCTTGCTGCCTTTCCAATGAAGCAAGTTTAATTTAGTAATAGGTGAAAAACCATCCTTACAAAGGTGTTAATCAGAGACTTGGCTTTGTGGACACTTTTCAGAGAACAAATTTGTTAGCATAAAAATAAAGCCAGAAAATAAAGAGCTGTTTAATCACTCAATTGGATTTTTCTGCCAGCATATTTTTTTTCTCTGCAACCCACTGCTAAATTGTGCTTCCTAGCTGTTTTTATAAAATCACTGAATCAAATCTAACTCTGATTACATCAGAGAAGGCCAGGTACCCTACACCATAACAGGGGGTTTGAAATTTTGACTTGTCTACTTAAAGATCACCAAAATCTGATAACAAGGTCAATTAGGTCCCTGGGTGGGATTGAACCACCAACCTTTTGGTTAATAGCCGTACATACGAACTGATTGCGCCACAGAGACACTTTGTAAAAGTTCATACTGACAAAGGCTAATAAGCATTCATCTAAAACGTTTCCTAGAAAAACTTTAAAAAGTCAATAATCTGGAGAGTTTTTGTAAGATGTTTCTTCCATCAACCAACGAAGAAACACATTGGTACTTTCCCATGATGAGTGAGTGCTTCAGGATCTCTTGAACTTACATGTGCAGCAGAGTACTGCAATGGAAGAATGCTGGGCCCCTAACCCAGAGGTAGGCAGATTGAAACTATCCTCTGCTATATGCATTTTTTTTTTTGTTAATTAAAGTAATCCAAAACTGGGATTGATATTTTGTCTCTTTTATTTTTACTTAAAGTACAATAACTTTTACCATTTTAATTTGTTTTAATAGTATATTGACAGTATTGTTTTCTTTCAAAAATCCACTTCATTTTCTTTACCCTATTATTAAAATGGTAATTGACAAAAACAAACTACATTGTCACCAGAAGAGCAATACAAAATGTACAAGTGATATATTAAAATCATATTTCCAGCTTGAATTTCAATGATGCATTGGGGCAACGATTTTGTGAGAAACATCTTCACCCTTAAATAAAGATTTTCTTAATTCCTTACCTGTGTGCTAATTAGATATCACCTTGTTTTCATATTAAACAGACTTCCACATGAGAAAGCAGCAAGGATGCAGTGGCGTTAATGTTTCCTGGTGTCAACTTGTATTATTTTAGTAGACATTGAAATGAGGATGCATCTTGCTGCCTTTCCAATGAAGCAAGTTTAATTTAGTAATAGGTGAAAAACCATCCTTACAAAGGTGTTAATCAGAGACTTGGCTTTGTGGACACTTTTCAGAGAACAAATTTGTTAGCATAAAAATAAAGCCAGAAAATGAAGAGCTGTTTAATCACTCAATTGGATTTTTCTGCCAGCATATTTTTTTTCTCTGCAACCCACTGCTAAATTGTGCTTCCTAGCTGTTTTTATAAAATCACTGAATCAAATCTAACTCTGATTACATCAGAGAAGGCCAGGTACCCTACACCATAACAGTGGGTTTGAAATTTTGACTTGTCTACTTAAAGATCACCAAAATCTGATAACAAGGTCAATTAGGTCCCTGGGTGGGATTGAACCACCAACCTTATGGTTAATAGCCGTACATACTAACTGATTGCGCCACAGAGACACTTTGCAAAAGTCCATACTGACAAAGGCTAATAAGAATTCATCTAAAAACGTTTCCTAGAAAAACTTTAAAAAGTCAATAATCTGGAGAGTTTTTGTAAGATGTTTCTTCCATCAACCAACGAAGAAACACATTGGTACTTTCCCATGATGAGTGAGTGCTTCAGGATCTCTTGCACTTACATGTGCAGCACAGTGCTGCAATGGAAGCATGCTGGGCCCATAACCCAGAGGTAGGCAGATTGAAACTATCCTCTGCTGTGTGCATTTTTTTTTGTTAATTAAAGTAATCCAAAACTGGGATTGATATTTTGTCTCTTTTATTTTTACTTAAAGTACAATAACTTTTACCATTTTAATTTGTTTTAATAGTATATTGACAGTATTGTTTTCTTTCAAAAATCCACTTCATTTTCTTTACCCTATTATTAAAATGGTAATTGACAAAAACAAACTACATTGTCACCAGAAGAGCAATACAAAATGTACAAGTGATATATTAAAATCATCTTTCCAGCTTGAATTTCAATGATGCATTGGGTCAACAATTTTGTGAGAAACATCTTCACCCTTAAATAAAGATTTTCTTAATTCCTTACCTGTGTGCTAATTAGATATCACCTTGTTTTCACATTAAACAGACTTCCACATGAGAAAGCAGCAAGGATGCAGTGGCGTTAATGTTTCCTGGTGTCAACCTGTATTATTTCAGTAGACATTGAAATGAGGATACATCTTGCTGCCTTTCCAATGAAGCAAGTTTAATTTAGTAATAGGTGAAAAACCATCCCTACAAAGGTGTTAATCAGAGACTTGGCTTTGTGGACACTTTTCAGAGAACAAATTTGTTAGCATAAAAATAAAGCCAGAAAATGAAGAGCTGTTTAATCACGCAATTTGATTTTTTTGCCAGCATATTTCTTTTTCTCTGCAACCCACTGCTAAATTGTGCTTCCTAGATGTTTTTATAAAATCACTGAATCAAATCTAACTCTGATTACATCAGAGAAGGCCAGGTACCCTACACCATAACAGGGGGTATGAAATTTGACTTGTCTACTTAAAGATCACCAAAATCTGATAACAAGGTCAATTACATCCCTGGGTGGGATTGAACCACCAACCTTTTGGTTAATAGCCGTACACACTAACTGATTGCGCCACAGAGACACTTTGCAAAAGTACATACTGACAAATGCTAATAAGCATTCATCTAAAACGTTTCCTAGAAAAACTTTAAAAAGTCAATAATCTGGAGAGTTTTTGTAAGATGTTTCTTCTATCAACCAACGAAGAAACACATTGGTACTTTCCCATGATGAGTGAGTGCTTCAGGATCTCTTGAACTTACATGTGCAGCAGAGTACTGCAATGGAAGCATGCTGGGCCCATAACCCAGAGGTAGGCAGATTGAAACTATCCTCTGCTATATGCATTTTTTTTTGTTAATTAAAGTAATCCAAAACTGGGATTGATATTTTGTCTCTTTTATTTTTACTTAAAGTACAATAACTTTTACCATTTTAATTTGTTTTAATAGTATATTGACAGTATTGTTTTCTTTCAAAAATCCACTTCATTTTCTTTACCCTATTATTAAAATGGTAATTGACAAAAACAAACTACATTGTCACCAGAAGAGCAATACAAAATGTACAAGTGATATATTAAAATCATATTTCCAGCTTGAATTTCAATGATGCTTTGGGTCAACAATTTTGTGAGAAACATCTTCACCCTTAAATAAAGATTTTCTTAATTCCTTACCTGTGTGCTAATTAGATATCACCTTGTTTTCACATTAAACAGACTTCCACATGAGAAAGCAGCAAGGATGCAGTGGCGTTAATGTTTCCTGGTGTCAACTTGTATTATTTTAGTAGACATTGAAATGAGGATGCATCTTGCTGCCTTTCCAATGAAGCAAGTTTAATTTAGTAATAGGTGAAAAACCATCCTTACAAAGGTGTTAATCAGAGACTTGGCTTTGTGGACACTTTTCAGAGAACAAATTTGTTAGCATAAAAATAAAGCCAGAAAATGAAGAGCTGTTTAATCACTCAATTGGATTTTTCTGCCAGCATATTTTTTTTCTCTGCAACCCACTGCTAAATTGTGCTTCCTAGCTGTTTTTATAAAATCACTGAATCAAATCTAACTCTGATTACATCAGAGAAGGCCAGGTACCCTACACCATAACAGGGGGTTTGAAATTTTGACTTGTCTACTTAAAGATCACCAAAATCTGATAACAAGTTCAATTAGGTCCCTGGGTGGGCTTGAACCACCAACCTTTTGGTTAATAGCCGTACATACTAACTGATTGCGCCACAGAGACACTTTGCAAAAGTCCATACTGACAAAGGCTAATAAGCATTCATCTAAAACGTTTCCTAGAAAAACTTTAAAAAGTCAATAATCTGGAGAGTTTTTGTAAGATGTTTCTTCCATCAACCAACGAAGAAACACATTGGTACTTTCCCATGATGAGTGAGTGCTTCAGGATCTCTTGCACTTACATGTGCAGCAGAGTACTGCAATGGAAGCATGCTGGGCCCATAACCCAGAGGTAGGCAGATTGAAACTATCCTCTGCTATATGCATTTTTTTTTGTTAATTAAAGTAATCCAAAACTGGGATTGATATTTTGTCTCTTTTATTTTTACTTAAAGTACAATAACTTTTACCATTTTAATTTGTTTTAATAGTATATTGACAGTATTGTTTTCTTTCAAAAATCCACTTCATTTTCTTTACCCTATTATTAAAATGGTAATTGACAAAAACAAACTACATTGTCACCAGAAGAGCAATACAAAATGTACAAGTGATATATTAAAATCATATTTCCAGCTTGAATTTCAATGATGCTTTGGGTCAACAATTTTGTGAGAAACATCTTCACCCTTAAATAAAGATTTTCTTAATTCCTTACCTGTGTGCTAATTAGATATCACCTTGTTTTCACATTAAACAGACTTCCACATGAGAAAGCAGCAAGGATGCAGTGGCGTTAATGTTTCCTGGTGTCAACCTGTATTATTTCAGTAGACATTGAAATGAGGATACATCTTGCTGCCTTTCCAATGAAGCAAGTTTAATTTAGTAATAGGTGAAAAACCATCCCTACAAAGGTGTTAATCAGAGACTTGGCTTTGTGGACACTTTTTAGAGAACAAATTTGTTAGCATAAAAATAAAGCCAGAAAATGAAGAGCTGTTTAATCACGCAATTTGATTTTTTTGCCAGCATATTTCTTTTTCTCTGCAACCCACTGCTAAATTGTGCTTCCTAGATGTTTTTATAAAATCACTGAATCAAATCTAACTCTGATTACATCAGAGAAGGCCAGGTACCCTACACCATAACAGGGGGTTTGAAATTTTGACTTGTCTACTTAAAGATCACCAAAATCTGATAACAAGTTCAATTAGGTCCCTGGGTGGGATTGAACCACCAACCTTTTGGTTAATAGCCGTACATACTAACTGATTGCGCCACAGAGACACTTTGCAGAAGTCCATACTGACAAAGGCTAATAAGCATTCATCTAAAACGTTTCCTAGAAAAACTTTAAAAAGTCAATAATTTGGAGAGTTTTTGTAAGATGTTTCTTCCATCAACCAACGAAGAAACACATTGGTACTTTCCCATGATGAGTGAGTGCTTCAGGATCTCTTGAACTTACATGTGCAGCAGAGTACTGCAATGGAAGCATGCTGGGCCCATAACCCAGAGGTATGCAGATTGAAACTATCCTCTGCTATATGCATTTTTTTTTGTTAATTAAAGTAATCCAAAACTGGGATTGATATTTTGTCTCTTTTATTTTTACTTAAAGTACAGTAACTTTTACCATTTTAATTTGTTTTAATAGTATATTGACAGTATTGTTTTCTTTCAAAAATCCACTTCATTTTCTTTACCCTATTATTAAAATGGTAATTGACAAAAACAAACTACATTGTCACCAGAAGAGCAATACAAAATGTACAAGTGATATATTAAAATCATCTTTCCAGCTTGAATTTCAATGATGCATTGGGTCAACAATTTTGTGAGAAACATCTTCACCCTTAAATAAAGTTTTTCTTAATTCCTTACCTGTGTGCTAATTAGATATCACCTTGTTTTCACATAAAACAGACTTCCACATGAGAAAGCAGCAAGGATGCAGTGGCGTTAATGTTTCCTGGTGTCAACCTGTATTATTTCAGTAGACATTGAAATGAGGATACATCTTGCTGCCTTTCCAATGAAGCAAGTTTAATTTAGTAATAGGTGAAAAACCATCCCTACAAAGGAGTTAATCAGAGACTTGGCTTTGTGGACACTTTTCAGAGAACAAATTTGTTAGCATAAAAATAAAGCCAGAAAATGAAGAGCTGTTTATTCACGCAATTTGATTTTTTTGCCAGCATATTTCTTTTTCTCTGCAACCCACTGCTAAATTGTGCTTCCTAGATGTTTTTATAAAATCACTGAATCAAATCTAACTCTGATTACATCAGAGAAGGCCAGGTACCCTACACCATAACAGGGGGTATGAAATTTGACTTGTCTACTTAAAGATCACCAAAATCTGATAACAAGGTCAATTACGTCCCTGGGTGGGATTGAACCACCAACCTTTTGGTTAATAGCCGTACACACTAACTGATTGCGCCACAGAGACACTTTGCAAAAGTACATACTGACAAATGCTAATAAGCATTCATCTAAAACGTTTCCTAGAAAAACTTTAAAAAGTCAATAATCTGGAGAGTTTTTGTAAGATGTTTCTTCTATCAACCAACGAAGAAACACATTGGTACTTTCCCATGATGAGTGAGTGCTTCAGGATCTCTTGCACTTACATGTGCAGCAGAGTACAGCAATGGAAGCATGCTGGGCCCATAACCCAGAGGTAGGCAGATAGAAACTATCCTCTGCTATATGCATTTTTTTGTTTGTTAATTAAAGTAATCCAAAACTGGGATTGATATTTTGGCTCTTTTATTTTTACTTAAAGTACAATAACTTTTACCATTTTAATTTGTTTTAATAGTATATTGACAGTATTGTTTTCTTTCAAAAATCCACTTCATTTTCTTTACCCTATTATTAAAATGGTAATTGACAAAAACAAACTACATTGTCACCAGAAGAGCAATACAAAATGTACAAGTGATATATTAAAATCATCTTTCCAGCTTGAATTTCAATGATGCATTGGGGCAACGATTTTGTGAGAAACATCTTCACCCTTAAATAAAGATTTTCTTAATTCCTTACCTGTGTGCTAATTACATATCACCTTGTTTTCACATTAAACAGACTTCCACATGAGAAAGCAGCAAGGATGCAGTGGCGTTAATGTTTCCTGGTGTCAACCTGTATTATTTCAGTAGACATTGAAATGAGGATGCATCTTGCTGCCTTTCAAATGAAGCAAGTTTAATTTAGTAATAGGTGAAAAACCATCCTTACAAAGGTGTTAATCAGAGACTTGGCTTTGTGGACACTTTTCAGAGAACAAATTTGTTAGCATAAAAATAAAGCCAGAAAATGAAGAGCTGTTTAATCACTCAATTGGATTTTTCTGCCAGCATATTTTTTTTCTCTGCAACCCACTGCTAAATTGTGCTTCCTAGCTGTTTTTATAAAATCATTGAATCAAATCTAACTCTGATTACATCAGAGAAGGCCAGGTACCCTACACCATAACAGGGGGTTTGAAATTTTGACTTGTCTACTTAAAGATCACCAAAATCTGATAACAAGGTCAATTAGGTCCCTGGGTGGGATTGAACCACTAACCTTTTGGTTAATAGCCGTACATACTAACTGATTGCACCACAGAGACACTTTGCAAAAGTCCATACTGACAAAGGCTAATAAGCATTCATCTAAAACGTTTCCTAGAAAAACTTTAAAAAAGTCAATAATCTGGAGAGTTTTTGTAAGATGTTTCTTCTATCAACCAACGAAGAAACACATTGGTACTTTCCCATGATGAGTGAGTGCTTCAGGATCTCTTGCACTTACATGTGCAGCAGAGTACAGCAATGGAAGCATGCTGGGCCCATAACCCAGAGGTAGGCAGATTGAAACTATCCTCTGCTATATGCATTTTTTTTGTTTGTTAATTAAAGTAATCCAAAACTGGGATTGATATTTTGGCTCTTTTATTTTTACTTAAAGTACAATAACTTTTACCATTTTAATTTGTTTTAATAGTATATTGACAGTATTGTTTTCTTTCAAAAATCCACTTCATTTTCTTTACCCTATTATTAAAATGGTAATTGACAAAAACAAACTACATTGTCACCAGAAGAGCAATACAAAATGTACAAGTGATATATTAAAATCATCTTTCCAGCTTGAATTTCAATGATGCATTGGGGCAACGATTTTGTGAGAAACATCTTCACCCTTAAATAAAGATTTTCTTAATTCCTTACCTGTGTGCTAATTACATATCACCTTGTTTTCACATTAAACAGACTTCCACATGAGAAAGCAGCAAGGATGCAGTGGCGTTAATGTTTCCTGGTGTCAACCTGTATTATTTCAGTAGACATTGAAATGAGGATGCATCTTGCTGCCTTTCCAATGAAGCAAGTTTAATTTAGTAATAGGTGAAAAACCATCCTTACAAAGGTGTTAATCAGAGACTTGGCTTTGTGGACACTTTTCAGAGAACAAATTTGTTAGCATAAAAATAAAGCCAGAAAATGAAGAGCTGTTTAATCACTCAATTGGATTTTTCTGCCAGCATATTTTTTTTCTCTGCAACCCACTGCTAAATTGTGCTTCCTAGCTGTTTTTATAAAATCATTGAATCAAATCTAACTCTGATTACATCAGAGAAGGCCAGGTACCCTACACCATAACAGGGGGTTTGAAATTTTGACTTGTCTACTTAAAGATCACCAAAATCTGATAACAAGGTCAATTAGGTCCCTGGGTGGGATTGAACCACTAACCTTTTGGTTAATAGCCGTACATACTAACTGATTGCACCACAGAGACACTTTGCAAAAGTCCATACTGACAAAGGCTAATAAGCATTCATCTAAAACGTTTCCTAGAAAAACTTTAAAAAAGTCAATAATCTGGAGAGTTTTTGTAAGATGTTTCTTCTATCAACCAACGAAGAAACACATTGGTACTTTCCCATGATGAGTGAGTGCTTCAGGATCTCTTGCACTTACATGTGCAGCAGAGTACAGCAATGGAAGCATGCTGGGCCCATAACCCAGAGGTAGGCAGATTGAAACTATCCTCTGCTATATGCATTTTTTTGTTTGTTAATTAAAGTAATCCAAAACTGGGATTGATATTTTGGCTCTTTTATTTTTACTTAAAGTACAATAACTTTTACCATTTTAATTTGTTTTAATAGTATATTGACAGTATTGTTTTCTTTCAAAAATCCACTTCATTTTCTTTACCCTATTATTAAAATGGTAATTGACAAAAACAAACTACATTGTCACCAGAAGAGCAATACAAAATGTACAAGTGATATATTAAAATCATCTTTCCAGCTTGAATTTCAATGATGCATTGGGGCAACGATTTTGTGAGAAACATCTTCACCCTTAAATAAAGATTTTCTTAATTCCTTACCTGTGTGCTAATTACATATCACCTTGTTTTCACATTAAACAGACTTCCACATGAGAAAGCAGCAAGGATGCAGTGGCGTTAATGTTTCCTGGTGTCAACCTGTATTATTTCAGTAGACATTGAAATGAGGATGCATCTTGCTGCCTTTCCAATGAAGCAAGTTTAATTTAGTAATAGGTGAAAAACCATCCTTACAAAGGTGTTAATCAGAGACTTGGCTTTGTGGACACTTTTCAGAGAACAAATTTGTTAGCATAAAAATAAAGCCAGAAAATGAAGAGCTGTTTAATCACTCAATTGGATTTTTCTGCCAGCATATTTTTTTTCTCTGCAACCCACTGCTAAATTGTGCTTCCTAGCTGTTTTTATAAAATCATTGAATCAAATCTAACTCTGATTACATCAGAGAAGGCCAGGTACCCTACACCATAACAGGGGGTTTGAAATTTTGACTTGTCTACTTAAAGATCACCAAAATCTGATAACAAGGTCAATTAGGTCCCTGGGTGGGATTGAACCACTAACCTTTTGGTTAATAGCCGTACATACTAACTGATTGCACCACAGAGACACTTTGCAAAAGTCCATACTGACAAAGGCTAATAAGCATTCATCTAAAACGTTTCCTAGAAAAACTTTAAAAAAGTCAATAATCTGGAGAGTTTTTGTAAGATGTTTCTTCTATCAACCAACGAAGAAACACATTGGTACTTTCCCATGATGAGTGAGTGCTTCAGGATCTCTTGCACTTACATGTGCAGCAGAGTACAGCAATGGAAGCATGCTGGGCCCATAACCCAGAGGTAGGCAGATTGAAACTATCCTCTGCTATATGCATTTTTTTGTTTGTTAATTAAAGTAATCCAAAACTGGGATTGATATTTTGGCTCTTTTATTTTTACTTAAAGTACAATAACTTTTACCATTTTAATTTGTTTTAATAGTATATTGACAGTATTGTTTTCTTTCAAAAATCCACTTCATTTTCTTTACCCTATTATTAAAATGGTAATTGACAAAAACAAACTACATTGTCACCAGAAGAGCAATACAAAATGTACAAGTGATATATTAAAATCATCTTTCCAGCTTGAATTTCAATGATGCATTGGGGCAACGATTTTGTGAGAAACATCTTCACCCTTAAATAAAGATTTTCTTAATTCCTTACCTGTGTGCTAATTACATATCACCTTGTTTTCACATTAAACAGACTTCCACATGAGAAAGCAGCAAGGATGCAGTGGCGTTAATGTTTCCTGGTGTCAACCTGTATTATTTCAGTAGACATTGAAATGAGGATGCATCTTGCTGCCTTTCCAATGAAGCAAGTTTAATTTAGTAATAGGTGAAAAACCATCCTTACAAAGGTGTTAATCAGAGACTTGGCTTTGTGGACACTTTTCAGAGAACAAATTTGTTAGCATAAAAATAAAGCCAGAAAATAAAGAGCTGTTTAATCACTCAATTGGATTTTTCTGCCAGCATATTTTTTTTTTCTCTGCAACCCACTGCTAAATTGTGATTCCTAGCTGTTTTTATAAAATCACTGAATCAAATCTAACTCTGATTACATCAGAGAAGGCCAGGTACCCTACACCATAACAGGGGGTTTGAAATTTTGACTTGTCTACTTAAAGATCACCAAAATCTGATAACAAGGTCAATTACGTCCCTGGGTGGGATTGAACCACCAACCTTTTGGTTAATAGCCATACACACTAACTGATTGCGCCACAGAGACACTTTGCAAAAGTACATACTGACAAATGCTAATAAGCATTCATCTAAAACGTTTCCTAGAAAAACTTTAAAAAGTCAATAATCTTGAGAGTTTTTGTAAGATGTTTCTTCCATCAACCAACGAAGAAACACATTGGTACTTTCCCATGATGAGTGAGTGCTTCAGGATCTCTTGCACTTACATGTGCAGCAGAGTACTGCAATGGAAGCATGCTGGGCCCATAACCCAGAGGTAGGCAGATTGAAACTATCCTCTGCTATATGCATTTTTTTGTTTGTTAATTAAAGTAATCCAAAACTGGGATTGATATTTTGTCTCTTTTATTTTTACTTAAAGTACAATAACTTTTACCATTTTAATTTGTTTTAATAGTATATTGACAGTATTGTTTTCTTTCAAAAATCCACTTCATTTTCTTTACCCTATTATTAAAATGGTAATTGACAAAAACAAACTACATTGTCACCAGAAGAGCAATACAAAATGTACAAGTGATATATTAAAATCATCTTTCCAGCTTGAATTTCAATGATGCATTGGGGCAACGATTTTGTGAGAAACATCTTCACCCTTAAATAAAGATTTTCTTAATTCCTTACCTGTGTGCTAATTAGATATCACCTTGTTTTCATATTAAACAGACTTCCACATGAGAAAGCAGCAAGGATGCAGTGGCGTTAGTGTTTCCTGGTGTCAACTTGTATTATTTCAGTAGACATTGAAATGAGGATGCATCTTGCTGCCTTTCCAATGAAGCAAGTTTAATTTAGTAATAGGTGAAAAACCATCCTTACAAAGGTGTTAATCAGAGACTTGGCTTTGTGGACACTTTTCAGAGAACAAATTTGTTAGCATAAAAATAAAGCCAGAAAATGAAGAGCTGTTTAATCACTCAATTGGATTTTTCTGCCAGCATATTTTTTTTCTCTGCAACCCACTGCTAAATTGTGCTTCCTAGCTGTTTTTATAAAATCACTGAATCAAATCTAACTCTGATTACATCAGAGAAGGCCAGGTACCCTACACCATAACAGGGGGTTTGAAATTTTGACTTGTCTACTTAAAGATCACCAAAATCTGATAACAAGGTCAATTAGGTCCCTGGGTGGGATTGAACCACCAACCTTATGGTTAATAGCCGTACATACTAACTGATTGCGCCACAGAGACACTTTGCAAAAGTCTATACTGACAAAGGCTAATAAGCATTCATCTAAAACGTTTCCTAGAAAAACTTTAAAAAGTCAATAATCTGGAGAGTTTTTGTAAGATGTTTCTTCCATCAACCAACGAAGAAACACATTGGTACTTTCCCATGATGAGTGAGTGCTTCAGGATCTCTTGCACTTACATGTGCAGCAGAGTACTGCAATGGAAGCATGCTGGGCCCATAACCCAGAGGTAGGCAGATTGAAACTATCCTCTGCTATATGCATTTTTTTTTGTTAATTAAAGTAATCCAAAACTGGGATTAATATTTTGTCTCTTTTATTTTTACTTAAAGTACAATAACTTTTACCATTTTAATTTGTTTTAATAGTATATTGACAGTATTGTTTTCTTTCAAAAATCCACTTCATTTTCTTTACCCTATTATTAAAATGGTAATTGACAAAAACAAACTACATTGTCACCAGAAGAGCAATACAAAATGTACAAGTGATATATTAAAATCATCTTTCCAGCTTGAATTTCAATGATGCATTGGGGCAACGATTTTGTGAGAAACATCTTCACCCTTAAATAAAGATTTTCTTAATTCCTTACCTGTGTGCTAATTAGATATCACCTTGTTTTCACATTAAACAGACTTCCACATTAGAAAGCAGCAAGGATGCAGTGGCGTTAATGTTTCCTGGTGTCAACCTGTATTATTTCAGTAGACATTGAAATGAGGATACATCTTGCTGCCTTTCCAATGAAGCAAGTTTAATTTAGTAATAGGTGAAAAACCATCCCTACAAAGGTGTTAATCAGAGACTTGGCTTTGTGGACACTTTTCAGAGAACAAATTTGTTAGCATAAAAATAAAGCCAGAAAATGAAGAGCTGTTTAATCACGCAATTTGGTTTTTTTGCCAGCATATTTCTTTTTCTCTGCAACCCACTGCTAAATTGTGCTTCCTAGATGTTTCAACAGGAGGCTAACCCATTTTTTATGATCACGCTGAACTGCACTGAGACTGCAATTTCAGCATGGTCAAGAAGGGAGGTGGCATGCTGGGTGGCCATGCCCTGTGATGGGTGGCCCCAGCATGCGAACCAAAGGATTGCAAATTCTGTTACTTAGCAGAATTTGCAATCCTTACTGAATTAGGCCATTGATTACAAAATTGTAAACAATATTTGAAGTTTTTCTTCAGGGACTAACACAAAAGATGCTTGGGGCTACTAACACATGGGTAAGCCACGTAAAGCTTCCCATGGGTCAGTGGCATCACAACGGGGTTGCGGCACACACCCGAGTGTCACCCGCCAAGTGGGGTGACACCAAAGTGCCGGCTCTTCTTCAGTGACAGAATATGGGTGTTTCACTGTGACATTACGTGCAACACCCAGTTTCTGTCACTGTGCAGGAGCCAGCACCACTCACACACTAGTCCCCGGGTACAGCCCCCAACCCCCGGGATACCCGCAGCAACAAAATGGTGATTCAGGCCACGCCCCTACCTATGAGACCATGCCTCCTTTTTACCATTGCGCTGCTTATCTGCGCGCACTGCATTACAATCTCCCTCGCCGCCTCTCTGTTTGTCACCAGTGATAGTGACACCTCTGCCATGCTTGTAGCAGCTGGTCCTAAGATCTACGCCTCCAGCCCTGAGTGTTTTCCCTTGTGACTTGTTGATCATCATAGCGAAGCAGATGCTTACAGAAAACTGCAGGGGCTTAGATTGAAAAGAAAAACATTGACGAACCCATCATTTCAGCGACAGGGTCTGCCACACGACTGACTGAAATGACTGGTTGGTTTGGGCCCCCACCAAAAAAGAATCAATCAATCTCTCCTTGCACAAACTGGCTCTACAGAGGCAAGATGTCCACCTCATCATCCTCCGATTCCTCACCCCTTTCACTGTGTACATCGCCCTCCTCACAGATTATTAATTCGTCCCCACTGGAATCCACCATCTCAGATCCCTGTGTACTTTCTGGAGGCAATTGCTGGTGAATGTCTCCACGGAGGAATTGATTATAATTAATTTTGATGATCATCATCTTCTCCACATTTTCTGGAAGTAACCTTGTACGCCGATTGCTGACAAGGTGAGCGGCCGCACTAAACACTCTTTCGGAGTACACACTGGAGGGAGGGCAACTTAGGTAGAATAAAGCCAGTTTGTGCAAGGGCCTCCAAATTGCCTCTTTTTCTCCACCATTCTTTCAAAGGTGACAGAATCATATGCAGTGACAGTAGACGACATGTCAGTAATCGTTGCCAGGTCCTTCAGTCTGGACCAGATGTCAGCACTCACTCCAGACTGCCCTGCATCACCGCCAGCGGGTGGGCTCGGAATTCTTAGCCTTTTCCTCGCACCCCCAGTTGCGGGAGAATGTGAAGGAGGAGCTGTTGACGGGTCATGTTCCGCTTGACTTGACAATTTTCTCACCAGCAGGTCTTTGAACCTCTGCAGACTTGTGTCTGCCGGAAAGAGAGATACAATGTAGGTTTTAAATCTAGGATCGAGCACGGCGGCCAAAATGTAGTGCTCTGATTTCAACAGATTGAATCCTGGTTAAGCAAATTAAGGGCTCCATCCACAAGTCCCACATGCCTAGTTGAATCGCTCTGTTTTAGCTCCTCCTTCAATGGTACCTGAATGTGTATAAATGGACTTCAGGGTAATCTCCTGTTTGCGGTCAGCAGACTCTTTGAGGGTAGCCGTATACTGGGACGGGAGGGCTACCTTCTTGGATAAGCGTGTTAATGCTTTGTCCACCCTAGGGGAGGATTCCCATCGTAACCTATCCATTGATGGGAAAGGATACGCCATAAGAATCCTTTTGGAAATCTGCAGTCTTTTATCTGGAGATTCCCAAGCTTTTTCACATAACTCGTTCAGCTCGTGTGACCCCCTCAAAGGTTACCTCAGGCTTTTTCACCTTGTACATATGTACCCTCTTGTCAGGGACAGGGGGTTCCTCTCTGATGTGCAAAACATCTTTTATTGCCATAATCATATATCGAATGGATTTTGCCAATTTTGGCTGTAACTTTGCATCATCGTAATCGACACTGGAGTCAGAATCCGTGTCTGTATCTGTGTCAACAATCTGGGATAGTGGGCGCTTATGAGACCCTGACAGTCCCTGCAACATAGGATCAGGCATGGGTTGAGACCCTGACTGTCCCAAAGCTTCAGCCTTGTCTAATCTTTTGTGCAATGAGTTTACACTAGCATTTAAAACATTCCACATATCCATCCAATCAGCTGTCGGCGGAGACACCACATTCATTTGCTCCTGCTCCTCTCTAATATAGCCTTCTTACTCAGACATGTCGACACACGTGTACCGACACACCACACACACAGGGAATGCTTTTTCTGAAGACAGTTTCCCCACAAGGCCCTTTGGAGAGACAGAGAGAGAGTATGCCAGCACACACCCCAGCGCTATATAACCCAGGAATACACAGTAACTTAATGTTTGCCCAGTAGTACTGCTGTATGTAATTTGCGCCAAATTATGTGCCCCCCCCCCCCTCTTTTCAACTCTCTTGTCTACCGTGGTATAAGCAGGGGAGAGTCCGGGGAGCTTCCTCTCAGCGGTGCTGTGAAGAAAAAATGGCGCTGGTGAGTGCTGAGGGAGAAGCCCCGCACCCTCGGCGGCAGGCTTCTGTCCCGCTTAAACTGTAAAATTGGCGGGGGCTCATACATATATACAGTGCCCCGCTGTATATGTGTTATATTTTTGCCAAAAAGAGGTTTATAAAAGAGGTGCCCCCCCTCCCTGCGCCCTGCGCCCTTACAGTGACCGGAGTGTGTGAGGTGTATGGGAGCAATGGCGCACAGCTGCAGTGCTGTGCGTTACTTCAGTGAAGATCATGAAGGCTTCTGCCGCCTCTGAAGTCTTCTTTTCTTCTCATACTCACCCGGCTTCTATCTTCCGGCTCTGCAAGGGGGACGGAGGCGCGGCTCTGGGACGGACGGCGAGGGTGAGATCCTGCGTACCAATCCCTCTGGAGCTAATGGTGTCCAGTAGCCTAAGAAGCTGGACCTTGCAACTCAGAGAGCAGGGCTGCTTCTCTCCCCTCAGTCCCTCGATGAGGGAGTCTGTTGCCAGCAGTGCTCCCTGAAAATTAAAAACCTAACAAAATACTTTCTGTCAGAAAGCTCAGGAGAGCTCCTTAAAAGCACCCAGTCTCCACTGGGCACAGTATCAAACTGAGGTCTGGAGGAGGGGCATAGAGGGAGGAGCCAGTGCACACCCAGAACTAAAGTCTTTCTTAAAGTACCCATGTCTCCTGCGGAGCCTATCTATCCCCATGGTCCTTACAGAGTCCCCAGCATCCTCTAGGACTTTAGAGAAAATAGGATTTTAATACCTACCGGTAAATCCTTTTCTCTTAGTCCGTAGAGGATGCTGGGCACCCGTCCCAGTGCGTACTGTGTCTGCAGTTATTAAATGGCCCTTAACTCCAGAACATTTATGTGGAGAAAACTTTCCTGACTTGACCATCTTCCTTGGATGTTTTCCCCCTGTGTGACTGCTCCCCAGCCTCGGAGGGTTGCATCCATGGTCCCTAGGATCCAGTCCTGGATCCCGAACCATCGCCCCTCTAGGAGGTGAGAACTGTGCAGCCACCAATGGAGTAAGATTCTGGTCTTGGAAGACAGGATTATCCTCCAGTGCATGTGTAGGTGGGATCCGGACCACTTGTCCAACAGGTCCCACTGGAACACTCTGGCATGGAACCTGCCAAACTGAATGGCCTCGTAGGCCGCAACCATCTTCCCCAGCAACAGAATGCATTGATGGATTAACACTCTTGCTGGTTTCAGAATTTGTTTGACCAGACTCTGGAACTCCATAGCCTTTCCACTGGAAGAAAGCCTCTTCTGTGTCCAGTATGACTCCCAGAAACAACAACCGCGTCATTGGGACCAACTGCGATTTTGGCAAGTTTAGGAGCCAACCATGTTGTTGAAGAACTGTCAGGGAGAGTAGATGTTTTGCACCAACTGGTCCCTGGATCTCGCCTTTATCAGGAGATCATCCAAGTACGGCATAATTGTGACTCCTTGCTTGCGAAGGAGAACCATCATTTCCACCATCACCCTGGTGAAAATCCTCGGAGCCGTGGACAGACCAAACGGCAACGTCTGAAATTGGTAATGACAATCCTGAATTGCAAACCTCAGGTAGCTTGATGCAGTGGCTAAACGGGAACATGTAATTAGGCATCCTTATGTCTACCAAAACCATGAAATCTCCTTCCTCCGGACTGGAGATCCCTACCCTGAGAGATTCCATCTTGAAATTGAATTTCTTTAGGTAGAAATTGAGGGATTTCAGATTTAAGATTGGTCTGACTGAGCCGTCCGGCTTCGGGAGCACGAAGAGGCTTGAATAAAAACCTTCTCCCTGCTGACTAAGGCCGATTTGAACAAACGGTGAGGGGGAACGTCTTGAAACCCCAGTTTGTACCCTTGTGACACTATTTGTAAAACCCACGAGTCCAGGTCCAAATTAATCCAGAACTGACTGAAGTGTTTTAGACGTGCCCCCACTGGTGTGGGCTCCTTCAAGAGAGCCCCAGCGTCATGCAGTGGATTTGGCAGAAGCAGAGGACGATCTCTGCTCCTGCGATCTTGAAGAGGCTACAGACCTCTTCCCTCTTCTCCTTCCTCTACCTGCAAAGAAAGGGGAATCTTAACTTCTTGCATATCTATTGGGACAAAATGACTGCGTTAGACAATGATGCGTCTTCATCCGTTGAGAGGGAACATAGGGCAAGAAGGTTGACTTACCTGCGGGAGCTGCCGAGATCAAATTAACTAGGCCGTTGCCAAACAAGGCTTCACCTTCATAGGGAAGAGACTCCCTTTCTTCTTGGAGTCAGCATCAGCATTCCCTTGGTGAATCCACAATGCCCTCCTATCCGAGACTGCCATGAAATTGGCCCGTGAACTCAAGAGTCCTATATCCCTTGCAGTCGTAAGTATGCTGCAGTGTCCTTGATATGATCCAACGTAAGGAGTATCCCATCTCTCCAAGATATCTATATCGGAAGACAAGGTATTCGACCAATTCTTGAATACTACTACTCACCCATGCGCATGTAATGGCAGGTCTAAGTAATGTACCCGTGGTTACATAACTAGAAATAATGTAGCTTCCTGCATACGATCCGCTGGATTTGTGACAGGGCCCCGTGCAGAACAGGGGGTGACTCCCACTTTATTCTGTCCGCAGCAGGAAATGAATAAACAATCGGAAACCTTTTGGGGATTTGAAACCATCTTGTCGAGCTGGCCCAGACTTTCTCAAACAGAGATGGAGGAACGTTACATCAGCTTTCATTATATATCTATATATACATACATATAGACCCCTTTGTCAGGAACAGCAGGGTCCTCAGTGATGTTAATATGTCCTTAATATCCACAATCATGTACTGAATGCTCCTTGCCAATATTGGATCTAATCAGGAAATATTATGGTCGACATAGGAATCAGTATCCGAGTCAGTATCAGTGTGTAGTAACATTTTTGCGGGCCTGAGGGAAAAGAAGCATAGCCATGAACATCACATCTATTCTCTACGTCTGTGTCTGGGACACAGATTTATCCAACCTCACTCTGATATTATTGAAACTTTCACCCAGTCAGTTATTGGTGGTGCCAACAGGGCCACCATCATATGTCTGCATTCCTAATATAGTTTCCTCTTGGGAAAAACATTCAGCCACCGACATGTTGACACACATGTACCAAGTACCCACAGACACATCGGCTTATGGGGGATAGACCTACAGTAAATCTGTCAGAGGGACAGAGAGGATTTTTTAGCTCACAACCCAGCGCCAAAAGTACACAGTCTGGGAAATAATAAACTCTATAGTGATAGACTTGTAACGCTCTATAGATGTGCTGGTGAGGTGAGGAAGAAGCCCCGCCGCTGTAATGGTACGCTTCTGTCCCGCTCAGAAACAAATAATTAATTACGCTGGCGGGGTAAGGACAGTGCCCAGGCACTAATGTCCACTTTTGCCAGCCTTTTGTGAGGTATTTATGCTGCCCAGGGTGCCCCCCCCCCCCACCCACCCACATGCCCTGCACCCTGCAGTGCCTGTGTTTGTGTGGAAGCATGGCGCACAGCATTCCGCTCGCTGCGTGGTACCTCAGAATGCCGTCACTGGAGAAGAAGTCTTCTGTTCTTCTGCTACTCGCCTGTCTTCTGACTTCTGGCTCTGTAAGGGGGTGATGGCAGGCTACGGGAGTGGGCATCTAGGCGTACCCAGCGATCAGCACCCTCAGGAGCTAATGGTGTCCTGTCAGCCAGAAGCAGAGCCATTGAACTCACTAGAAGTTGGTCATACTTCTCTCCCCTAAGTTCCACGAAGCAGGGAGACTGTTGCCAGCAGCCTCCCTGAAAATAAGAAAAACTAACATAAGTCTTTTCAGAGAAACTCAGTAGAGCTCCCCTGTAGTGCATCCAGTCTCACTGGGCACAATTCTAAAACTGGAGTCTGGAGGAGGGGCATAGAGGGAGGAGACAGTTCACACCCTTTGAAAGTCTTAAAGTGCCCATGTCTCCTGCGGATCCCGTCTATACCCCATGGTTCTTAATGTGATCCCAGCATCCTCTAGGACGTATGAGAAAACAAATAACGCACACACGAGGAGGAGAGAACAAAGGAAGCTATAAGGAGGGGAGGGGAGGGGAGGGGGGGGGAGGTAAGGTAGTAAAGGGATATTGGATAAACTACAACCTTATACATATTCATTAATGTACCAGTAGTTAGAAGTAGAAGAGCTCTAACAGAAACCACAAAGCTTATCTAAAGCCACACCACACTGGATATGCCCAATCTCATTTGATCTTTGAAGCAAAGCAGTATTGGACTTTGTTACTACCTAGCAGTCTCCCATCCATGTATTATCAGATTCTTTAGGTGTTTTTAAACTACCAACACCCTTTTCTTGGTACTGTACATTTAATTTTTACACATATTCTTTTATGTACCAGAAGTTAGAAGTAGAAGAGCTCTAACAGAAACCACGAGCTCATCTACAGCCACAGCACACTGGATTTGCCCAATCTCTCCTGATCATGGAAGCTGAGCAGTGTTGGTCCTGGTTTTAGTACTTGGATGGGAGACCACCAGGAAATACCAGGAGCTGTGTGTATTTTTACAATACCAACACCGTTCTCTTGATGCATTCCATTTTGAAACATTGGGGCAGATCTATTAAGCCTGGTGAACTGATAAAGTGCAAGGTGATAAAGTACCAGCCAGTCAGCTCCTAACTGTCATTTTTCAAACCCAGCCTGTGACATGGCAATTAGGAGCTGATTGGCTGGTACTTTATCACCATGCAAATTATCATTTCACCAGGTTTAATAAATCGTCCGCTTATTCATTTATGTACGAGTAGTTAGAAGTAGAAGAACTCTAACAGAAACCACTAAGCTCATCTACAGCCACACCACACTGTATATGCCCAATATCACCTGATCTTAGGCCTGGTTTGTTCTTGGATGTGAGACCACCTGGGAATACCAGGTGCTGTAGGTAGTTTTATACTACCAACACCGTTCTCTTGATGCATTCTATTTTGAAACTTATTCATTGATGTAGAAGTTAGAAACAGCAAAAATCATCTACAGCCGCATCACACTGGATATGTCCAATCCAGTGGCGTAACTAGAAATTTTTCTCCCCCAAGCCAAAAAATTCTTCGGCGCCCCCCCCCCCCCCCCTTCATGCTCCATAATTGGGAGCAAGAAAGGGATAAATATGCGCGCGCCTAAGGCGCGCGCGTCAAAAAAGGGGCGTGGTTTTGTTGGAGTGGGCGTGGTTTCACATAAAGGGGCGTGGCATTGCAGGAAAAGACTACCTTATACCCCAGTTTTGCAACCTGCACGCCCATACGTTGGCCACCACAGGAAAGAAAAATAATCATGATTCATGCCCCTTACATTATTTGTCATTTTTCCTCCTTATAGTAATGCCCAGTATACATTATGCCACATACTGCAATGGCCCTTAGACATTATGCCGCACACAATAATGCACGACACAATATGCACACACTGTAATGCCCCCGACACATTATGCCACACACCGTAATGTCTGTGACACATTATGCCACACACCGTAATGCCTGTGACACATTATGACAGGAATCGCAATGCCCGTTATACATTATGCTACACACTGCAATGCCCCTGATACATTATAGCACATACAATGTCTGTGACACATTATGACACACACCGCAATGTCCGTGATACATTATGCAACACACTGCAATGCCCGATACATTATAGCACATACAATGCCTGTGACACATTATGCCACACACTGCAATGACCTTGAGACATTATACCACAATGCCCGTGATATAGTATACCATACACCGTAATGCCTGTGACACATACCGCAATGCCCTGCCCGTTATACCCTATGCCACACATCGCAATGCCCGTTATGTATTATGCCACACTGCAATGACCCTGAGACATTATACCACATACCACAATGCCCGTGATATAGTATACCACACACCGTAATGCCTGACACATTATGACACACACCGCAATGTCCGTGATACATTATGCCACACACTGCAATGACCCTGAGACATTATACCACATATCACAATGCCCGCGATATAGTATACCATACACCGTAATGCCTGCAACACATTATGACACACACCGCAATGTCCGTGATACATTATGCCACACACCGTAATGCCCATTACACATTAAGTCCTACAGTAAGGCTTCTAATTACTTTTCAATTACCTGCTCGTTGTCAGGGGTTTCATGCACTGGGTGTCATGCTCGTTGCCAGGGGTTTCATGCTCTTGGTTCCATGCACGGTGCCAGGGGTTTTCATGCTCAGGGTGTCATGCTCGTTGCCAGGGGTTTCATGCACTGGGTGTCATGCTCGTTGCCAGGTGTTTGATGCACTGGGTGTCATGCTCGTTGCCAGATGTTTCATGCACTGGGTGTCATGCTCGTTGCTAGGAGGTAGTCCTTGTTGCTAGGGCTGTGCTCCCAGTGCCACATATGTCCCCAGTGCCAGATATTCCCCCACGGTGCCAGGTACTTACATGCCCCAGTGCCAAATATAGTCGTCGTCCCCATGTGCCAGGTACACATATGCCCCCAGTGCCAGATATTCCCCCCCAGTGCCATATATGCCCCCAGTGCAAGATATTCCCCCCAGTGCCATATATGCCCCCCGTGCCATATATGCCCCGAATGCCAGATACCCCCCCAGTGCCATATATGCCCCCAGTGCCAGATATTCCCCCCCAGTGCCATATATGCCCCAGTGCCAGATATCCCCCCCAGTGCCAGATATGCCCCCAGTGCCAGATATTCCCCCCAGTGCCAGAAATGCCCCAGTGCCAGATATTCCTCCCTCCCCCCCCCGTGCCATATATGCCCCCAGTGCCAGATATTTACCCCCCCCCCGCCGTCGCTTTTTGGAGGGACACGGAGGGCACAGCTCGTCTCTCCTGTGTCCCTCCTGCTGCATCATCTCCGGCGGCCGCGGGTCTAATAGGGGGAAGTGCCGGTTCGTGAGCCAATTAGAGCTCACGGACGGCACTTCCCCCTATTAGACCCGCGGCCGCCGGAGATGATGCAGCAGGAGGGACACAGGGAGGCGCGCTGTGTGCCCTCCGTGTCCCTCCAAAAAGCGGCGGAGGGAAGGAGACTGCAGACTGACATGCGGACGCTCGTCCGCATGTCAGTCTGCTGTAAATCAGTGGCGCCCCCGCAGCCCCTCGCCCCCAAGCCACCGCGAGGACTGCGGGGGCAGTAGTTATGCCACTGGTCCAATCTCATCTGATGATGGAAGCTAAGCAGTGTTGTGCCTGGTTTGTTTTTGGATTTCAAGTCCTGCCTTCTGGTTTGGCCACGGCACCTCGGATATTCACCAAGGTCATGGCTGTGATGACGACCCTTCACCATCAGAGAATCAGGATCCTGCCAAATCTGGACGACTTGCTGATCCTGGTGAACTCCCAAGAGGTTCTCCACAGTTATCTGGAACTGGCGGTCCAATTCCTAAAAGTCCACGGGTGGCTCATCAACTGAAAAAAGTCCTCGCTGGTCCCTGCTCGGAACATTGTGCACCTAGGGGCACTGCTGGACACACACAGCCAACAATTGTTTCTGTCTCCAAAGAAAGTCCTGAAAATTCAGGACAGTATCGTCCTCTCTCGCCCAAGAGTGTTGATACACACGGCGATGCAAGTACTAGACCTCATGGTGTCGGCTTTCGATATGGTAGAGTACGCTCAATTTCATTACCGCCCTCTGCAGAGGTTAATCCTCTCCAAGTGGGACGGCCTGCCTCATCGGATGATGTCTCAAATGATCTCCTTGACTCCGGAGGTTCGTCTGACACTGAGCTGGTGGCTACAGGACCAACAGTTGAGCAGGGGCCATCCCTTCTGGATCTCCAACTGTGTCCTCCTGACAATGGATGCCAGTCTTTTGTGCTGGGCCATGGTGTTGGAGCAACACTTTCTCCAGGGTCGGTGGACCAGGGAGGAATCTCTCCTCCTGATATACATTCTGGAATTGCAGGCAGTGTTCAATTAATTGACACTGGCCCTGCCTCTAGTACAGAACAGGCCTGTTCAAGTACAATCTGACAACGCCACCACGGTAGTGTACACAAATCATCAAGGCGGCACTCGAAACAGCATGGCAAAGCTGGAAGTATCAAAAATCCTCCGTTGGGTAGAAAGTCATCTGACAGCAATATCGGCAGTGTTCATTCCCAGAGTCCTCAACTAGGAAGCGGATTTCCTCAGTCGTCAGGACGTTCACGCTGGAGAGTGGAGAGGCCGCAGCAGAAATGTCTGCACTGGTGTCAGTAGGTGACTGAGGCAGGGATGACTGGGAGATAGTGGGTGACTGAAGCATGTATGAGTGGGAGATAGTGGGTGACTGAGGCCGGGGTGACTGGGAGATAGTGGGTGACAGGGAGATAGTGGGTTACTGAGGGAGGGGTGATAGGAAGGGGTTGGGTAAGTATGGGAAGAAAGTGGGTGACAGGTATAATAAATGACTAAGGCAGGGGTGATAGGGAGATAGTGGATGACTGTGGCAGGGGTGACAGGGACAGTAAGAGACTGAGGCAGGGGTGACAGGGATAGTGGCTGACTGAGGCAGGGGTGACTGGGAGATAGTGGGTGACTGAGGCAGGGTTGACAGTGTCAAAGTCAGAAAAATATCTCTATGCACACTACCATATTTGCACCTCACACAGGTCCGTGCTGCGCATGCGTACGCTCTCCCGTACGTGCGCATACTCACAGTCGCGGGCACCTGCAGGCGCACGGTATGCGTATTTACGGTAGAGTTTATGTGATCGTAGCGTGCGACTCAATCGTTACATATTTTCACCATATAATGTATTTTTTAGATCATGGTCCCTTTGATAGATTCTGAAAGTTTAGTTAATATAGCATGTTCCTGGACAGAGAGATCCCTCTTTGTTTGATACAAAGGGTCAGACAGGAGTAGTACAGTGGTGTTTAGTATCCATCGGAAGAATATTTAATTAGCAATATTCCGGTGTTGGTTTGAAGCAGATCAATCGCTCGTGCGAATAGTTATGGACATAAGAAGTTTATGAACATTTACTTTATTTGCACTTTATTACCCATGCGGCGGGAAACCCAGTTTCCCTCCCACCTGAGCTGTTGGAAATAGTCACAGCCCACCTGTATGAATCAACCTATGACCTTTTGTTATAATGCGAGGAGGAATTCCTGTGTCCAATGAACAATGAGATTGTAGGGACCATTGAATTGCATTGTGTGTGGGGCATAAATAGAAAGGCCGATCACATCCAGCTCTCACTCTTCAACGGTTATCATTGCTGAAAATCGGGAGCTGGATGTCCAGAGGCGCATGCGATCGTTTCCCTTGTGCGTAAGTTTTTCTCCGTAATCATACTGTTTCTCTCTTTTGTTATTATGGGCCATATCTTTCTCTCTCTCTCTTCTCTTTCTCTCATTTTCTCTTAAACGTAATTGTATCGTATTTACTGTGTAGTTATCTGGTTAGTTAGTCTATGTTATATTGTAGTGTATGATTTGTATTTGTATTAATTCTTTTGCAAGTATATCATTCAAAATATATATATTAGGCGTTGGACCCTAAGCCCAGGTATCTGTGTATTTCTTATAGAGTTAAGTATTCTCAGAGCGTCGGTGACGCTCAAACTGCTTTTAAGTTAGTAAGGTTATACTGTGTTGCATTTACACCATATCACTACACAAAGGGTTGCTGCATAATACACTGTTTATGGTTTAGATAAAGGTTTAACATTGTGAGCGTCTGCGCCGCTGGTGATCTCCTCGTGGTCTCGAGCGTTCGCATCGCTATAGCGAATCATTACGGTAGTCGGCAGCCAATAGCGTGCCTGCCAGTGATCTCTTGGCCGTGAGTGAACGTAACGCTTGAGCGTCTCGACCACGGCTAAGCGATTGTTACGCAACGTGCGTACCCTTACGGTACTTCATACGTAGTTAGCGTACAGTGTTCTTAGACCTCATAAAGGGTATTATATAAGATAAATATTTAGCTTTATCAATTGCGGGCTCGTCCTATCCTTCACATATCTGCACTAGGTAATTTCAGCAGACATTATCCAGCAGCAAAGGGCGGGAGACCATATTCCTCGTAGTGCTGTTTGGATAAGCGTCTGCTTCTCTTAGTAAAGGGTGCTGAAGGAATCCGGGAACCGGAGGTAAGAACAACACGCTAGTCTCTTTTAAAACTGTTTATTTTTCTGTCTTGCGTACACACGCACGCACACATATATATCTGCATTTCTTTTTTTTTCATTTGTGTATTTTCGTATATCACTCTCCTGTTTGCCAGTTTTATAGTTAATAAACGTGCTAAGAGAGATTTGCTGCTATTCTATAGTTTAAGAGTAAAAAGGTAATATAGTTAAAGTATAGACAAACACACAGCTCTGCCTGAAAGACAAGGCGAAGTCAGTGTGGTGCGCGGTAGATGATCAAGGATCATCTACATTGATAAACGTATAAATTGTGTTACGGTGGATCTTTATTTTGCGTACACGTGTCTCTAACAAAGGACTGAGACTTGCGTACGCAAACCAAAGGCCGACGCACGCAGCGTATATCACGCAGCGGAGCGTCCGGGTACGCCCACGTAACTCAAATCACAAGTTTTTGTTCTCTTCTCAACGCGATAAATAGCGCAACGTGGTAAATAACGCAAGGCGATAAATCGCACAAATCTATTTTAACATTCAAAATTTAAATTAATAGATCCTTCTCCTAATTTGTAACACATCTGGTCTAAAGAGAAATTTCTGCGCAGAAATAGAAATAGAAACAAAAGTGTACATGTGGTGAGTGAGTGTTTGTTTTTACAATTTTTGAGGTTGAACCACAAGAAAAGTCGAGTTCTCGTGAGGTACATGCGTGTAAGTGACGTACATGGTGGCTAGGGAGGCATCCCTGGTTAAAACATACAATTTGAGCATTAGAGTGTAGCAGACCAGGAGGCCATACTGTAACAGACCAGGAGGTCATAGCAGACCAGCAGGTTCAGGTACAACAGACAAGGAAGTCCGCTATACAGTCCACAGGCACAACACCAAGAAAGGGTTGGTGCAACACCCATATAGGCCATACAAGCTCTGGCTGAAGGAATTCGCAGCCGCAATTTTCGATTCCACTGGTCGCTCCGTACATAAGATTAGTTGCTTATGTGCTGAACGATTGTACCGCACGTAATTGTGTACATTAGTAAACCTGACCGGTACTATTTTGTGTACGAAGGTCATAAACGCTATTTGTACATTCTAACGTGATTTGTGTAATTTTTTTTATTTTAAGGGAGGTTCGCTGCTCACTCAGGAACTATCCAACAACCAATAGTTACTGGAAAGAGTAAGTGTTCTTCGGATCACCCTCACAGGTTCCAGTAAATAGAGGTTCAGGTCGCAGGGGCCCTGGGTCGAGTACGCCAGCACTATATCAGTGTGATCAGGTCGTATTGGTCGGCGTGGGCGAGTGAGTGGGGTACTCGGTAAACCGCCACCGTCAGCCTATTTTGAACATTTTGGTTTGCGTAAGGATTGGCTGAATAAAGCAACACCTTCGAACTATGGGGGCCACTTGTTCAGGTAGGGGGCGATCAACCTCGGTTCGGGTTGATTCAGTGAACCGACCAGTCGGGTCGGCAAGATACGTGATGTGTGAAAAATACGGTTCACACACAGAGGTTTTATGTGATGAATGGGAGAGAATGACGGTACATGACGGGGAGAAATTCCCCAGAGTAGGTAGCTTCAGCCCAGAAGTGTTAACGAATTTAAGGAGAAGGATATGTCTCATTAAATCAGCAAAGAGACGAATCAAGCATTATGATTATTTGCAGTTGTGGCAACAGGAGGGTGACATACAGAGAGGATTGGCTCAGGCGGCGGGATCTGGCTCGATCAGAAAACTGATAGCCACGGCCCCACCGCCACCATACATATCAGGAGAGAAATTGGTTGCGGAGAATGACGCACTAAGGTGTAACACACAAACACTTAGCAACTGTGTAAATGTTAAAGATAATGTTAACCAATTAACCAATGCAAGTATTAACCCGTGCAAGTTGTACCCTGTTTTGAACTTTCCTCAGGAGTGTGATCAAGAAGACGAATCGGCAACAATTTCAGCGCTCTCTCTAGCAGCCACCATAGCAGAGACCACAGTAGGCACAGCTCCACCCACAAGATTAGTAACAAGGGCCCCTAGCGGAGGGATAGGTGAGGTCGTATCTACAGGTAAGTACGGCACCATACACTATGCTGAAGCCATTTCACCACAGGCTGTAGAACCCACACAGAGTGATGTTGTTAGAGTTAATCCTGTTAGGGTAATAGCTGTTCCAAATGGGAAAACTGACACATCAGGAGTCACCCCTGTGAGGAACATTGCCATGTATAGCCCATTCTCCCGGATGGAATTAAGGACCATAGTGTCTGAATTCCCCGACCCTAGAAAAGACTTAGTTGCCAGCCAAAAATACATCAGAGACCTAGGTAACACGGTAGAACCCAACAACAAAGACTGGCAGATATTGCTGAGAGCATGTTTACCCTCCAATGTTGACGCAACTCAATTTTTAACTGACTGTGGATTAGATCAGGATGTACCTCTTACGGATGTGTACAACAAAGACAATGTAAAAAGAATAAGCTTACAGTTAAAAGAGTATTTCCCAGCGGTAGTTAAATGGAACAAGATATTCTCCATTAGACAAAAGGAGTCAGAAACAGCTGCAGAGTATTTTCACAGAGCATTATCAGAAATGGCAAAATACACAGGCATAGAGGACATTAAAACAAACATAAACCATCGAGAAGTAGCAGTATCGGTACTGATGGATGGTTTAAAAGAGTCATTAAAGACTAGGGTACAGACCACACAACCATGTTGGCGAGGTCTGTCTGTGGCTACTTTGAGAGAGGCTGCTATTGATCACGATAGGAACATCACCAGACACAGGGAACAACAAGGTGATAAGTTAATGGCAGTAAGTATACAGGCCCTGACCACAAGGCAGCCTTTGTTTATATCACCAAACCCTGTGGGTAAGTCAAATGTGGTTACTTGTTATTCTTGTCATAAACAGGGACACATGGCACGAGACTGTAGATCGAGAAATGTACAAAAATCTTATCAACCCCCTAGACAACGACACGACACACGACATTGGGAGCAGGGTCCGCAGAAACGGAGTTATGAGCCACATGCAGGGGAAACAAAAAGATACCCCCCAAACAGAGATTGGCAAGCCTCTGGGAGTTCCCATTTAACCCCTTCACAGGTAGTTGCTGCCAGCGGAATTCAGGGAGGTCACCATACCCAATAGGGGTGTGGCCATACCTGTAATCTGCAGCCAGTAAAATTGATTGCAAGCCTTGGAAGTGAACCAGAAATTGCAATCAATGTAGCTGGTAAATCATTAAACTTTCTTGTAGACACAGGGGCGGCCAAATCAGTGATAAATTCGACAGTGGGCATGAGAACCACTGGTAAGACAATTCCAGCCATAGGGGTAACGGGAGTAGTCCAGCACTACCCTGTTAGCAAACCAACCGAGATTACAGTAGGGCCTTTACATACCAAGCATTCCTTTTTGCTGGCTGCATCGGCACCGACCAATCTCCTGGGTAGAGACTTATTGTGTAAAATGGGGTGCGTCATTTATTGTACTCCTGAAGGTGTATTCTTGGACATACCTGAGAATCACGCTCAGGAAGTACGAGACATGTTAGACTCCCCGTCAAAATTAATGTCACATACCACTATGACAAATAGGACTCCCTCCCAAGTAGAAGAAATGACATCTCAGATACCAGAGTCACTTTGGACTAAAGATGGACAGGACACTGGATTAATGGCAAACGTAGCTCCGGTAGTTGTACAAGTAAAAGATGGTAGGATAGCTCCAAAAATCCCACAGTACCCTCTGAAGCCAGAGGTGGAGTTAGGAGTTTATCCCGTAATAGAGCGCTTGCTACAACAGGGCATTCTGGTAAGAACGTCCAGCACTGCCAATAGTCCCATCTTCCCTGTTAAAAAGAGTGGGGGGAGGGGTTACAGGCTAGTGCAGGATCTAAGGGGGATTAACAAAATAGTTGAGAGTCAGTTCCCCGTAGTGCCAAATCCAGCTGTCATCCTAATGCAAATCCCTCCCACTGCGAAATTTTTCACTGTTATTGACCTCTGCTCCGCTTTCTTTTCGGTACCTCTGCACCCTGACAGCCAATATTTGTTTGCATTTACATACAGAGGAGTCCAATACACATGGACTCGATTACCACAAGGATTCATAGATAGTCCAAGTATATTTTCCCAGGCTTTGCATGATTGTTTACAGTCTTTCCAACCTGTGAGTGGATCAGTATTAATACAGTACGTGGATGATCTACTGCTGTGTTCTGATTCATTGGAAGCATCCCTGAAGGATACGAAACAGCTCCTGTTTCATCTTTCAGACACTGGACACAAGGTTTCCAAAGACAAGTTGCAATTATGCCAAACTAAGGTAAAATATTTGGGACACTGTCTAACACAAGGACTGAGACACCTGACCGCTGATAGAATTCAAGCAATTAGAGACATGACCCTGCCACAAACCCAGCAGCAGATCAGAACATTTTTAGGAATGTGTGGGTATTGCCGTAATTGGATCCCAGGATTTTCCATTTTGGCGTTACCTCTGCAGGAAATGGTCTCCTCAAACAAACCTGATCGGATTTCGCATACAGACGAGTCTGAGACAGCATTTGAGAGACTTAAACAGTGCCTAACGCAGGCACCAGCATTAGGTATGCCAGACTATGGGAAACCCTTTGAACTATATGGAACAGAAAGTGCTGGTTGCGCGGCAGGCGTACTAACCCAAAAGCACGGTGATGCCAGCAGGCCAGTAGCATATTACAGCGCTCAGCTAGATACGGTAGCGCGATCCCTCCCCACATGCTTGCGAAGCGCTGCTGCGATAGCATTGCTAGTAACGAAAAGCGAAGACGTCGTGCTAGGTCACAACCTCACAATTCATACACCACATGCAGTGTCAGCCTTGTTAAATTCTGCCCAAACCAGACATGTCTCATCAGCGCGGTTTACAAGATGGGAATTGGCACTAATGGCCCCCGTAAACATCACCATAAGGAGATGCAGTGCATTAAATCCTGCAACATATCTCCCGGGTGTGCCTGGACAGGCACAAAGGGTGGAAGATGAGAGTGGTGGGGAAGGAGGATTTAAGACAAAGGAAGACACTCATGATTGTATGGAATATTTGACCCAAAATTTTACCGCAAGGCCTGACATCAGTGACAACCCACTGGAAGATGTAGAACTTACGTTCTACACGGACGGTAGTTGACATAGACAGTCAGACTCGGGAGACTTGTGTACTGGATACGCAGTCGTAGATGACCAAGGCACCATAGAAGCGGAACCACTAGGCCCACCTCACTCAGCCCAGGTTGCTGAACTGGTCGCCCTAACCAGAGCATGTGAATTGGCTAAGGGCAAATCAGCCAATATCTACACCGATTCTAGATACGCATTCGGGGTAGTCCATGATTTCGGAGCCCTATGGCGCCTCAGAAATTTCATGACGGCAGCTGGTACACCGGTAGCGCATGCAGCTCACATAAAAAGGCTTCTAACAGCGATACAGGAACCCGACAGAGTGGCTGTTATCAAATGTAAAGCACACACATATAGCCAAGACCCAGTATCACTTGGTAACAGCCGAGCAGACGAAGCAGCTAAGTTAGCAGCTGCTACCCCCAGACAGACAGACACCACACAATTGATGGTATTTAATACCATCAACACACAGAAGTTGTGTGAGATGCAAAATTTGTGTTCCATACAGGAAAAGGCAGTCTGGAAGGCAAAAGGATATGGTCAGGAGTCCTCAGGACTCTGGACGGATGGACACGGTAAACCAGTGGCCCCCAAAGCATACCTTCCATGTTTAGCTGAGGCAGCTCACGGGCTGACTCATCTGGGCAAGGAAGGGATGTGCAAGTTGGTAAGAGGATACTGGTGTGCCCCAGGATTTTCATCTCATGCGAGTAAAAGGGCAATGTCATGCCTTACCTGTCTGAGAAAGAACATCGGAAAGGCAATACCAACAGAACCATCCTATATCCCACCTGCAGGCGGCCCTTTCCAGGTAATACAGATTGACTTCATTCAATTACCCCCTTGTCGAAATTTGAAATATGTACTTGTTTGTATAGATGTTTTTTCAAATTGGGTTGAAGCATTTCCTGCGGCCACAAATACCGCTATGTTTACTGCTAAGAAAATTGTGCAGGAATTTGTATGTAGATATGGTATCCCTAGAATTATCGAAAGTGATAGGGGTACCCATTTTACAGGTGATGTCTTTCAAGGAATGTGTAAATTGATGGGAATTGATAGCAAGCTGCACACTCCATACCGTCCACAGGCGAGTGCGAAAGTGGAAAGAGTGAACAGCACTATTAAAAATAAACTGAGTAAAGTGATGGCAGAGACAGGATTGACATGGCCAGAAGCTTTACCCATTGTACTGTACAGCATCAGAACCACTCCCAGGTCCCCTCTTAATCTGTCTCCCTTTGAAATCTTGTTTGGTCGACAACCGCATGTTATGATTAACCCTCAGGATGATTTGAAGTGTAACAATGAAGTGACTGTAAAATACTTGATTAACATGAGTAAACAGTTAAGGAATCAAAATGATAATCTGAAGTTAGTGATTCCTGATTTACCAGATAGTAATTGTCATGACATTGAACCTGGGGATTATGTAATGATACGGAATTTTCTACGCTCAGGTTGCCTTATTGACAGATGGGAAGGACCATACCAGGTCTTATTGACTAGCACTACAGCATTGAAGGTTGCTGAGAGAGAGACTTGGGTTCATTCGTCCCACTGTAAAAAGGTTGCTGATCCAGAGAGGCCCTGTGATAAGGAACAGACGGTAGAGGTTGTATCACTGGAGTGTCTGTTCCAGGAGGACTAAGGCGGCACCTGAGCATCGAGAACCACAAGATAAAAAGCAGTTGTCGATCCCCTGTTCCCTTTTATTGTTTTTCTTCACTTCCCATCCCCTCTCCCTCAAATTATTTTTCCCCCCTTCTCATTCTTCTTCGTCTCCTCCTAAGATGGACTTGCCTCAAGAGACTGTGATCCGGATTTTCCTGTTGACCATGATGTTGACCAGAGCAGTCTGTTCCGGTGAGAGTACCATGGAGTTCGAGAGAGGTTCTGGAATGGGTTCTGATGACAGAGATGGAGGCGTAGTTTTCCGAGAACAACATAATCAACAAGCAAAGGCGAGTATCAGAAAACGATCCGATAGCATTGACCACAGAAGGAATTGTGATGGATTGTTAGCTGAAGAAAACTGTATCTGTAGGCTCTGTGACAATGTAGTGGAGGATGGGTGCATTAAGAAATGCCAATCCAGTTTTAATATCCATATGGACCGGCATCCCTTGAGTGACTATCACTCTTTAGTGGGTAGTGTGTTAAATAAAACAGATTGTTGGGTATGCTCTCAAGTACCTCAAGGTCATAGCAAATCAGGGCTAGTACCATTTCCTTTAACGATAGGGGAGGTACTTGAGCTAAGTGGTGGGAGGCCGGTGGACAGGAGGTTTAATATCTCCAGCCCTCCTAGTTTGAAGCTCCACCAATACCATGTGGATAGGTCCCTATTATGTTTTGACATCTCCAATCCCCGAAAGCCGGGAAATTGGGAAGTGTCATGGAGTAATCAGACCATGACCTTTTCGCATAGAGCAGATAGAATGCCTACAGATACAGAGCTTATACGCCACATAGCCAGTAGAGGAAAATCTTTCCGGTATAGGTACACCCTAGGAAGTAGGATTACGAGAGTTGGAGAGGTATCACCAGGATACTGTGCACATATCGTACAACCTGATACGTGTACTAAGCAGATGGAAGAATTAGGGTTAGGAGATTTCACATGGAAGGTGTGTAATATGGTTATGTCCTACTCCGTCCCATATGTCCTCCCCGATGATGCATATTTCATATGCGGGAGGAAGGCGTATAAGTGGCTTGCCCCAAACTCTGAAGGGTTGTGTTATATTGGAAAAGTGCTGCCTGAAGTAATGACTGTATCACATGACAAAATGAAAGACATACACCGTGTTGCCCAAACTCCTTATACTCATACTCATTACGAGCACATCGTTAAACGGCACCTGATAGAAAGAACAGAGCATCCGGCCTCTGACATGATCCATGAATCCACCGGGATTCAGTTTCTAATCGCGTTAGATATCACTCGCACTGCTAGAGGAGTGCTGAACTATAGATACATCTCTGCGCTTGCAAATTTGTTAGATAATATCACTGAAATGTATGATGACACGTTTAGGTATACTGGAAGGGAACTTCAAGCTTACAAAACAGAACTGGTACAGCATAGAATGGTTCTCAATTACCTCACAGCAGTAACAGGCGGATATTGTGTCACACTGGCAACACAATACGCGTGAAATGTTGCACATATATTACGAATAGCACAGAGGACCCGGTCGAGGTCATAGACCAAAAGATGGACGATATTCTCCAACTGAAGTGGGAATTTCGCAGGAGACACAATCTCACCCTTGCTGCTGTGAGTAATGAGCTGACTAGTTGGGTGTCATGGTTGAACCCGCGAAATTGGTTCTCCGGTTTAGGAGAATGGGCTCAAGGAGTTATAATGGATGTTGGGAAGTTTCTCCTATGTATCTTAGGTGTTGTCATATCAATTGGTTTGATATTTAGATGCGGTCAGGCTTTAATGAGGTGCAATCGACGTACTAGGGTAATGAGTTTAAGGAGTGAGGAAACTGTAATTCCAATGGACTTGATTTATGACCCAAATGTAGAAACAATGATGTGATGAAAATGCGATTTCTACGGTCCGTTTCTTTCACCTGTTTTTCCGTTTCCTCCAAGGTAAAAAGACCCACTTGGACGAGGAATTTGATGAGCCGATATACAGACAACAGATGGATTAAAAGAAGAAGTTTTGACAACCTTATACACAGATTTGATGAACTATGCCATGGATCCCCAGTTTCCCTAGAAAATTTTAAAATTACGCTAGCCCAACACTTTTGTAAATCTATGGACATTGACAGCTTTTGCTTGCACCTTATGGGCAAAAGCACAAAGAAGACTGCAATCAACAGACACCAAACAAGACCTCAATCGACGAATGTTCATTTACCTGACATAGAATACCACCGCATTTACCGTAATTATGTCTTTTCTTCATTTCTACAACCCTCAGGTAATGACACACATAGTCGATAGGGAATACAGGCACAGATATCAGCAATCACATATCTCCCCCATTCATGTATCATCAACTAAAATGTGCTCCCCCATTTTGTTACAACCAAAGCCGAAAAGAGCTCGGTAAAGTTTGACAGCCCATCCACAGACCCGTACCGCGGGATAAGAAGGAATTCAAATGTATACTTCGCAATACCTCGAAGCTTGATTTAAAACACGTACGGCACGATGATACATGACCCCCAAACATGGACTCATACACACATGCTTCTGCTATCTCACTAGGTCATACCCTCTTCACACCTTCTCCTCTCTCCTCCCTTACCCAACCATGTAAATGTATTAACCCCTAACATATATTTTTCTCTTTTTGAAATGTTTTCAGGAAGTGGCAGTTATTGTTGACTGCCAAAGGGTGGACTGTCAAAGTCAGAAAAATATCTCTATGCACACTACCATATTTGCACCTCACACAGGTCCGTGCTGCGCATGCGTACGCTCTCCCGTACGTGCGCATACTCACAGTCGCGGGCACCCGCAGGCGCACGGTATGCGTATTTACGGTAGAGTTTATGTGATCGTAGCGTGCGACTCAATCGTTACATATTTTCACCATATAATGTATTTTTTAGATCATGGTCCCTTTGATAGATTCTGAAAGTTTAGTTAATATAGCATGTTCCTGGACAGAGAGATCCCTCTTTGTTTGATACAAAGGGTCAGACAGGAGTAGTACAGTGGTGTTTAGTATCCATCGGAAGAATATTTAATTAGCAATATTCCGGTGTTGGTTTGAAGCAGATCAATCGCTCGTGCGAATAGTTATAGACATAACATTTACTTTATTTGCACTTTATTACCCCTGCGGCGGGAAACCCAGTTTCCCTCCCACCTGAGCTGTTGGAAATAGTCACAGCCCACCTGTATGAATCAACCTATGACCTTTTGTTATAATGCGAGGAGGAATTCCTGTGTCCAATGAACAATGAGATTGTAGGGACCATTGAATTGCATTGTGTGTGGGGCATAAATAGAAAGGCCAATCACATCCAGCTCTCACTCTTCAACGGTTATCATTGCTGAAAATCGGGAGCTGGATGTCCAGAGGCGCATGCGATCGTTTCCCTTGTGCGTAAGTTTTTCTCCGTAATCATACTGTTTCTCTCTTTTGTTATTATGGGCCATATCTTTCTCTCTCTCTCTTCTCTTTCTCTCATTTTCTCTTAAACGTAATTGTATCGTATTTACTGTGTAGTTATCTGGTTAGTTAGTCTATGTTATATTGTAGTGTATGATTTGTATTTGTATTAATTCTTTTGCAAGTATATCATTCAAAATATATATATTAGGCGTTGGACCCTAAGCCCAGGTATCTGTGTATTTCTTATAGAGTTAAGTATTCTCAGAGCGTCGGTGACGGTCAAACTGCTTTTAAGTTAGTAAGGTTATACTGTGTTGCATTTACACCATATCACTACACAAAGGGTTGCTGCATAATACACTGTTTATGGTTTAGATAAAGGTTTAACATTGTGAGCGTCTGCGCCGCTGGTGATCTCCTCGTGGTCTCGAGCGTTCGCATCGCTATAGCGAATCATTACGGTAGTCGGCAGCCAATAGCGTGCCTGCCAGTGATCTCTTGGCCGTGAGCGAACGTAACGCTTGAGCGTCTCGACCACGGCTAAGCGATTGTTACGCAACGTGCGTACCCTTACGGTACTTCATACGTAGTTAGCGTACAGTGTTCTTAGACCTCATAAAGGGTATTATATAAGATAAATATTTAGCTTTATCAACAGGGATAGTGGGTGACTGAAGCAGGGGTGATAGGGTGACAGTGGGTGACTAAAGCAGGGGTGACTGGTATAGTGGGTGACTGAGGCAGGGATCGCAGATATAGTGGTTGACTGAGGCAGCGGTGACTGGGAGATAGTGGGTAACTGAGGCAGGGGTGACAGGGAAAGTGTGTGACTCAGGCAGGGGTGATAGGGAGATAGTGGGCTGCATATCTCTGCCTCACTGCAGCAGCACATTCCTGCTTCAATGACAGCAGCACATCCCTACCTCACTTATAGCAGCACATCCCTGCCTCGCTGACAGCAGCACATCCCTGCCTCGCTGACAGCAGCACATCCCTGCCTCGCTGACAGCAGCACATCCCTGCTTCGCTGACAGCAGCACATCCCTGCTTCGCTGACAGCAGCACATCCCTGCTTCGCTGACAGCAGCACATCCCTGCCTCGCTGACAGCAGCACATCCCTGTCTCGCTGACAGCAGCACAGCACTGCTTCGCTGACAGCAGCACATCACTGCTTCACTACCAGCAGCACATCCCTGCCTCACTGGCAGCAGCACATCCCTGCCTTACTGACAGCTGTATATAGGGCCTAATTCAGACCTGATCCCTGCTGTGCATATTCACACAACAGGAGATCAGGTCTGAGGTGCGTGTGTGCTGGTGCCGCAGTGCACCGGCACATGCCAGAGATGCGATCAGCATCTCTGCCCAGTGAGCGCCTCTGCCTGATTGACAGGCAGAGGCGGTCACTGGGCAGGAGGAGTCGGGCCAGCGGCGTTGTGCCGCCATTTTGGGGGCACAGTCAGGACAACGCAGACATGACCGGACCGTATGGGGGCGGGCCGTGACGGCTGCGTGACCCGGACAGCAACGGGCCTTATTTACTAAAATCTCAGATAAATTTTATGGCATTTATGTGCAGTCTAGTTTGCACAGTTGATAGAGTGTTGATCTTGCACTATCAGGGGTGTCAGAACGTTTTTTGGTTGGGGGGGGCAAGATGAAATCTCAGTTTGGCGCCCCTAACTTCTGACCACCTTAGACAGGACACTTGTACCTGTACTGAACTCTATGAAGTAGCTGGGAGTGAGTATCCCCTTGTACACATGATGCCAGATAGAGCCACTTATACACATTACGCAAGGTAGAGCCCATTATACACATTATGGGGGTCATTCCGAGTTGATCGCTCGCTGACGATTTTCGCAGCGCAGCGATTAGGTGAAAAAACTGCATTTATGCGTATGTTCCGCAATGCGCACGCGCGTCGTACGGGTACAAAGACCGTTGTGGTTGTGCACAGGTTCTAGCAAAGTTTTTCTTCACACTGACGGCCGCAAGAAGATTGACAGAAAGTGGGCGTTACTGGGTGTCAACTGACCATTTTCAGGGAGTGTTTGCAAAAACGCAGTCGTGGCTGGGCGTTCGTTGCGCGGGTGTATGACGTCAAATCCGGACATGAATAGGCTGAAGTGATCACAAGCGCTGAATAGGTTCAGAGCTACTCTGAAACTGCACAAACTTTTTTTGCAGAGCTCGGCTGCACAAGTGTTTGCACTTCTGCTAAGCTAAAATACACTCCCCAGTGGGCGGCAGCACAGCATTTGCACGGCTGCTAAAACTAGCTAGCGAGCGATCAACTCGGAATGACCCCCTATGCCAGGTAGAGCCACTTATACACATTAGTCCAGGTAAAGCCCATTATACACATGATGCCAGGTAACCCCTTATACACATTAGGCCAGGTAGAGCTCATTATGCACAATATGTCAGGTAACCTCTTATACAGATTATGTCAGGTAGAGCCACTTATACACATTAAGTCAGGTAGAGCCTATTATACCAGGTAGCCCCTTATATACATTACGCCAGGTAGAGTCTATTATACCAGGTAGCCCCTTATACACATTACGCCAAGTAGATATACACATTATGCCAGGTAGAACCGCTTATACACATTACGCCAGGTAGAGCTCATTATACACATTATACAAGGTAGCTCCTTATACACATTACGCCAGGTAGAGCCCATTATACCAGGTAGCCCCTTATACACATTACGCCAGGTAGAGCTCATTACACATTTGCACACGTTTTGCCTGGCAGAGCCACTTAGGCCCAGATTTAGAAAGATTTAGAGAGTGATGAATTGCACATGATAACGTAACAACCAATCAGCACCTGTCATTTTTCAAACACAGACTGTAAGATGACAGTTAGGAGCTGGTTGGTTGGCACTTTATCTCCGTGCTATTTACCACTCTACAAGGTTTGATAAATCTGGGCCCTAGTCAGAATGAGAACTCTGCAGGCTCAGTAAGTGAGGGCTCATTCAGAAACAATGAAAATTTACAGCCATTGAAGCCAGTTCTGCTAGGGGCCATAAAGTGCAGCTGCTCTTTGTGTTCTCTGGCACTAAGCAAATACACAATAAACAGGTTCAAAAGCCAAGTGTCATGTTTGCTAACAGCGGGATGAGTGAGTCTGTCACCTGCCCCTCTGTCACTGTCACCTGCAGCCGGGTGAGGGATATGGGGACACACATACTGGGGGCCCAGTGGGGGACATGGGGGTACACATACAGGGGTGGGTGAGGGTTACGGGGACACACATAGTGGGGCTAGGTGAGGGATATGGGGACACACATAGTGGGGCCAGGTGAGGGATATGGGGACACACATACTGGGGACCCGATGGGGGACATGGGGGTACACATACAGGGGCTAGGTGAGGGTTACGGGGACACACATAGTGGCGCCAGGTGAGGGATATGGGGACATACATAGCGGGGGAACGGTGAAGGACATGGGGGTACACATACAGGGGGGTGGGTGAGGGTGAGGGATATGTGGACGCACTCAGTGGGGCCGCGTGAGGGATATGGGGATGCACACAGTGGGTCCGGGTGATGGATATGGGGACGCACACAGTGGGGCCGGGTGAGGGATATGGGGACGCACACAGTGGGGCCGGGTGAGGGATATGGGGACGCACACAGTGCGGTCGGGTGAGGGATATGGGGACGCACACAGTGCGGTCGGGTGAGGGATATGGGTATGCATACAGTGGGGCCGGGTGAGGGATATGGGGACGCACACAGTGGGGCCGGGTGAGGGATATGTGGACGCACACAGTGGGGCCGGGTGAGGGATATGGGGACGCACACAGTGGGGCTGGGTGAGAGATATGGGGACGCACAAAGTGGTGGGTAGGTGAGGGATATGGGGACACACATAGTGGGGCCAGGTGAAGGATATGGGGACACACATACTGGGGGCACGGTGAGGGACATTGGGGTACACATACAGGGGGGTGGGTGAGGGTTATGGGGACACACATAGTGGGGACAGGTGAGGGATATGGGGACACACATACTGGGGACCCGGTGGGGGACATGGGGGTACACATACAGGGGGGTGGGTGAGGGTTACGGGGACACACAGTGGGGCCGGGTGAGGGATATGTGGAAGCACACAGTGGGGCCGGGTGAGGGATATTTATGACACACACAGTGGGGCCGGGTGAGGGATATGGGGACGCACACAGTGGGGCCGGTGAGGGATATGGGGAAGCACACAGTGGGGCCGGGTGAGGGATATGGGGATGCATACAGTGGGGCCGGGTGAGGGATATGGGGACGCACACAGTGGGGCCGGGTGAGGGATATGGGGACGCACACAGTGGTGGGTGGGTGAGGGATATGGGGACTCACACAGTGGGGCCGGGTGAGGGATATGGGGACGCATCACAGTGGGGCCGGGTGAGGGATATGGGGACGCACACAGTGGGGCTGGGTAAGAGATATGGGGACGCACACAGTGGTGGGTAGGTGAGGGATATGGGGACACACATAGTGGGGCCAGGTGAGAGATATGGGGACACACATACTGGGGGCAAGGTGAGGGACATTGGGGTACACATACAGGGGGGTGGGTGAGGGTTATGGGGACACACATAGTGGGGCTGGGTGAGGGATATGGGGACACATATAGTGGGGCCAGGTGAGGGATATGGGGACACACATACTGGGGACCCGGGGAGGGACATGAGGGTACACATACAGGGGGGTGGGTGAGGGTTATGGGGACACACAGTAGGGCCGGGTGAGGGATATGTGGAAGCACACAGTGGGGCCAGGTGAGGGATATTTATGACACACAGAGTGGGGCCGGGTGAGGGACATGGGGGTACACATACAGTGGGGTGGATGAGAGATACGGGGACACACATAGTGGGGCCGGGTGAGGGATATGGGGACGCACATACTGGGGGGGGGGGGTGAGGGATATGGGGGCACACATACACAGGCTTTAGCTACAGTGATAATAGATGATGGAGCAGCACAGCATTGCTCACCTCAGATTGTGAATGAGCTGCACCCAGCGGAGGAGGAGCTCAGGCAGCACACAGGACGCAGCAGATCAGAGCTACAGATCCTGAATAAAGGTGCTTCCATCGGCTCCACCATAATTTCTGATGACCTGCAGCGTTGAGGAGAAAGAGAGGGGAGAGGAAGCAGTGTACACTGCTCTGACAGCACTCGCGGCTCTCCGTTCCGCCCCGCCCCCGGGCCCACATGTATTGCTGGTGATCACTTATATGTGGGGATCAGAGGTATGGTACGTCCTCCTCTTCCCATGCGCGCTGCGCAGCGGCGCCCTCCCGGTTCCCGTATGGCAGAACGCAGAGGCTAAGCACATTCTGGAGCCGGCTCTGGCACTGCCCGTGCTATTTATTAGCAACACACAGCATGCTCTGCTGCAGCTGGTGGTGGCATGGGCATGCACAGGCAGAAGAGGTTGTATGGCGCCTCTCTCATGTTTGGGGGGAGCGAGCTGCCCCCTTGCCCCCCCCATTCCGACGCCCCTGTGCACTATCAATGTAAGCCTCACATAGGTTTGATACACATGTAAGTTTGTTTTTATTTTACTACATTGTGGTTTGTGGCTCTATACCATGTAATGCATGTCTTTTAACAGTAGTCAAGTCTTCCAATGTGCTTGTTAGTGAAACCCAATAGATAGCTTTATTTTATTTTGTTTCTTCAAATATTGAATGCATATGTCTTATAACTTTTTTTTTTTCAATATACAGGTTGAGTATCTGTATATACATTTTTATTATAAGATTTTCAATGACACAAGTACATCCAAGTTGCAGATTATGGATTGTGAAGGACAATTCAACCATATAAACAATTTAAGCAATTTAAATTGCATGCAGGTAGTAGAATATCAAACTCCTTGGATGAGAGTTGGTCGTAATAAACTAGGATAGAAAAGAATAAAGTAGAAAATAAGATTTTAAACCTACCGGTAAATCTTTTTCTCGTAGTCCGTAGAGGATGCTGGGGACTCCGTAAGGACCATGGGGATAGACGGGCTCCACAGGAGACATGGGCACTTTAAGAAAGACTTTAGTTCTGGGTGTGCACTGGCTCCTCCCTCTATGCCACAGTTAGAGAAACTGTGCCCAGAGGAGACGGACAGTATGAGGAAAGGATTTTGTTAATCCAGGGCAAGATTCATACCAGCCACACCAATCACACCGTATAACTTGTGATAAACTACCCAGTTATCAGTATGAAAAAACAACATAGCATCAGTGCAGGACCGATGCAACTATAACATAACCCTTATTGAAGCAATAACTATATACAAGTATTGCAGAAGTAGTCCGCACTTGGGACGGGCGCCCAGCATCCTCTACGGACTACGAGAAAAAGATTTACCAGTAGGTTTAAAATCTTATTTTCTCTAACGTCCTAGAGGATGCTGGGGACTCCATAAGGACCATGGGGATTATACCAATGCTCCAAAACGGGCGGGAGAGTGCGGATGACTCTGCAGCACCGATTGAGCAAACATGAGTTCCTCCTCAGCCAGGGTATCAAACTTATAGTATTTTGCAAAGGTGTGTGAACCCGACCAAGTAGCAGCTTGACACAGCTGTAGTGCCGAGACCCCTCGGGCAGCCGCCCAAGAAGAGCCCACTTTCCTCGTGGAATGGGCCTTGACCGATTTCAGTAACTGCAATCCAGCCATAGAATGCGCTTGCTGAATCGTGTTACAAATCCGGCGAGCAATAGCCTGCTTTGAAGCAGGGGCACCAATCTTGTTGGTTGCATACAGGACAAACAGCGCTTCAGTTTTCCTGACTCTAGCCGTCCTGGCCACGTAAATTTTCAAAGCCCTAACCACATCAAGGAACTCGGAATCCTCCAAGTCACGCGTAGCCACAGGCACCACAATAGGTTGGTTCATATGAAAAGATGAGACCACTTTTGGTAGGAATTGAGGACGGGTCTGCAATTCCGCTCTATCCACATGGAATACCAAATATGGGCTTTTATGTGACAAAGCCGCTAATTCCGACACTCGCCTAGCCGAAGCCAAGGCTAATAACATGACCATCTTCCATGTGAGATATTTTAACTCCACTGTTTTAAGTGGTTCAAACCAGTGTAATTTTAGAAAACTTAACACCACGTTAAGGTCCCAAGGTGCCACCGGAGGCACAAAAGGAGGCTGAATATGCAGCACTCCTTTTACAAAAGTCTGAACTTCTGGAAGAGAAGCCAATTCTTTTTGAAAGAAAATGGATATGGCCGAAATCTGGACCTTAATAGAGCCTAATTTTAGGCCCAAATTCACTCCAGTTTGTAGGAAGTGAAGGAAACGGTCCAGATGGAATTCTTCCGTAGGAGCATTCCTGGCCTCACACCAAGAAACATAATTTCGCCATATACGGTGTAATGTTTTAACGTTACATCCTTCCTAGCCTTTATCAGCGTAGGGATGACCTCAACCGGAATGCTAGGATCCGGCATTCAACCGCCATGCCGTCAAACGCAGCCGCGGTAAGTCTTGGAACAGACAGGGCCCCTGATGCAACAGGTCCTGTCTTAGAGGGAGAGGCCACAGATCTTCTGTGAGCATTTCCTGCAGATCCGGATACCAGGTCCTCCGTGGCCAATCTGGAATAATGAGGATTGTTCTCACTCCTCTTTGTCTTATTATCCTCAACACCTTGGGTATGAGAGGAAGAGGAGGAAATACATAGACCGACCGGAACACCCACGGTGTCACTAGGGCGTCTACAGCTACTGCCTGAGGGTCTCTTGACCTTGCGCAATACCTCTGTAGCTTTTTGTTGAGCCGGGACGGCATCATGTCTATCTGTGGCAGTTCCCACCGACTTGTAATCTGTGCAAAGACTTCCTGATGAAGTCCCCACTCTCCCGGATGTAGGTCGTGTCTGCTGAGGATGTCTGCTTCCCAGTTGTCCACTCCCGGAATGAACACTGCTGACAGTGCGCTTGCGTGATTCTCCACCCAGCGAAGAATTCTGGTGGCTTGTGCCATCGCCACTCTGCTTCTTGTGCCGCCTTGGCGGTTTACATGAGCCACTGCGGTGACGTTGTCTGACTGGATCAGAACCGGTTGGTCGCAAAGTAAGGTCTCCGCTTGACGTAGGGCATTGTATATGGCCCTTAGTTCCAGGATGTTGATGTGAAGACAAGTCTCTTGACTTGACCAAAGACCTTGGAAATTTCTTCCCTGTGTGACTGCTCCCCAACCTTGGATGCTTGCGTCTGTGGTCACCAGGATCCAGCCATGAATGCTGAATCTGCGTCCCTCGAGAAGGTGAGCACTCTGCAGCCACCACAAGAGTGATACCCTGACCCTGGGGGACAGGGTGATCAACCAATGCATCTGTAAATGTGACCCGGACCACTTGTCCAGTAGGTCCCATTGGAAAGTCCTCGCATGGAACCTGCCGAATGGAATGGCCTCGTATGATGCCACCATCTTTCCCAGGACTCGAGTGCAGTGATGCACTGACACCTGTTTTGGTTTCAATAGGTTCCTGACAAGAGTCATGAGTTCCTGGGCCTTTTCTATCAGGAGATAAACCCTCTTCTGGTCTGTGTCCAGAATCATGCCCAAGAAAGACAGACGAGTAGTAGGATTCAACTGCGACTTCGGGATATTGAGAATCCAGCCGTGTTGCTGTAACACTTTCAGTGAAAGTGATACGCTGTTCAGCAACTGCTCTCTTGATCTCGCTTTTATGAGATCGCCCAAGTACGGGATAATTGTGACACCTTGCTTGCACAGGAGCACCATCATTTCCGCCATTACCTTGGTGAAAATTCTCAGGGCCATGGAGAGACCAAACAGCAACGTCTGAAATTGGCAATGACAGTCCTGTACCGCAAATCTGAGTTACGCCTGATGAGGTGGATAAATGGGGACATGAAGGTATGCATCCTGTACACAAATGCGGACAACAGGTGTCAAGCCGTGTGTTGCCTTTGTCAAGCTGTAATAAGTAGGGATAAGGACGTTAACCACCTCGGAACATCCTCCCTTATATGTCACCTGCAGCGCATTCATCATAAGTCAGTGACAAGTTCAAAAACTTTGGATGACAGTGGAAGCAGTCCACTAACCACTAAATCCCTTCCTCTTGTAACCAAGCTCCTGCAAACCACACCACCAACTCCCTCAGTGTCAATTTCCTCCTTAGACAGGAGAGCCAATAGTCCTGCAGGCCATGTCACTGGCAAGTCTGACGAGTCCTCTCCTGCCTGGGATTCCTCCGATGCATCCTTGAGTGTAACGCCTACTGCTGCTGGCGCTGCTGTTGTTGCTGCTGGGAGTCGATCGTCATCCCAGAGGGGAAGTCGGAAGACCACTTGTACTTCTTCCAGTAAGCAATTGACTGTCCAACAGTCCTTTGCGAGGAAGATGAAATATCACAGCAGTCATCCTGCTGCAAAGCGGATAACTCAGGTCTGGGTGGTGAGAAACGTGGTTCCGGTATCCATCGTTAATTTAGAGGCAACTAGAGACTTGATTGAGGTACTGTGTCCCCGGTACCAAATACCCTCTAGGTTCCATTTCTCTAGGCAGGCGATACCGAAAATGTACACAGACCTCAGAAAAAGAGTCACCAGTGTCCTAAAAAATGCAGTTGTACCCAATGTCCACTTGTCTGTGGTTAAGTGGAGCAGGGCAGACTCAGGACTATATGACTGTGACAGCCCACTGGGTAGATGTATTGCCTCCCGCAGCAAGAACAGCAGCGGCGGCACCAGTAGCAGCATCTCGCAATTGCCAACTCGTTCCTAGGCAGGCTACGCTTTGTATCACCGCTTTCCATAAGAGGCACACAGCTGACAACCTCTTACGGAAACTGAGGAACATCATCGCAGAATGGCTTACCCCAATTGAACTCTCCTGGGGATTTGTGACATCGGACAACGCCACCAATATTGTGCGTGCATTACATCTGGGCAAATTCCAGCACGTCCCATGTTTTGCACATACATTGAACTTGGTGGTGCAGAATTATTTAAAAAACGACAGGGGCGTGCAAGAGATGCTGTCGGTGGCCCGAAGAATTGCGGGCCACTTTCTGCCTTCAGCCACCGCATGCCGAAGACTGGAGCACCACCAAACATTCCTGAACCTGCCCTGCCATCCTCTGAAGCAATAGGTGGTAACGAGGTGGAATTCAACCCTCTATATGCTTCAGAGGATGGAGGAGCAGCAAAAGGCCATTCAAGCCTATACATCTGCCCACGATATAGGCAAAGGAGGGGGAATGCACCTGACTCAAGCGCAGTGGAGAATGATTTCAACGTTGTGCAAGGTTCTGCAACCCTTTGAAATTTCCACACGTGAAGTCAGTTCAGACACTGCCAGCCTGAGTCAGGTCATTCCCCTCATCAGGCTTTTGCAGAAGAAGCTGGAGACATTGAAGGAGGAGCTAAAACAGAGCGATTCAACTAGGCATGTGGGACTTGTGGATGGAGCCCTTAATTTGCTTAACCAGGATTCAATCTGTTGAAATCAGAGCACTACATTTTGGCCGCCGTGCTCGATCCTAGATTTAAAACCTACATTGTATCTCTCTTTCCGGCAGACACAAGTCTGCAGAGGTTCAAAGACCTGCTGGTGAGAAAATTGTCAAGTCAAGCGGAACATGACCCGTCAACAGCTCCTCCTTCACATTCTCCCGCAACTGGGGGTGCGAGGAAAAGGCTAAGAATTCCGAGCCCACCCGCTGGCGGTGATGCAGGGCAGTCTGGAGTGAGTGCTGACATCTGGTCCAGACTGAAGGACCTGGCAACGATTACTGACATGTCGTCTACTGTCACTGCATATGATTCTGTCACCTTTGAAAGAATGGTGGAGAAAAAGAGGCAATTTGGAGGCCCTTGCACAAACTGGCTTTATTCTACCTAAGTTGCCCTCCCTCCAGTGTGTACTCCGAAAGAGTGTTTAGTGCGGCCGCTCACCTTGTCAGCAATCGGCGTACAAGGTTACTTCCAGAAAATGTGGAGAAGATGATGATCATCAAAATTAATTATAATCAATTCCTCCATGGAGACATTCACCAGCAATTGCCTCCAGAAAGTACACAGGGATCTGAGATGGTGGATTCCAGTGGGGACGAATTAATAATCTGTGAGGAGGGGGATGTACACAGTGAAAGGGGTGAGGAATCGGAGGATGATGAGGTGGACATCTTGCCTCTGTAGAGCCAGTTTGTGCAAGGAGAGATTGATTGATTCTTTTTTGGTGGGGGCCCAAACCAACCAGTCATTTCAGTCAGTCGTGTGGCAGACCCTGTCGCTGAAATGATGGGTTCGTCAATGTTTTTCTTTTCAATCTAAGCCCCTGCAGTTTTCTGTAAGCATCTGCTTCGCTATGATGATCAACAAGTCACAAGGGCAAACACTCAGGGCTGGAGGCGTAGATCTTAGGACCAGCTGCTACAAGCATGGCAGAGGTGTCACTATCACTGGTGACACACAGAGAGGCGGCGAGGGAGATTGTAATGCAGTGCGTGCAGATAAGCAGCGCAATGGTAAAAAGGAGGCATGGTCTCATAGGTAGGGGCGTGGCCTGAATCACCATTTTGTTGCTGCGGGTATCCCGGGGGTTGGGGGCAGTACCCGGGGACTAGTGTGTGAGTGGTGCTGGCTCCTGCACAGTGACAGAAACTGGGTGTTGCACGTAATGTCACAGTGAAACACCCATATTCTGTCACTGAAGAAGAGCCGGCACTTTGGTGTCACCCCACTTGGCGGGTGACACTCGGGTGTGTGCCGCAACCCCGTTGTGATGCCACTGACCCATGGGAAGCTTTACGTGGCTTACCCATGTGTTAGTAGCCCCAAGCATCTTTTGTGTTAGTCCCTGAAGAAAAACTTCAAATATTGTTTACAATTTTGTAATCAATGGCCTAATTCAGTAAGGATTGCAAATTCTGCTAAGTAACAGAATTTGCAATCCTTTGGTTCGCATGCTGGGGCCACCCATCACAGGGCATGGCCACCCAGCATGCCACCTCCCTTCTTGACCATGCTGAAATTGCAGTCTCAGTGCAGTACAGCGTGATCATAAAAAATGGGTTAGCCTCCTGTTGGTGCAGACTGTACGTGTGCGCAGGAAGCCGCCACCATTTTTGTGATCGCAACGGCTGCATGTGATGTCATGCAGCCGCTCTGACCACGCCTCCTGTTTCTCCGTTGAAGCCCTGCCCCCGCACCGCTCCATCTCCGACTTTGAAATGGAGTGTTGCTGACCCCCCCCCCCCCCCCGCACCGATTGACAGTCACAGAAAATGCAGGCGCATGCGTATGCTCTTAGCAATTTTTGCAGTTGGATTGCTTATTGTGATTGCAATCCAACCTAAATCAGGCTCTATTACCTATCACAATGCACTGCAGGTAGTACAAAATGGGGTTAATATAGGAGAAAAACCCCCAGAGCTGTGCTCCTTAACTGTCCCTGGTGGCTAGTGGAGCGGCTGCCCAGTAATCAGTGTCCACGCCAGTGCGCACACGGCCCGCCCCCTACTGCCACGCTGGATCACGGTATAGTGTGGGCACAGAAGCCCCTTACCTCCCTTTCATCAGCGGCCTCGTGATCCCGGAGGGCGGTGTGTGTGTGACTGACCTTAGGAAGAAACCGGAGCCTCCGCTGCAGTGACCCAGCAACCAGGGCACGGGAGTATACTGCGCCGCTGGGAGTGATGGAGCTGCAGTAAAGATGTCTATTAGACCTAGCCTGCTGCAGCCCTTGTACATTCTTATAAAAAAAGTTCTTCTTTTCTTGTCAAAATTAATAGCTAAGTATAGGCTGCCTGAGGCAGCCCCCTGTTAAGTGTCCTGCTACTGAAGGCACCAACTACAAACTGAGCTCCCTGTTCATGGAAGCGAGGTTATAGAGCAGGGGGCGCTGAGCATCTTGGGAACAGTCAAAAGCTTTGAGCCTGTTGGTGCCTCAGATCAAGATCCTACTCTACACCCCAATGTGAATCCTTGTGGAGTCCAGTGTACCCCACAGAAGAAATGAATGTGTCACACCCATTGGCAGCAACATTAGAATAGCTGCTGATGGGCACAATTGAGAAAGGAAGGGGGGAAAACATTTGAATCCAGCACATATATGTAATTTGAATATGTAATTTGTACCTTCCTACTTTAAAATGTAATGGATGAAACTCACCCTGTGAGAACTATCTTCATGATCAAGAGATCTCATATGCAAGATAAGTATGTGTTGGCAGAGGCGCTCACTGGGCACAGATGCTGATCGCATCTCTGGCATGTGCCGGTGCACTGCGGCACCAGCACACACACACACACTTCAGACCTGATCTCCTGTTGTGTGAATATGCACAGCAGAGATCAGGTCTGAATTAGGCCCTATATACAGCTGTCAGTAAGGCAGGGATCTGCTGCTGCCAGTGAGGCAGGGATGTGCTGCTGTCAGTGAAGCAGTGATCTGCTGCTGCCAGTGAGGCAGGGATCTGCTGCTGCCAGTGAGGCAGGGATGTGCTGCTATAAGTGAGGCAGGTATGTGCTGCGGTCAATGAGGCAGGGATGTGCTGCTGTCAGTGAAGCAGGTATGTGCTGCTGTCAGCGAGGCAGTGATCTGCTGCCCACTATCTCCCTATCACCCCTGCCTGAGTCACACACTTTCCCTGTCACCCCTGCCCCAGTTACCCACTATCTCCCAGTCACCGCTGCCTCAGTTAACCACTATACCTGCGACCCCTGCCTCAGTCACCCACTATACCAGTCACCCCTGCTTTAGTCACCCACTATCTCTGTCACCCCTGCCTCAGTCAACAACTATCTCCATATCACCCCTACCTCAGTCACCCACTATCCCTGTCACCTCTGCCTCAGTCACCCACTGTCACCCTATCACCCCTGCCTCAGTCACCCACTATCCCTGTCACCCCTGCCTCAGTCTCCTACTGTCCCTGTCACCCCTGCCACAGTCATCCACTATATCCCTATCACCCCTGCCTTAGTCACTGACTATCTCCCAGTCACCCCGGCCTCAGTCACCCACTATCTCCCAGTCATACATGCTTCAGTCACCCACTATCTCCCAGTCATCCCTGCCTCAGTCACCTACTGACACCAGTGCAGACATTTCTGCTGCGGCCTCTCCACTCTCCAGCGTGAACGTACTGACGACTGAGGAAATCCGCTTCCCAGTTGAGGACTCCGGGAATGAACACTGCCGATATTGCTGGCAGATGACGTTCTACCCAACTGAGGATTTTTGATACTTCCAGCTTTGCCATGCAATTTCGAGTGCCGCCTTGATGATTTGTGTACACTACCGTGGTGTCGTTGTCCGATTGTACTTGAACAGGCCTGTTCTGTACTAGAGGCAGGGCCAGTGTCAATGAATTGAACACTGCCCGCAATTCCAGAATGTTTATCGGGAGGAGAGATTCCTCCCTGGTCCACCGATGGTGAAGGGTCGTCATCACGGCCATGACCTTGGTGAATTTCCGAGGTGCCGTGGCCAAACCAGAAGGCAGGACCTGAAATCCAAAAACTAACCAGGCACAACACTGCTTAGCTTCCAACATCAGATGAGATTGGACATATCCAGTGTGATGCGGCTGTAGATGATTTTTGCTGTTTCTAACTTCTACTTCTAACTACTGGTACATCAATGAATAAGTTTCAAAATATAATGCATCAAAAGAACGGTGTTGGTAGTATAAAACTACCTACAGCACCTGGTATTCCCAGGTGGTCTCACATCCAAGAACAAACCAGGCCTAAAATCAGGTGATATTGGGCATATACAGTGTGGTGTGGCTGTAGATGAGCTTAGTGGTTTCTGTTAGAGTTCTTCTACTTCTAACTACTCGTACATAAATGAGTAAGCAGCCGATTTATTAAACCTGGTGAAATGATAATTTGCATGGTGATAAAGTACCAGCCAATCAGCTCCTAATTGCCATGTCACAGGCTGGGTTTGAAAAATGACAGTTAGGAGCTGACTGGCTGGTACTTTATCACCTTGCACTTTATCAGTTCACCAGGCTTAATAGATCTGCCCCAATGTTTCAAAATGGAATGCATCAAGAGAACGGTGTTGGTAGTATAAAACTACCTACAGCACCTGGTATTCCCAGGTGGTCTCACATCCAAGAACAAACCAGGCCTAAAATCAGGTGATATTGGGCATATACAGTGTGGTGTGGCTGTAGATGAGCTTAGTGGTTTCTGTTAGAGTTCTTCTACTTCTAACTACTCGTACATAAATGAGTAAGCAGCCGATTTATTAAACCTGGTGAAATGATAATTTGCATGGTGATAAAGTACCAGCCAATCAGCTCCTAATTGCCATGTCACAGGCTGGGTTTGAAAAATGACAGTTAGGAGCTGACTGGCTGGTACTTTATCACCTTGCACTTTATCAGTTCACCAGGCTTAATAGATCTGCCCCAATGTTTCAAAATGGAATGCATCAAGAGAACGGTGTTAGTATTGTAAAAATACACACAGCTCCTGGTATTTCCTTGTGGTCTCCCATCCAAGTACTAAAACCAGGACCAACACTGCTCAGCTTCCATGATCAGGAGAGATTGGGCAAATCCAGTGTGCTGTGGCTGTAGATGAGCTGGTGGTTTCTGTTACAGCTCTTCTACTTCTAACTTCTGGTACATAAAAGAATACATGTAAAAATTAAATGTACCAAGAAAATGGTGTTGGTAGTTTAAAAACACCTAAAGAATCTGATACTACCAAGCAGTCTCCCATCCATGTATTAACAAAGTCCAATACTGCTTTGCTTCAAAAATCAAATGAGATTGGGCATATCCAGTGTGGTGTGGCTTTAGATAAGCTTTGTGGTTTCTGTTAGAGCTCTTCTACTTCTAACTACTGGTACATTAATAAATATGTATAAGGTTGTAGTTTATCCAATATGCCTTTACTACCTTACCTTTCAACCCCCCCTCCCTCCCCTCTTCTCCTTATAGCTTCCTTAGTTCTCTCCTCCTCGTGTGTGCGTTATTTGTTTTCTCATACGTCCTAGAGGATGCTGGGGTCACATTAAGAACCATGGGGTATAGACGGGATCCGCAGGAGACATGGGCACTTTAAGACTTTCAAAGGGTGTGAACTGTCTCCTCCCTCTATGCCCCTCCTCCAGACTCCAGTTTTAGTATTGTGCGCAGTGATACTGGATGCACTACAGGGGAGCTCTACTGAGTTTCTCTGAAAAGACTTGTTAGTTTTTTTTATTTTCAGGGAGGCTGCTGGCAACAGTCTCCCTGCTTCGTGGGACTTAGGGGAGAGAAGTATGACCAACTTCTAGTGAGTTCAATGGCTCTGCTTCAGGCTGACAGGACACCATTAGCTCCTGAGGGTGCTGATCGCTGGGTACGCCTAGATGCACACTCCCGCAGCCTGCCGTCACCCCCTTACAGAGCCAGAAGACAGGTGAGTAGCAGAAGAACAGAAGACTTCTTCTTCAGTGACGGCATTCTGAGGTACCGAGCAGCGAGCGGAACGCTGCGCGCCATGCTCCCACACAAACACAGGCACTGCAGGGTGCAGGGCACGGGGGGGGGGGGGGCACCCTGGGCAGCATAAATTCCTCACAAAAGGCTGGAAAAAGTGGACATTAGTGCCTGGGCACTGTCCTTACCCCGCTAGCGTAATTAATTATTTCTGAGCGGGACAGATACGCGCCATTACAGCGGCGGGGCTTCTTCCTCACCTCACCAGAACATCTTTAGAGCATTACAAGTCTGTCACTATACAGTTTATTATTTCCCAGACTGTGTACTTTTGGCGCTGGATTGTGAGCTGAAAAATCCTCTGTGTCCCTCTGACAGATTTACTGACGGTCTGTCCCCCATAAGCCGGTGTGTCTGTGGGTACTTGGTATATGTGTGTCAACATGTCGGTGGCTGAATGTTTTTCCCAAGAGGAAACTATATTAGGAATGCAGACATATGATGGTGGCCCTGTTGGCACCACCAATAACTGACTGGGTAAATGTTTCAGTAATATCAGAGTAAGGTTGGATAAATCTGTGTCCCAGACACAGACGTAGAGAATAGATGTGATATTCATGGCTATGTTTCTTTTCCCTCAGGCCCCGCTGGGTCGCAAAAATGTTATTTTGCCCAGTTACTACACACTGATACTGACACGGATACTGATACTTATGTCGACCATAATGTTTCCTGATTAGATCCAATATTGGCAAGGAGCATTCAGTACATGATTGTGGATATTAAGGACATATTAAAATCACTGAAGACCCTGCTGTTCCTGACAAAGGGGTCTATATGTATGTATATATAGATATATAATGAAAGCTGATGTAACGTTCCTCCATCTCTGTTTGAGAAAGTCTGGGCCAGCTCGACAAGATGGTTTCAAATCCCCAAAAGGATTCTGGTTGTTTATTCATTTCCCGCCGCGGACAGAATAAAGTGGAAGTCACCCCCTGTTCTGCACGGGGCCCTGTCACAAATCCAGCGGATCGTATGCAGGAAGCTACATTATTTCTAGTTATGTAACCACGGGTACATTACTTAGACCTGCCATTACATGTGCATGGGTGAGTAGTAGTATTCAAGAATTGGTCGAATACCTTGTCATCCGATATAGATACCCTGGAGAGATGGGATACTCCTTACGTTGTATCATATCAAGGACACTGCAGCATACTTACGTGAGACTGCAAGGGATATAGGACTCTTGAGTTCACGGGCCAATTTCATGGCAGTGTCGGATAGGAGGGCATTGTGGATTCACCAAGAGAATGCTGATGCTGACTCCAAGAAGAAAGGGAGTCTCTTCCCTATGAAGGTGAAGCCTTGTTTGGTGACTGCCTAGTTAATTTGATCTCGGCAGCTCCCGCAGGTAAGTCAACCTTCTTGCCCTATGTTCCCTCCCAACGGATGAAGACGCATCATTATCTGATGCAGTCATTTCGGCCCAATAGATATGCAAGAAGTTAAGATTCCCCTTTCTTTGCAGGTAGAGGAAGGAGAAGAGAGAAGAGGTCTGCATCCTCTTCAAGATCGCAGGAGCAGAGATCATCCTCTGCTTCTGCCAAATCCACTGCATGACGCTGGGGCTCTCTTGCAGGAGCCCGCACCAGTGGGGGCACGTCTAAAACTCTTCAGTCAGTTCTGGATTCATTCGGACATTGACTCGTGTGTTTTACAAATAGTGTCCCAAGGGTACAAACTGGGGTTTCAAGATGTTCCCCCTCACCGATTGTTCAAACATTAAGTTACTGTGCTATTCCTGGGTTATATAGCGCTGGGGTATGTGCTGGCATACTCTCTCTCTGTCTCTCCAAAGGGCCTTGTGGGGGAAATGTCTTCAGAAAAAGTATTCCCTGTGTGTGTGGTGTGTCGGTACGCATGTGTCGACATGTCTGAGGAAGAAGGCTATATTAGAGAGGAGCGGGAGCAAATGAACGTGGTGTCTCCGCCGACACCTGATTGGATGGATATGTGGAATGTTTTAAATGCTAGTGTAAACTCATTGCACAAAAGATTAGACAAGGCAGAAGCTTTGGGACAGTCAGGGTCTCAACCAATGCCTAATCCTATGTCGCAGGGACTGTCAGGGTCTCATAAGCGCCCACTATCCAGATTGTTGACACAGATACCGACACGGATTCTGACTCCAGTGTCGATTACGATGATGCAAAGTTACAGCCAAAATTGGCAAAATACATTTGATATGTGATTATGGCAATAAAAGATGTTTTGCACATCACAGAGGAGCCCCCTATCCCTGACAAGAGGGTACATATGTACAAGGGAAAGAAGCCTGAGGTAACCTTTCCCCCCTCACACGAGCTGAACGAGTTATGTGAAAAAGCTTGGGAATCTCCTGCAGATTTCCAAAAGGATTCCCCTTTCCCATCAACGGATAGGTTACGATGGGAATCCTCCCCTTGGGTGGACAAAGCATTAACACGCTTATCCAAGAAGGTAGCCCTCCCGTCCCTGGATATGGCTACCCTCAAAGAGTCTGCTGACCGCAAACAGGAGATTACCCTGAAGTCCATTTATACACATTCAGGTACCTTACTCAGACCGGCAATTGCGTCGGCCTGGGTGTGTAGTGCTGTAGCGGCATGGACGGATACCCTAGATAAGGCTACTATTTTATTGCCCCTGGGGCATATAAGAGATGCTGTCCTATATATGTGTGTATGCAAATAACAGGTGGTGCTGCAGGGCTCACACCCTTTTACTTGTCTTGTAGAGCAACTCTGGAGCTGTTACTGGGTCCAGCTGCTGCAAGAAATCAGCTTGAATGCTTCAGGGGCTTGGGCATGGCCAACATGAGCCCCACACTGATGGGGGTGTATAAAGCGATCTAGGGGTCATCCAAGCGCAACCCCACAAAGGCCGCCATGCCCTGCGTGACCATTTTCTCTTTTCATATGCAGACGAGGGTTGCAGCCAACTATGCCCATTGCTTGGATGACATCACCGTATGCAAATCCGTCTGCTGCAGACCTTTCCCCAGGAATGCTTGTACTAGTTGTTGCATATGGTTTGATGTTTGAAGGTGCTTCAGTATTAGGCAGCCTTCCGCCCTCTCATGTTCATCTGAAAATATGTGGTCTCCCTGCAGTTCCCTTGTGCTTCCTCAGTTGAATCTCCTTAACTTGACGGGTGTGTGCCCGAGCAGCCGCCCTCCACAGCCCTATCCCAGCACATGCTTTTCTTGCGTATGAGATCTCTTGATCATGAAGATAGTTCTCACAGGGTGAGGTTCATCCATTACATTTTAAAGTAGGAAGGTACAAATTACATATTCAAATTACATATATGTGCTGGATTCAAATGTTTTCCCCCCTTCCTTTCTCAATTGTGCCCATCAGCAGCTATTCTAATGTTGCTGCCAATGGGTGTGACACATTAATTTCTTCTGTGGGGTACACTGGACTCCACAAGGATTCAGATTGGGGTGTAGAGTAGGATCTTGATCTGAGGCACCAACAGGCTCAAAGCTTTTGACTGTTCCCAAGATGCTCAGCGCCCCCTCCTCTATAACCTCGCTTCCATGAACAGGGAGCTCAGTTTGTAGTTGGTCTCCCTGCAGTTCCCTTGTGCTTCCTCAGTTGAATCTCCTTAACTTGACGGGTGTGTGCCCGAGCAGCCGCCCTCCACAGCCCTATCCCAGCACATGCTTTTCTTGCGTATGAGATCTCTTGATCATGAAGATAGTTCTCACAGGGTGAGGTTCATCCATTACATTTTAAAGTAGGAAGGTACAAATTACATATTCAAATTACATATATGTGCTGGATTCAAATGTTTTCCCCCCTTCCTTTCTCAATTGTGCCCATCAGCAGCTATTCTAATGTTGCTGCCAATGGGTGTGACACATTCATTTCTTCTGTGGGGTACACCGGACTCCACAAGGATTCACATTGGGGTGTAGAGTAGGATCTTGATCTGAGGCACCAACAGGCTCAAAGCTTTTGACTGTTCCCAAGATGCTCAGCGCCCCCTCCTCTATAACCTCGCTTCCATGAACAGGGAGCTCAGTTTGTAGTTGGTGCCTTCAGTAGCAGGCCACTTAAGAGGGGGCTGCCTCAGGCAGCCTATTCTTAGCTATTAATTTTGACAAGAAAAGAAGAACTTTTTTTTATAAGAATCTACAAGGGCTGCAGCAGGCTAGGTCTAATAGACATCTTTACTGCAGCTCCATCACTCCCAGCGGCGCAGTATACTCCCGCGCCCTGGTTGCTGGGTCACTGCAGCGGAGGCTCCGGTTTCTTCCTAAGGTCAGTCACACACACACCGCCCTCCGGGATCACGAGGCCGCTGATGAAAGGGAGGTAAGGGACTTCTGTGCCCACACTATACCGTGATCCAGCGTGGCTGTAGGGGGCGGGCCATGTGCGCACTGGCGTGGACACTGATTACTGGGCAGCTGCTCCACTAGCCACCAGGGACAGTTAAGGAGCACAGCTCTGGGGGGTTTTCTCTTATATTAACCCCATTTTGTACTACCCGCAGTGCATTGTGATAGGTAATAGAGCCTGATTCAGGTTGGATTGCAATCGCAATAAGCAGTCCAACTGCAAAAATTGCTAAGAGCATACGCATGCGCCTGCATTTTCTGCGGCACCCCGCAGTTAATGCGATCGCCTCTGACTGTCAATCGGTGCTGGGGGGGGGGGGGGTCAGCAACACTCCATTTCCAAGTCGGAGATGGAGCGGTGCGTGGGCAGGGCTTCAAATGGGGTCGGCAACGGAGAAACAGGAGGCGTGGTCAGAGCGGTTGCATGACATCACATGCAGCAGCTGCGATCACAAAAATGGTGGCGGCTTCCTGCGCACACATACAGTCTGCACCAACAGGAGGCTAACCCATTTTTTATGATCACGCTGAACTGCACTGCGACTGCAATTTCAGCGTGGTCAAGAAGGGAGGCGGCATGCTGGGTGGCCCCAGCATGCGAACCAAAGGATTGCAAATTCTGTTACTTAGCAGAATTTGCAATCCTTACTGAATTAGGCCCATTGATTACAAAATTTATTTGTAAATATTTGAAGTTTTTCTTCAGGGACTAACACAAAAGATGCTTGGGGCTACTAACACATGGGTAAGCCACGTAAAGCTTCCCATGGGTCAGTGGCATCACAACGGGGTTGCGGCCCACACCCGAGTGTCACCCGCCAAGGGGGGTGACACCAAAGTGCCGGCTCCTCTTCAGTGACAGAATATGGGTGTTTCACTGTGACATTACGTGCAACACCCAGTTTCTGTCACTGTGCAGGAGCCAGCACCACTCACACACTAGTCCCCGGGTGCAGCACTCAACCCCCGGGATACCCGGAGCAACAAAATGGAGATTCAGGCCAACAGGCCACACCCCTACCTATGAGACCATGCCTCCATTTTACCATTGCGCTGCTTATCTGCGCGCACTGCATTACAATCTCCCTCGCTGCCTCTCTGGGTGTCACCAATGATAGTGACACCTTTGCCATGCTTGTAGCAGCTGGTCCTAAGATCTACGCCTCCAGCCCTGAGTGTTTGCCCTTGTGACTTGTTGATCATCATAGCGAAGCAGATTCTTACAGAAAACTGCAGGGGCTTAGATTAAAAAGAAAAACATTGACGAACCCATCATTTCAGCAACAGGGTCTGCCACACGGCTGACTGAAATGACTGGTTGGTTTGGACCCCCACCAAAAAAGAAGCAATCAATCTCTCCTTGCACAAACTGGCTCTACAGAGGCAAGATGTCCACCTCATCATCCTCCGATTCCTCACCCCTTTCACTGTGTACATCGCCCTCCTCACAGATTATTAATTCGTCCCCACTGGAATCCACCATCTCAGATCCCTGTGTACTTTCTGGAGGCAATTGCTGGTGAATGTCTCCACGGAGGAATTGATTATAATTCATTTTGATGATCATCATCTTCTCCACATTTTCTGGAAGTAACCTCGTACGCCGATTGCTGACAAGGTGAGCGGCTGCACTAAACACTCTTTTGGAGTACACACTGGAGGGAGGGCAACTTAGGTAGAATAAAGCCAGTTTGTGCAAGGGCCTCCAAATTGCCTCTTTTTCCTGCCAGTATACATACGGACTGTCTGACGTGCCTACCTGGATGCGGTCACTCATATAATCCTCCACCATTCTTTCAAAGGTGACAGAATCATATGCAGTGACAGTAGACGACATGTCAGTAATCGTTGCCAGGTCCTTCAGTCCGGACCAGATGTCAGCACTCACTCCAGACTGCCCTGCATCACCGCCAGCGGGTGGGCTCGGAATTCTTAGCCTTTTCCTCGCACCCCCAGTTGCGGGAGAATGTGAAGGAGGAGCTGTTGACGGGTCACGTTCCGCTTGACTTGACAATTTTCTCACCATCAGGTCTTTGAACCTCTGCAGACTTGTGTCTGCAGGAAAGAGAGATACAATGTAGGTTTTAAATCTAGGATCGAGCACGGTGGCCAAAATTTATTGCTCTGATTTCAACAGATTGAATCCTGGTTAAGCGAATTAAGGGCTCCATCCACAAGTCCCACATGCCTAGCGGAATCGCTCTGTTTTAGCTCCTCCTTCAATGTCTCCAGCTTCTTCTGCAAAAGCCTGATGAGGGGAATGACCTGACTCAGGCTGGCAGTGTCTGAACTGACTTCACGTGTGGCAAGTTCAAAGGATTGCAGAACCTTGCACAACGTTGAAATCATTCTCCACTGCGCTTGAGTCAGGTGCATTCCCCCTCCTTTGCCTATATCGTGGGTAGATGTATAGGCTTGAATGGCCTTTTGCTGCTCCTCTATCCTCTGAAGCATATAGAGGGTTGAATTCCACCTCGTTACCACCTCTTGCTTCAGAGGATGGCAGGGCAGGTTCAGGAATGTTTGGTGGTGCTCCAGTCTTCGGCACGCGGTGGCTGAATGCAGAAAGTGGCCCGCAATTCTTCGGGCCACCGACAGCATCTCTTGCACGCCCCTGTCGTTTTTTAAATAATTCTGCACCACCAAATTCAATGTATGTGCAAAACATGGGACGTGCTGGAATTTGCCCAGATGTAATGCACGCACAATATTGGTGGCGTTGTCCGATGTCACAAATCCCCAGGAGAGTCAAATTGGGGTAAGCCATTCTGCGATGATGTTCCTCAGTTTCCGTAAGAGGTTGTCAGCTGTGTGCCTCTTATGGAAAGCGGTGATACAAAGCGTAGCCTGCCTAGGAACGAGTTGGCATTTGCGAGATGCTGCTACTGGTGCCGCCGCTGCTGTTCTTGCTGCGGGAGGCAATACATCTACCCAGTGGGCTGTCACAGTCATATAGTCCTGAGTCTGCCCTGCTCCACTTAACCACGGACATGTGGACTAGTGGACATTGGGTACAACTGCATTTTTTAGGACACTGGTGACTCTTTTTCTGAGGTCTGTGTACATTTTCGGTATCGCCTGCCTAGAGAAATGGAACCTAGATGGCATTTGGTACCGGGGACACAGTACCTCAATCAAGTCTCTAGTTGCCTCTGAATTAACGATGGATACCGGAACCACGTTTCTCACCACCCAGGCTGACAAGACCTGAGTTATCCGCTTTGCAGCAGGATGACTGCTGTGATATTTCATCTTCCTCGCAAAGGACTGTTGGACAGTCAATTGCCTACTGGAAGTAGTACAAGTGGTCTTCCGACTTCCCCTCTGGGATGACGATCGACTCCCAGCAGCAACAACAGCAGCGCCAGCAGCAGTAGGCGTTACACTCAAGGATGCATCGGAGGAATCCCAGGCAGGAGAGAACTCGTCAGACTTGCCAGTGACATGGCCTGCAGGACTATTGGCTCTCCTGTCTAAGGAGGAAATTGACACTGAGGGAGTTGGTGGTGTGGTTTGCAGGAGCTTGGTTACAAGAGGAAGGGATTTAGTGGTCAGTGGACTGCTTCCGCAGTCATCCAAAGTTTTTGAACTTGTCACTGACTTATGATTAATGCGCTGCAGGTGACGTATAAGGGAGGATGTTCTGAGGTGGTTAACGTCCTTACCCCTACTTATTACAGCTTGACAAAGGCAACACACGGCTTGACACCTGTTGTCCGCATTTGTGTACAGGATGCATACCTTCATGTCCAAATTTATCCATCTCATCAGTCGTACCTCAGATTTGCGGTACAGGACTGTCATTGCCAATTTCAGACGTTGCTGTTTGGTCTCTCCACGGCCCAGAGAATTTTCACCAAGGTAATGGTGGAAATGATGGTTCTCCTGCGCAAGCAATGTGTCACAATTATCCCGTACTTGAGCGATCTCATAAAAGCGAGATCAAGAGAGCAGTTGCTGAACAGCGTATCACTTTCACTGAAAGTGTTACAGCAACACGGCTGGATTTTCAATATCCCAAAGTCGCAGTTGGTTCCTACGACTCGTCTGTCTTTCTTGGGCATGATTCTGGACACAGACCAGAAGAGGGTTTATCTCCCGATAGAAAAGGCCCAGGAACTCATGACTCTTGTCAGGAACCTATTGAAACCAAAACTTGTGTCAGTGCATCACTGCACTCGAGTCCTGGGAAAGATGGTGGCATCATACAAAGCCATTCCATTCGGCAGGTTCCATGCAAGGACTTTCCAATGGGACCTACTGGACAAGTGGTCTGGGTCACATTTACAGATGCATTGGTTGATCACCCTGTCCCCCAGGGTCAGGGTATCACTCCTGTGGTGGCTGCAGAGTGCTCACCTTCTCGAGTGACGCAGATTCGGCATTCAGGACTGGATCCTGGTGACCACAGATGCAAGCCTCCAAGGTTGGGGAGCAGTCACACAGGGAAGAAATTTCCAAGGTCTTTGGTCAAGTCAAGAGACTTGTCTTCACATCAACATCCTGAAACTAGGGGCCATATACAATGCCCTACGTCAAGAGGAGACCTTACTTTGCGACCAACCGGTTCTGATCCAGTCAGACAACGTCACCGCAGTGGCTCATGTAAACCGTCAAGGCGGCACAAGGAGCAGAGTGGCGATGGCACAAGCTACCTTTGCATTTTTCTCCCAAACGAAGGACACTAGAATGAAAATTTTAAAGCCTCCTGTTAGTGCTTCATCTACACGGTATAGCCCTGAATTTTCCAATGCGTAGCTCTTTGCAAAAGAGAGATAATGGCAAGGAAAAGCTGTCTTGTTCCTTTGCATTTTTCTCCCAAACGAAGGACACTAGAAAGAAAATTTTAAAGCCTCCTGTTAGGCCATCATCTACACGGCATAGCCCTGAATTTTCCAATGCGTAGCTCTTTGCAAAAGAGAGATATTGGCAAGGAAAAGCTGTCTTGTACCTTTGCATTTTTCTCCCAAACGAAGGACACTAGAAAGAAAATTTTAAAGCCTCCTGTTAGGCCATCATCTACACGGCATAGCCCTGAATTTTCCAATGTGCAGCTCTTTGCAAAAGAGAGATATTGGCAAGGAAAAGCTGTCTTGTACCTTTGCATTTTTCTCCCAAACGAAGGAAACTAGAATGAAAATTTTAAAGCCTCCTGTTAGTGCTTCATCTACACGGTATAGCCCTGAATTTTCCAATGCGTAGCTCTTTGCAAAAGAGAGATATTGGCAAGGAAAAGCTGTCTTTCAACTCTTCCACAACTGAAAAACAGATAGTGTTCCCAAGCCTTCCATCCTGTAATATCTTCAGTCTCTCGTCAATGAAGAAAACAATCCCTCCAGCAGACTCTTCAACCACGATACAAGATCACAGCCAAAAGGCCGAGAAGCAACTACACTTGCGTTTAACCAAAATGGCTAAAATTTAGTGGAGGAAAGTGCAGTGCACCAAAACATAAGCTGACACAATCATGGAGAATGCGCCAGCATATATGCTCTTCTATCTATATTTTGCAAACCTGCTCTTGTCCCCTCCAGCTGCTCCATGTAGATTTGACGCCTGGCAAGGTGCATAACCCACTGACAAGCAGGCACACTCCTGCATGAGTTTTCACTCTCACTAGCAGGATGATACACATTCATTTGCATGTGCTCCACCTCTGACACACCGCCCACCCAACCACCCAGTCACCAGAGCCACCCACAAGCCAACTGGCTCCGTGATTTAATTTGCACAGTGCAGTCATCCAGGCAGCATGTCCTTCTCAATGGAATAATCTCTGGTTCCATGGAATCTTCCGCACTGGAATGCTGCGGAACAAAAAGGATTTAAACATTCAGCTTGCTAGCATTCAATGTACCTGCGGCTTGGCTCTAGCACATGGGTCTTCATCCTGTGGCCCTCCAGCTGCTGTGAAACTACACATCCCAGCATGCCCTGCCACAGTTTTGCTATTAAGGTATGCTAAAACTGAGGCAGGGCATGCTGGTATATGTAGTTCCACAGCAGCTGGAGGGTCGCAGGTTGAAGACCCATATTCTAGCATGCCTGTTCTATGATGCATGTTCCGTGATGTCACAATCAGCTTGGAATGGGGTGTCTAGCATGCATTTGCTGACAGCCACTTGAGGGAGACACACATCAGGAGATGCAGCATATCGGAGGTCTTCGATGCCTTTCCAGCAAATGCACACCACCAGCTGCTGGTCTGGACACAAAACAATACCCACAATTGAAGGCTCAAAATGCCCAACTACAGGATTAATGTAAGTAGTGAATTTAGGAATGAATTTAGAAGTAGGAAATTAAGTTAGTTCACAAGTACATTCAAATTCCGATCTAAAGTCTAGGTAGGCCTCACGTCCTGGCAGCCCCCAGCATTTAAAAATGCCTTGATTAGAGGTAGGGAATTAAATGTAGATAAGAAGTAGACACAAAATAACACTCCACAGAGCAATTATCAGGTGTCTTTATCAATTGTTGCATTTAAAAAATCAAGCAATTAGGGAACACAATGTTGCGACAATGTAACCCTATTTGCAAAATAGTACTAAATAAGTTTGTCGATGTAAGACATTTGCAAAGGCGCAAACAAAACACGCTGGAAAATGCAACTGAATCTGTTTTTGGAGGTTAGAATAGATGCAGGATCAAGTAGCTCAATGGGTAGGGTGTTTGATTAGAATTCAACAGGTTATAGATTTGAATCCTGGGTATGATAGTTTGAGGTGTTATTTAATAAAGTATGTTTATATATTAGTCACACATGGCTTACTTTTACAAATGGCATGTCACCAGTTAGTGCTGACTGCTGATATGCCATTTGCACAAACACCCCATGTGTGACTGTATATGCATTTAAGGAGGGCACCCCGGCAATACCACAAACCATTGAGTGTCAAGTATACTAGATATATCTTCATATCTCATGTGCTTTCTCTGAGACCAATCTTGTTATGCCCCTTCCCCACAAGGCATGCGCCTTTTGTCCATATTGCAAAAATGGGGAGGGGAGGGGGGGGGGCATATAATTCTCTGTCACAGGGCACCAAAATGTCTAGTTATGGCTCTGGTATGCATTATGTAATCTGGCAGACCATATCTCCAACACTGGCTGGTTGGAATAGAAATCCGGTTATCTATGTGAGCAAATGACCATCAACGATTTACTCTCAAACACTAGAAAATGGACAAACATGGTCCCCTAAACAAATTGGTTAAATTTTGGGTTTAACCAATTTGTGTAATGACCATTTTTGACCACTTTTCTAGTGTTTGGGAGCAAATGGTTAATTGACATTTGCTAATATACATTACCAGATTTTCATTCCACCCATCCAGACTGGATAGATAGCCTGACAGATAATTGTGTAGTGTACGCCCAGGATAACTGTCAGTTGTGCTTTCTTTTATGACGGCACATAAATGGGTGGGCAGATCCAGAGCAAGCACTGCCCACTCATGCATAGTTGTCAACTGATGTGAAGTTCCACGGGGCAATCTCAGTTATAAAGAAAAGTATCTGGAAATTGTCCCTAGTTTAAAAAAAAAAAAAAAAAAAAATTGATCAACTCCATTTATTTAGTATGATATCCCAGCAGTCAGAACAACATACTTTATTAAATAACACATCTCAAACTACCATACCCAGGATTCAAACCTATAACCTGTTGAATTCTAATCAAACACCCTACCTATTGAGCTATTTGATCCTGCATAAAAATTGTGAACATTATATGAAGCTATTGGTACTTTGCAAAAAAAAAGAATCAGCATTACAACGCAGCAGATCCATGCAGTTTGCAGCCACACACTACATGTATCTGCTCAGCCACAATGCTGATTATTTCTTCACAAAGTACAAGGTGAGCTCCAAACAGAATTCTCTAGCTTAGAATTATACCTTTCTATGCCAAACCTAGAAGTCGGGCCCCCCACCCTGGGATCCCCCAGAGGGAGGCCTGCACCGTCATGCGGCAGGCTTGTCTGTTTTGGAAGCAGGCTGATGGGCAGCCCAGGCTTGCTTCAGTCTGGGCTTGGCAGGTCTGGAAGCATGAGCTTGCTTTGGGTATGCCTGACCTTGGGTACGCTTTACCTGAGGGATGAAAGGGCCAAGGGAAAGTACTTTTAGCCTTCTGCGTGGTAGGAGTCATACGAGGTAGGCAAGCTGTTTTAGCAGTAGCCAGATCAGCTACAATCTTATTGAGGTCTTCTCCAAAGAGAGTGTCTCCCTTGAAAGGAAGCACCTCCAGGGTTTTCTTGGAATCCATATCCACCGACCAGGATCTCAACCAGCTGTATAAAGTATTACCTTGGAACTGGCTCTCCACTCCCCATTATCTGGTTATCATGGCTTCCTCCGCCAGTGTCCAGACTCGCTTGCTGAAGCTCGGCCACTTCTTCCTAGCAGCAGGCTCCTGGATCACTGGGCAGCAGAGGTGCTTGGGAGCCGGAAGGGGGCGGAGCAATCAGGCAGGCAGTTGCAGTGCTGCCCAGCTATCTGTGGTGTGAGAAGAAGCAGGGGCACCCCACCGCTGGCAGTGCTGCAGCTAGCGGTGGTGGCAGCAGCGAGGCTGCTGGGCTGGGTCTTGAAAAAGGTGGAAAGAAGGGTTTTACGGCATGGAATGTACAAACTGCGAGACCCTGCTGGTAGCGCCTTTGTCTATTTAGTAGGAAGGGCACGTAACAGCCGGGGGGCAATGGAGGAAGCCCCTTTAGGGCTGGAGCCCCTTCAGGGCTGGAGCCCGGCGGCAACTGACTCCGTTGTCTCTGGCAGTTCTGCCCCTGGACTAGAGGAATGGTCAAGAACATGGCAACATTTAATGCCAAAAAATGCAAAATCATACACGTCTCAAAAATGCAAAGGCTAACTATAATATTAAGGGCATTATAATGGCAAGAGGAAAGCTATCTAAGTATTACTATTTCAGGTGAGCAATGTAACAAAGCAATAGGAAAGGCAAGTCAGATGCTTGTTTGCATAGGTTAAAGAACCAGTAGCAGAAAAAAGTAATACAGGTTGAGTATCCCATATGCAAATATTCCGAAATACGGAATATTCCGAAATACGGACTTTTTTGAGTGAGACTGAGATAGTGAAACCTTTGTTTTTTGATGGCTCAGTGTACACAAACTTTGTTTAATACTCAAAGTTATTAAAAATATTGTATTAAATGAACTTCAGACTGTGTGTATAAGGTGTATATGACACATGAATGAATTCTGTGAATGTACACACACTTTGTTTAATGCACAAAGTTATAAAAAATATTGGCTAAAATGACCTTCAGGCTGTGTGTATAAGGTGTATATGAAACATAAATGCATTCTGTGCTTAGATTTAGGTCCCATCACCATAATATCTCGTTATGGTATGCAATTATTCCAAAATACAGAAAAATCCGATATCCAAAATTCCTCTGGTCCCAAGCATTTTGGATAAGGGATACTCAACCTGTAATGCCACTGTATAGGTCCTTGGTACAGCCACATTTAGAATCCTGTGTTCAGTTCCAGAAGCCATATCTCCAGAAGGCTGTAAATACATTAGGGCAACTAAAATTGTGCATGGCCTACATCACAAAACTTACCTGGAAATACTAAAAAATGTTGATGTGTATAGTTTGGAGAAGGGAAGAGGGAACATACAGTAATAGAAACATTTAAATATATAGGGAGGAATGTAATAGGGTGTGAGAATCAGAAAGTGAGAGATTTTGTGTTTTTTCCTGTTGTTTTTTTTTTTTTTATTGTTTGTTTTTTAAAGTGGCAATCCTTTACATGGCAAAACCAGGTTGATATTTGCCATGTAAAGGATTGCCACCGTGGGCATGTGTAGAAGGGGCACTGCTACTGTTGGCATTATGTGTGTAAGCTGCACTGATATGGTGGTTATGTGTATAAAGGGCACTGCGACTGTGGGTATTATTATTATTATTATTACATGCGGTGTAATGACAATAAGATAGTGCTACTGTGTGGCGTATTTTGATTTGGGGTGCTATTGTGTGGCCATGCCCCTTCCTTGTGATACCACACCTTCTTTTTTTAAGGAGCGCACTGTCCCTTTATTAAGTATTGGAGAGAGGGCCCAAATTAATAGTTTGCAGGGAGGCGCCAAACACCCTAGCACTGGCCCTTTGGTAGGGGACAGGATTTGCTTCTGCTTGTGCACATATGTTATGATTGCCAGCCAACAGCACTGGTTTTGCCTATAACACTAACTATAAATATTTTGAATTGGTCCTGGACCACCAATCCAAGGCACCCCTGCAAGTGTCCTGAGGCACCCCAGGGTGCAGTTTGAGAACCACTGGTCTAGTGAGTACCCAGGATAATTATTGTAGCTGGTCTGCGGGTAACAGCTCTCAGTTCCACTTCTAGAAAAAATGCAGCAATGTAATTTGAGTGACAAACTGCAGAGATGAACCCTTTCTGTGACTGCTGCACAGGGATCACACAAACTCTATTCATAGGGCTGACTTCACTTAGGGGAGATGTTCTCACCCCGCAAAGAAGTGCGAGTATATACCGCACTTACGGTACCATTGGATTTACAGATATTTTCTTGCAATACACTATGGGGGTCATTCTGAGTTGATTGCTCGCTAGCAGTTTTTAGCAGCCATGCAAACGCATTGTCGCTGCCCACTGGAGAGTGTATATTCACTTTGGAGAAGTGCGAACACTTGAGCAGCCGAGCGCCTGCAAAATCGTTTCAAAATAAGACCAGCACTGTAGTTACACTTCGTGTGCGTTGATTCTAACAACCGAGGGACGGCTTTTGATGTCACACACCCATCCAGCGAATGCCCAGCCACGTCTGCATTTCTTCTGCCACGCCTGCATTTTTCCAAGCACTCCCTGAAAACGGTCAGTTGACACCCAGAAACGCCCTCTTTCTGTCAATCTCCTTGTGGCCTGTTCTGTGATTGGAATAATCGCTAGAACTAGTGCAAAACCACAATGGACTTTGTACCCGTACGATGCGCATGCACATTACGGAGCATGCGCATGCACAGATTAGCCATTTTTTTTCAACTGATTGCTACGCAGCGAACAACGGCAGCAAGCGATCAACTCGGAATGACCCCCTATATACATAGAAACATGGATTTTTACTGCAGGAATTATGGTTAGTTTAGGGGTATCGGTTAGGGTCAACAGAGGTGTAGCTAGGGGTCCAAGCACCCCTGGCAAAGTAAGGGACTGGCGCCCCCCCTTTCGATAAAGCATTGCAGTCCATTGGCGGTTACCATGTTGGAGCCACAGCAACTGACCCCCTCCCCCACACGCTGCCCTACATCATCGGCTGGGATTCACTGTTGGTGTGAAGCCACTGGGAACATTCTGGTAGCATTAGCAGCAGTCTGTGTCATAGATAGGGAAGGCAGAAGGTTAACTAGCTAATAGCAGTCTGTTGGCAGCAGAGGCTGGGCGGGGGGCTGAGAATGAGCCAACGCTGATCAGTGTCCAGTCTGCTCAGACAAAAATATTTTGTGACCAGGGCTGGTTCTAGACCAAAGGAGCCAATGACAAAAATTTCCTTTGGCACCCCCCCCCCCCCCCACACACACATATACACACACACACACACACACACACACACACACCAAAAAAGAACATATCCCAGTTTAACATAATGCTATGTGGTGCAAGGTGTGGAGCTGGTCACTTGTATCAGACCTCTGACATTTGCCTTTTCACCCATATTGCATACTTTTTCTTGCAGGTTGTGTCTTAATTCAAGAAGTGTTCTAAGTACTTCAGCTTAGTATCTTTACTGACCCCTCTTTACCCCACACTACATAACTGACCCCTCAATACCCTACACTACATCACTGACCTTTCTATAACCATCACTGCATTACTGACCCCTCTATACAGTACACTGACCTCTATATACCTGCTAGTACATCCCTGATGCCTATATTCCCTAAGCTAAATCCCTGACGCCTCTATTCCCTACGCTACATCCCTGACGCCTCTATTCCCTATGCTACATCCCTGACGCCTCTATACCCTACGCTATGTAATCCTTTAAAAAAAAAAAAAAAACAATTGGAAAACATACATATATTATAGGTATGTTATAAAACCCCTGTGAAATTTTAATTTATATATATATATAGTGTATGGGGGTATAAATAGTGGCTGTAATGATGCACGGGGATTATTCTCGTGGACATGGTAATGGACTGTGAGGGGAAAGGTCTAGAAGGAGGGAGAGCACGAGGGGTGAGGGAGCTCGTGAAACAGCGGTTGGTGTGGGTGACGCAGCGGTGAAAAAGGACAGAGATGGACGGAGGGAGGACCTGCTATTGATCCGGTGTACAAAGTTTGCAGAGCGGTAAGCTGACAAGCCCTGAAGCCTGCCAGAGAGTGTGAGGTGACGATCGTAGATGAGCCGCCTGAGACGGAGATTCGAGTGACAGCCGGTAATACTCACGCTGCCTGAGAGATGTGCTGTGACCGCGGAGCCGACTACCGTTCAGCCACTGAGGAGGGAGGCGAAAAGGTAGTCTAGCTGCTGACCGCGATCCTAGACTGTGCGGCTGGGAAGAGGGGCTGGAGTGGTGCCTCACCTATTCTTTTAGCTGCTCTGAAATATGATGGGATCCCGCTGACAGATTTGAGAAGACCAACCAAACCAAACTAAGTAAGACAGCGTATGTGTCCGGGCGATCGTAGTTACATGCTGTTGATACACGGTAGAGAGGCAGTGACACAGAAACTCTATTAAATACAGTACCGCAGAGTCGGGGGAGTGGATGCTTTGCAGGCTGTCTTAAATCTATAGGATGACATTAGAGGAGGTGTGACAAGCCATCCTGCATACACACCCTGTTATTAATTTCAGGCACTATAATTACTCCCACTATAATGATTGAGGGGAGGGGATTAACCCCAGAGTGAAGTGCTGAAGGGAATTTGTGGGGAAGTGACATAGACTGATCCTTGGCAGATGATATCTGTTACTAAAACAGATTCATATAACCACAGGGAACTATCCATTATACTAAGTGAAGTGGATTTGACTGCCGGACTGAAATTCAAGATTAATGAAATTCATAGCAAATGGATTATTGCTTTTTAAGGTCATCAGAGTTAGTAGTATTATGGACTGAAGCACTACTAGCAGAAAGCATCAAGATTTAAAGTGTGATATCACTGGATAAATTACTATCCTATTCATATACCCACACCGGTACTGTTTATATTAAGCCACACTCCTCAGTAACTTTAAGGGAAGGAGGAATAGACTGAGAATATATTAGATTTCTCTAATCTCTACCGCACCATTCTAAATAACTGTATTTTGGTAAAAAGTTATTTCTTCTGCCTCCTCCCCTATGAGCTTTGTACCTACTTATTTTTCCGTATATAGTGGAAGAGACCATAATATTCAGAGGTACAGTAGTGTGAGTGGCACATTATAAAGAAAGGGACTATGATATATGGAATATTAGTATTAGTCACTCCCTATATTGCTGAATATAACCGAAGTATCTATATAATTCTCTCGGCCAGTGAATGAAAATTGAAAGTGACTACAGACTTTGCCGAAATACAAGTTTAGTGTAGAAGCTGTGTTCTTTAGAGACTTTAGTTGAAATAATGAGTAGCACTATGTTATAATCCCATCATTTGACAATAGAAGATAGCTGTCAAGAAGTATATAGAAGACTCCATCCCTGGATACAAGCATAAGGAAAACTAAGTGGGAGTGTCTCTCTAAATTCATTTAATTGTTGTTCTGAATGGAATATATAACCATCTTATCCATAATGGACTAGATTCTATATCAAGGAAGAATGACAGTAAACTAGATACAACAAAGAATATTATACACTAACAAAGGAGACTGATAGATATGTTCTAAGTTAGCTAGCAGACATACCACTCATTATTGGTGGATCAGAACACAGAATTAATACAAGTATCATATACCTATTAAAGGATACAGTGAGCTCATTATTGTTTGGTACCACCTGCGCAGGGGGTAATATTAAGAGTAAGTTTAAATCCCGGGTCCATAGTCTTTTAGACTATTGCATATACCTCTGTTTTTTTTTTGTATTGCATGCATTCTCTCTGTACTATTGGGGTGTACCCTTGTTATACTTGTTAAAGTAATGTATTGTTGATTTTGAAATGCTACATGACTAGGGAAAAGTATACGGATAAAATAAAATTACTTACCAAATATATCTGGTCCATATTGTCCAAGAAATCCTGATCCAAGAGAGTATTGGCGTATATAGGAGACCTGAAACATAACGAATATTTCCGGATTAGTAAGGTGAGCTGAATACATTATTTTATATAGAGGGTCATATCCTTAAAAGTTCTGTATAGATATATATTTCTAAACTAAAGCCAAATAAAATACACCACACCCTTTCCAATACCCAACCCCGTACAGGGTAAGGTTCTCCCAAGCGAACCAGGGTATATATATCCGCTTGGGTGGAGGCACGCCATATTTCCTAACCCTTGGATTCAAGAAGCAGAAAAAGGGTTACATTTATGGAGGCACTGCTGAGATTCTGAGCAATTAGACAACTCCTGATATATTTTATATTACCATGGAGATCATCAACGGGCAGGACATATATAGATGGTGCAGCCAGAAGAGAGTGGAACCCACTTGTAGTTTTGGAATAGGGGGAGATTTTCATGCAGTGAGTGATGACGACGTGATGAAAGCCTTGACTAGATTGTATGGGCTGAATAATCCCTATATAGTAGACCGCTGGAGAGGGTCACGAGAAGATACGTTTGCTTTGCTAATTAGCAATAGATCCCTGTTGGATTTTACTTTATTACCAAGTAGGATTGTGATGGCGAATATTCCGGAAAAGAAATTTCAATTGATCTGGCCAGAAGCTAGTAATGAAGAAGAGGCTGCATCATCTGGTGATGGGACTAGTACGGAACCACAAAATTTAATGGGGGACACTATTGTCAATAATATGGGAAAAGAATCTGCCCCTGTTAAAGTATCAATTACTGAATCACCCGCCGAAGCTGTGGTAGATAAAGTTGTTAGCCAGTTGGAAAGATGGCATTTTGAGGGAGGATATCGGCGTCTACGAATCTTCTCCGGTATTACTCCAGTGCCAGCGGGTGAGGAGACGTATGAATTGTGGCGGGAGGCCGCCATTCAGCATTCCGAAGAGTGGCAATGCCCAGAGCATAACAAGAGGCAACGAGTGGTGGAGAGCTTGAGGGGTCCGGCCATGGGGGTGATTCAAGCCACCAGGAGGAGTAATCCCCAGGCCACTTTAACCGATTATATTGAAGCTTTAGATTTTTCATATGGAACAGTGGAAGATGTTGGAGATATGTTATCTAGACTGAACAGCACTTATCAGGAGTATGGTGAACCGTTGACCCAATACATATACCGAGTGGATCGACTGATTTATAAAATAGTCGACAAAGGTGGTATAAATAATGAACAAGTGGATGAAAGACGTATCATACAGGTACTCAAAGGAGCTCTTACTAACAGCCCGGTGGCTCAGAGATTACGGTGCACATTGTCCAAAACCACCCCTCTTACCCTGAATGAATTGGTTAAGGAAGTTAAATTAGAAGAGGTCCAGATCGAAAAGCGGGACAAAGCCATAAAAAAAGTAAATGTAGTGTTACCAACTGTCGAAAAGCAAGATAAACCCATCTCAGATGACCGGTTAATCAAACTATTGGAAGAGCAAAATAGTAAAATGGATCAGTTGATTGCATTGAAAACCACCAATGTAGTGAAACCTAATATGTCGTCTGGTATGGGACAAGGACGGATGCGAAGGGGAGATAGCCGAGCACCCATAATATGTTATTCGTGTGGGCAGCCTGGACATCGTTCATTTGAGTGTCCTATGAATAATCAAAGTCGACAGGGAAGTAATTTGTACAATCAATGGAGGTCAGAACGGCCGGAAAACCCCAATGGGAGTCCTGTGACCCCCTCACAGGCTCCCCAATAATAACCGTACATGCTATGGGGAGTGCACAGTGGGTGGATGATGTGCCAGATAGACTTATGGGGCCGGCACCCGTTGTAAAAGCTATGATCAATGGGCATGAATGTTCTGTACTCATGGACAGTGGGTCACAAGTGTCTATCGTCTTTGAGACCTGGTATCAGAATTATTTAACTGACATTCCTATACAACCCCTCAGTGGGCTCACCATATGGGGCCTTAGCGAGCAAAAATACCCTTATTTGGGATATATTGTCACCAGGATAACATTTGATCCAGGACTGGGTATAGCCAATGAAACTGTCCCTCTAGTAGCACTGGTATGTCCTGATTCCCCAGGAGACAATGGGAGGTTACCGGTAATTGTGGGGACTAACACCAATTTGTTTAAAAACCTAAAAGATTCGTGTGAGAAGCAGGGGCAAGCCCATTCCGGTGAGTCTGTGGACTCCACTCGAGGATGCCATAGGATCTGTGGTAATTTGAATGCCCAGGATGAGGGAGTAGGAGAGATGAGTGCTAACGTTGAACCGTCTATATGTCTGGAGGGATGCTTTTGTGGCAGTGATATTGATCCCAAAGATAAAAGTAAGTTACTAGAGCAACTGTATATGAGAGAAAAAGTATTCTCTCGAGGGGAGTGGGATTTAGGGACTGCCAAAGACGTGGAACATAATATTAAATTATTGGATGATACCCCGTTCAGAGAGAGATCGAGGAGGCTCGCTCCAGCCGACTTTGAAGATGTTCGAAAACATTTACGAGGTCTGCTGGAAAATCAGGTTATAGCAGATTCAGAAAGCTCATATGCTTCACCCATAGTTGTGGCACGGAAAAAGAACGGAGAAATACGACTTTGTATTGACTATCGCACATTGAATAACCGGACCGTGACAGATCAGTATACCGTGCCTAAGATAGATGAAGCACTGGATTGCCTACAAGGGAGTCAGTGGTTCTCGGTACTCGATCTCCGTAGTGGATATTATCAAATCCCTATGAGTATTCATGACAGATGTAAGACAGCATTTATATGTCCTATAGGATTCTTCGAGTTTTTAAAAATGCCGCAAGGAATCAAAGGAGCTCCGGCCACCTTCCAAAGGATGATGGAAAACACGATTGGTGATATGTGTTATAGGGAAGTCCTAGTATATCTGGATGATGTTATTGTCTTTGGAAGGACTCTCGAAGAACACAACATTCACCTGCTAAAAGTGTTAGATCGCCTGCAGGCTAAAGGGCTAAAATTGTCCATTGAAAAATGTTGCTTATGTCAGTCTGTAGTAAAATACTTGGGACATATTGTCAGTAGACAGGGAATTGCTACTGACCCTGCCAAAGTACAAGCGGTTAAGGATTGGCCCAGGCCCATGTGTTTGAAGGAATTAAGATCGTTTCTGGGATTCTGTGGGTATTACAGGAAATTTGTTCCACAGTATTCTAAGCTGGCTCAACCTCTTACCACGCTAACAAAAGGATATCCCCCTAATAACATGAAGAAACGAGGCAATAGGACTCAGAACACCAAATATTTCAGGCCCCAGGAGCCGTTCGGTGACCGGTGGGATTTGTCATGTGAAGAGGCGTTTAACCAATTAAAGTGGAGTTTGATCCAGGCTCCTGTGCTAGCCTATGCTGATCCGTCACTACCATACTATGTACATATAGATGCATCATACGAGGGACTTGGGGGAGTGCTATATCAGGTGCAGAGTTGTGACAAGAAACCCATCTCCTATGTTAGTCGAGGACTGTCTAATAGTGAAAGAAACTATCCAGTTCATAAATTGGAGTTTCTTGCTTTAAAGTGGGCAGTATCGGACAAGTTTCATGATTATTTGTATGGGGTATCATTTACTGTACTTACTGATAACAATCCTTTGACGTATGTACAGACAACGGCAAAACTCGATGCTACTGGACATCGGTGGCTAGCGACCCTGTCCAATTACATTTTTACCATCAAGTATAAACCAGGAATTAATAACATAGATGCTGATGCATTATCCCGAATGCCACGACAAGAAGATCATATTCAGCCCGCATCTGAAGAATGGATCGAAGTTCCTGCTGCTACTGTGAAGGGATTATGTTTCCAAATTAGAAAGTTGCAGAAAATGCCTATCCCTGCAGTTGTTTCTATGGGTGCTTCCGTGAATGCCCTACCTCCATTATACTGTTGGCTAGATTACGCTGATATGGATGGGTTGGAGGTAGTGACACCAGGACAGATGAGTCAGGAACAACGTGCCGATAAAGATATATATCCTATCCTTCAGATGGTAGAGCGACGGTTGAGTAAACCCCCTGATGTACCCATGACTACCAAGGCCTTAATGTTAGTTCGGTAGAAGAGAAGGATGACTATTAATCAAGGTATATTGTTTCGGAAAACTCAAAAATTGGACGGAACCAATAGAATGCAACTGGTGCTTCCTAGTAAATACATTCCTACGGTAATGAGATCACTCCATGATCGTCATGGGCATTTAGGTTATGATAAAACCCAGGGGCTGATTTCCGAGCGGTTTTATTGGCCATACATGAATAAGGAAATCGATGCATACTGCAAGACTTGTGGGAGCTGTATTGTGCGGAAAAAGTTGCCGGAGAGAGATGCCATTGGTTAACATTGTTAGCAATGGACCCATGGATCTAGTATGTCTTGATTACCTGTCATTGGAAGACCCTGGAGGAAAGGAAAACAATATCTTAGTGGTGACGGACCATTTCACGAGATATGCCCAGGCTTATGTGACTACTAACCAGCAAGCAATAACAGTAGCTCGAACCCTCTGGGATAAGTTTTTCATCCATTATGGATTACCCGCTCGGATACACACAGATCAGGGAAGAGACTTTGAGAGTCGGCTCATCCGGGAATTATGTGACTGCTGTGGCATTCGGAAATCTAGAACTACTCCATATCATCCTCAAGGGGATCCACAACCGGAGCGTTTTAACCGTACTCTCCTCAACATGTTGGGCACTTTAAGTGAGGAAAAGAAATCTCGATGGAAACAGTATCTAACACTGTTAGTGCACTCCTATAACTGCACCAAGAATGAGAGTACTGGATATTCTCCATATCTGTTAATGTTTGGACGAGAAGCAAGACTCCCCATCGATGTGAGTTTAGGAACCAAGGTTAACCATCATAGTAGACCCTCTCATAGCCAATACATCCGGCAACTAAGGAGACAGTTGGCGGGAGCCTATCAGACAGCGCAGATTGAAGCCCGGAAATTAGGAGAAAAGAACAAACAAAGATATGACACTCATGTGAAAGAAAATAAGTTAATACCTGGGGATAGAGTATTAATAAGACTGCTCGTGTTGCCTAGACGTCGTAAGCTTAGTAACCGGTGGAAATCACAACCGTATGTTGTGGTGAAACAGCTCCAAAATATTCCTGTATATCAACTACGGCCAGAAAATGAGACAGGACCCATACTGACTTATCACCGTCAACATTTACTACCTATAGCGCCAGGAGTCAGATGGGAAGGGATCGGTATAGACAAGAGAGAAGTAACAAAAGACAGCCGTATGGAGCCATCTATATTAACAACAAGTGAAATTACAGAATTCGAGTCGGATTGTGTCACTCAGGATGAATGGTATGCACCAGGATGGTACTATAAAGAAGCTGGGTCGAGGGGTAATGATAAAGACCACGAGATAGAAGTCGACAAAGATGAGACACACTGGAACCCTACTACTGCCGAGTGGGAAGGAAATAGATGCGAAACTAGTCCAGACAGAGACTGGAATATTCCGGATGATAATGATGACCAAATGGTAGAGGAATCTTTCTCCCAGTCACTCCCATCAGAAATCAGTGTAGAAACCACTAGACAACAGAGGAATAGAAGACCTCCAAACATACTCACTTATGATAGATTAGGTATACCTACTGAGACCCCATTGTTAGTTTATCCTAGAATAGTAATGCTGTGGCCTTATTTTGACTATAATATTGTTAATGTGCATGAAATTGGAGGTACTAACTATATATGATGATCTCTATAATGACAAATGGAGAGATCATCAGGGGGAGAGTGTAATCCTTTAAAAAAAAAAAAAAAACAATTGGAAAACATACATATATTATAGGTATGTTATAAAACCCCTGTGAAATTTTAATTTATATATATATATAGTGTATGGGGGTATAAATAGTGGCTGTAATGATGCACAGGGATTATTCTCGTGGACATGGCAATGGACTGTGAGGGGAAAGGTCTAGAAGGAGGGAGAGCACGAGGGGTGAGGGAGCTCGTGAAACAGCGGTTGGTGTGGGTGACGCAGCGGTGAAAAAGGACAGAGATGGACGGAGGGAGGACCTGCTATTGATCCGGTGTACAAAGTTTGCAGAGCGGTAAGCTGACAAGCCCTGAAGCCTGCCAGAGAGTGTGAGGTGACGATCGTAGATGAGCCGCCTGAGACGGAGATTCGAGTGACAGCCGGTAATACTCACGCTGCCTGAGAGATGTGCTGTGACCGCGGAGCCGACTACCGTTCAGCCACTGAGGAGGGAGGCGAAAAGGTAGTCTAGCTGCTGACCGCGATCCTAGACTGTGCGGCTGGGAAGAGGGGCTGGAGTGGTGCCTCACCTATTCTTTTAGCTGCTCTGAAATATGATGGGATCCCGCTGACAGATTTGAGAAGACCAACCAAACCAAACTAAGTAAGACAGCGTATGTGTCCGGGCGATCGTAGTTACATGCTGTTGATACACGGTAGAGAGGCAGTGACACAGAAACTCTATTAAATACAGTACCGCAGAGTCGGGGGAGTGGATGCTTTGCAGGCTGTCTTAAATCTATAGGATGACATTAGAGGAGGTGTGATAAGCCATCCTGCATACACACCCTGTTATTAATTTCAGGCACTATAATTACTCCCACTATAATGATTGAGGGGAGGGGATTAACCCCAGAGTGAAGTGCTGAAGGGAATTTGTGGGGAAGTGACATAGACTGATCCTTGGCAGATGATATCTGTTACTAAAACAGATTCATATAACCACAGGGAACTATCCATTATACTAAGTGAAGTGGATTTGACTGCCGGACTGAAATTCAAGATTAATGAAATTCATAGCAAATGGATTATTGCTTTTTAAGGTCATCAGAGTTAGTAGTATTATGGACTGAAGCACTACTAGCAGAAAGCATCAAGATTTAAAGTGTGATATCACTGGATAAATTACTATCCTATTCATATACCCACACCGGTACTGTTTATATTAAGCCACACTCCTCAGTAACTTTAAGGGAAGGAGGAATAGACTGAGAATATATTAGATTTCTCTAATCTCTACCGCACCATTCTAAATAACTGTATTTTGGTAAAAAGTTATTTCTTCTGCCTCCTCCCCTATGAGCTTTGTACCTACTTATTTTTCCGTATATAGTGGAAGAGACCATAATATTCAGAGGTACAGTAGTGTGAGTGGCACATTATAAAGAAAGGGACTATGATATATGGAATATTAGTATTAGTCACTACCTATATTGCTGAATATAACCGAAGTATCTATATAATTCTCTCGGCCAGTGAATGAAAATTGAAAGTCACTACAGACTTTGCCGAAATACAAGTTTAGTGTAGAAGCTGTGTTCTTTAGAGACTTTAGTTGAAATAATGAGTAGCACTCTGTTATAATCCCATCATTTGACAATAGAAGATAGCTGTCAAGAAGTATATAGAAGACTCCATCCCTGGATACAAGCATAAGGAAAACTAAGTGGGAGTGTCTCTCTAAATTCATTTAATTGTTGTTCTGAATGGAATATATAACCATCTTATCCATAATGGACTAGATTCTATATCAAGGAAGAATGACAGTAAACTAGATACAACAAAGAATATTATACACTAACAAAGGAGACTGATAGATATGTTCTAAGTTAGCTAGCAGACATACCACTCATTATTGGTGGATCAGAACACAGAATTAATACAAGTATCATATACCTATTAAAGGATACAGTGAGCTCATTATTGTTTGGTACCACCTGCGCAGGGGGTAATATTAAGAGTAAGTTTAAATCCCGGGTCCATAGTCTTTTAGACTATTGCATATACCTCTGGTTTTTTTTTGTATTGCATGCATTCTCTCTGTACTATTGGGGTGTACCCTTGTTATACTTGTTAAAGTAATGTATTGTTGATTTTGAAATGCTACATGACTAGGGAAAAGTATACGGATAAAATAAAATTACTTACCAAATATATCTGGTCCATATTGTCCAAGAAATCCTGATCCAAGAGAGTATTGGCGTATATAGGAGACCTGAAACATAACGAATATTTCCGGATTAGTAAGGTGAGCTGAATACATTATTTTATATAGAGGGTCATATCCTTAAAAGTTCTGTATAGATATATATTTCTAAACTAAAGCCAAATAAAATACACCACACCCTTTCCAATACCCAACCCCGTACAGGGTAAGGTTCTCCCAAGCGAACCAGGGTATATATATCCGCTTGGGTGGAGGCACGCCATATTTCCTAACCCTTGGATTCAAGAAGCAGAAAAAGGGTTACAGCTACATCCCTGATGCCTCTATTCCCTACGCTACATTCCTGATGCCTCTATAACCTACGCTACATCCCTGACGCCTCTATACCCTACGCTACATCCCTGACGCCTCTATACAGTACAATGCATTACTGATCCCTCTAGACCATACATCCTCATTACATCAGAGAGATAGTGAAACACTGGAAAAAATAAGGATAAAGTGGACTACAGAAACTGATGCTCTAAACAAAGGAGAGAGAGAGAAAAGCACAAGGGAAAGTGGGCAATCGGAACACCATAGAGAGAGGAGAGATAGAAATGCCTGAAAAAGTAAAGGGGGTTGGGTATGGCATCCGGCGCTCGGGATTCCAGCAGTCACATGATACCTAATCCTAATCCTAACCCTCTGGGGGGGTGGCGGATAGGGCTAACCCTCAGGGGGTGGCAGCTAGGACTAACCCCCCCCCCCCTCCTAGTGCCTTCCCTAACACCCCCTCCTCCAGTCCTAACCTTCCCTCCAATACTCGCCTTTGGGATGTTGGCTGTCTGTGTGCCGGCACCAGTCTCCCAAGTGGTGTCAGGATTCCAACATCGGTCAAATGACCGCCGGTATGCCGTCTGCCGGGATGGTAAATGTATCCTGAGGACAGGTAGTGAGTGTGGAGGGATAGGTGGTTCAGTAAAATGTAACAGCTCAAACTGCGATCATTCACTGATAAATTGATTTATAGCTCTCCCTTTTTAACCATTGCAGTCATAAAAGCAATGTTTTTTAAACTTTTAAATAAAGCTTGTTAGCATCCCCAGCACACTGTATATGCTGGGAGATGTAGTTCTCAATATGAAAACATTTAATTACTGTATGAACTCTAATTCCCCAACTGAAACCTCTCACAAACACACACTCCTAAATCTAGTACACACACACACACACACACACACACACACACACACACACACACACACACACACACACACACACACACATTTCTCCAGTAGTGACAACTCTCATCACTTCCACACACTGACAACTCCCTCCTGCTCCTCTCCCCACTGACACTGACAGCTCCCTCACAGTCACACACATCCTCCACCCCCCCAACCCCCCCCACACACACACTGATAGCACACATGCACAAATTCCCCCCTCCTCGACACTAACTGTCACGGACTGCTTGGGCAGCAGGGGGCAGGCTCTGACTTGAAGTGCTGAAATTCAACATCTCTCTCGAACTTGCAAGGCATGGCTGTGCAGCTTTCTCCAGCCATCTCCTTGCCCACTGTGTAATTTGTGGCGTTCTCTGATGTTCCCCGCTCTGCCTCTACAACCGGCACATAATGTACAGCAGTGGTGACTCCTGAGTATGGGCCTGGAGAACTCCGCCTACCGGGGGGTAGGGATTAATAATTTCAAAGGGGCAGAGCTAGGAGTGAAGCAGTGGACAGCAGTTGAGGGGCGTTTCAAACTGTAACAGGGTTGGGACAATTTCAGTATCCTTCCCTCACCGTCTAATTGGTCAGTCCCACGCTGATTGCCATAGCGCCCTTTCGAGACTGCAGAACTCTATCCCTTAGCCACGGTTGGCACAGCTGGATGGTGCCCCTGGCAAGTGCCATCCTGGCCAAGGGGTAGATACGCCCCCGAGGGTCAGGGCCAGAAACAGAAATCTCGGGGCCCAGTTCACTGATATCTCTGGGGCCCCCTCAACCCCCCCTTAACTTGGCAGAGGGATCTTTAAAAAAAAATGGAGCCTTTGACTCGGACCGTCAGTGAGGCCGGCAGGTGGTTTTCATACTGGGCTATCCAGCTCTTCGGTGGCGGTGGCAGGGACATTCAGAAAAGGGCCAGCACAGCAACATGCATAATAATGGCAATACAGTATGGACCACAGGGACTGGACAAAGTGATGGGGTAAAAGGAGGGGGGAGGGTTTAGTTGGCCTGTTAATTGTTTTCCTGCTTAAATTGAGCAGTTGGTGGATACACTTTAAAAAGCAATATTGGCACTATGGCCCCATTATTTCTGTTCTTAATACTTGGAGCCCTGAACAAGTGTCCCCTTTGTCCCCCCTGTCACCGGGCCTGTTCAGGCGTTACCTATGGAGAAGCTGCGACATGACATCCTAGGACACGATACTGCACCATGCATCACCATTATATTTCAGTGTGCCTTGTCAATATTTAAATCTTGTTCTGTGTGACGTGAGTTGTAAATGGTTGAAAATCTCTGTGCTACAGTATCGTCACCATGTAGTTATAACAACACCGCAAAACCACCAAAAGACGTGTTTTGGTAGAGGGACTGCTGGAGGGGCCCATTGGGGCCCCCAGTTTGCTACCCCACCCCAGTATACCTGTGCTGTAGCCAGTGGAAGGGGCACTATCTTCCCGGTGATCTCTTCGGGAAGATGGTGCCGCACATAGAAAGCAAAGACTCTGGCTGCACTCTCCTGCCCTCGCTCTAAGCAAGGTGATCGGGCCACAAAAGGACCCCTGTCGGACCCCTGCCGGACCCCGGCCTGTGGGCCACAAAAGGATGCATTGGGGGCGGCATGCGGCCCATGGGTTTGACACCCCTGCCCTAGAGTATCAAAATTTGTTTCACGGCACCCCTAGGCCAAAGTTTTTTTTATTGAGAAATTCAGAAAAAAATATAAAATTAAGTAAATTGTGTTTATAGCATGTCATCCTCAGGTTCAGTTATGTTGTGAGGGAATGGTTTTGCCAATTTAATAAAGTATAAATAATTTTAATTGGTCCTGGACCACCAAACTATGCTACCAGTGCAAGAACCCCAGTTTGGAAACTACTGCCATAAAATAAACCTTTTTTGTTTTTTTTAAACTACATGTAATACACCTTAGAGCTCAGTTCCTAAAAGGTTTTAAACCCTTGCATACAGTAAACTACACATATTTAAAAATCCTACACCGGGCACAAGTGCTCACGGGCCAATTTCATGGCAGTCTCGGATAGGAGGGCATTGTGGATTCACCAAGGGAATGCTGATGCTGACTCCAAGAAGAAAGGGAGTCTCTTCCCTATGAAGGTGAAGCCTTGTTTGGCGACGGCCTAGTTAATTTGATCTCGGCAGCTCCCGCAGGTAAGTCATCCTTCTTGCCCTATGTTCCCTCTCAACGGATGAAGACGCATCATTATCTGACGCAGTCATTTCGGCCCAATAGATATGCAAGAAGTTAAGATTCCCCTTTCTTTGCAGGTAGAGGAAGGAAAAGAGGGAAGAGGTCTGTAGCCTCTTCAAGATCGCAGGAGCAGAGATCGTCCTCTGCTTCTGCCAAATCCACTGCATGACGCTGGGGCTCTCTTGCAGGAGCCCGCACCAGTGGGGGGCACGTCTAAAACTCTTCAGTCAGTTCTGGATTCATTCGGACCTGGACTCGTGGGTTTTACAAATAGTGTCCCAAGGGTACAAACTGGGGTTTCAAGACGTTCCCCCTCACCGATTGTTCAAATCAGCCTTAGTCAGCAGGGAGAAGGTTTTTATTCAAGCCTCTTCGTGGTCCCGAAGCCGGACGGCTCAGTCAGACCAATCTTAAATCTGAAATCCCTTAATTTCTACCTAAAGAAATTCAATTTCAAGATGGAATCTCTCAGGGTAGTGATCTCCAGTCCGGGGGATAAAGGAGATTTCATGGTTTTGGTAGACATAAAGGATGCCTACTTATATGTTCCCATTTAGCCACTGCATCAAGCTACCTGAGGTTTGCAATTCAGGATTGTCATTACCAATTTCAGACGTTGCCGTTTGGTCTGTCCACGGCTCCGAGGATTTTCACCAGGGTGATGGCGGAAATTATGGTTCTCCTTCGCAAGCAAGGAGTCACAATTATCCCGTACTTGGATGATCTCCTGATAAAGGCGAGATCCAGGGACCAGTTGGTGCAAAACATCTACTCTCCCTGACAGTTCTTCAACAACATGGTTGGCTCCTAAACTTGCCAAAATCGCAGTTGGTCCCAATGACGCGGTTGTTGTTTTTGGGAGTGATACTGGACACAGAAGAGGTTTTCTTCTAGTGGAAAGGCTCTGGAGATCCAGAGTCTGGTCAAACAAATTCTGAAACCAGCAAGAGTGTTAATCCATCAATGCATTCAGTTGCTGGGGAAGATGGTTGCGGCCTACGAGGCCATTCAGTTTGGCAGGTTCCATGCCAGAGTGTTCCAGTGGGACCTGTTGGACAAGTGGTCCGGATCCCACCTACACATGCACCGGAGGATAATCCTGTCTTCCAAGACCAGAATCTCACTCCATTGGTGGCTGCACAGTTCTCACCACCTAGAGGGGCGATGGTTCGGGATCCAGGACGGGATCCTAGGGACCACGAATGCAACCCTCCGAGGCTGGAGAGCAGTCACACAGGGGGAAAACATCCAAGGAAGATGGTCAAGTCTTCCTTGGATGTTTTCAGCTCCACATAAATGTTCTGGAGTTAAGGGCCATTTAATAACTGCAGACACAGTACGCACTGGGACGGGTGCCCAGCATCCTCTACGGACTAAGAGAAAAGGATTTACCGGTAGGTATTAAAATCCTATTTTCTCTAACGTCCTAGAGGATGCTGTGGACTCCGTAAGGACCATGGGGATAGACGGGCTCCGCAGGAGACATGGGCACTTTAAGAAAGACTTTAGTTCTGGGTGTGCACTGGCTCCTCCCTCTATGCCCCTCCTCCAGAACTCAGTTTGATACTGTACCCAGTGGAGACTGGGTGCTTTTCAGGAGCTCTCCTGAGCTTTCTGACAGAAAGTATTTTGTTAGGTTTTTAATTTTCAGGGAGCACTGCTGGCAACAGACTCCCTCATCGAGGGACTGAGGGGAGAGAAGCAGCCCTACTCTCTGAGTTGCAAGGTCCTGCTTCTTAGGCTACTGGACACCATTAGCTCCAGTGGGATTGGTACGCAGGATCTCACCCTCGCCGTCCGTCCCAGAGCCGCGCCGCCGTCCCCCACGCAGAGCCGGAAGATAGAAGCCGGGTGAGTATGAGAAGAAATGAAGACTTCAGAGGCGGCAGAAGACTTCATGATCTTCACTGAGGTAACGCACAGCACTGCAGCTGTGCGCCTTTGCTCCCATACATCTCACATACTCCGGTCACTGTAAGGGTGCAGGGCGCAGGGGGGGCGCCCTGGGCAGCAATATAAACCTCTTTCGCAAAAATATAACATATATACAGCTGGGCACTTTATATATGTATAAGCCCCCACCAATTTTACAGTTTAAGCGGGACAGACGCCCGCCTCCGAGGGGGCGGGGCTTCTCCCTCAGCACTCACCAGCGCCATTTTTTCTCCACAGCACCGCTGAGAGGAAGCTCCCCGGACTCTACCCTGCTTATACCACGTTAGACAAGAGGGTTGAAAAGAGGGGTGGGGGGGGGCACATAATTCGCAAATTACATACAGCAGCACTACTGGGCAAACATTAAGTTACTGTTTTATTCCTGGGTTATATAGCGCTGGGGGGTGTGCTGGCATACTCTCTCTCTGTCTCTCCAAAGGGCCTTGTGGGGAAACTGTCTTCAGAAAAAGCATTCCCTGTGTGTGTAGTGTGTCGGTACACGTGTGTCGACATGTCTGAGGAAGAAGGCTATATTAGAGAGGAGCGGGAGCAAATGAATGTGGTGTCTCCGCCGACAGCTGATTGGATGGATATGTGGAATGTTTTAAATGCTAGTGTAAACTCATTGCACAAAAGATTAGACAAGGCAGAAGCTTTGGGACAGTCAGGGTTTCAACCCATGCCTGATCCTATGTTGCAGGGACTGTCAGGGTCTCATAAGCGCCCACTATCCCAGATTGTTGACACAGATACCGACACGGATTCTGACTCCAGTGTCGATTACGATGATGCAAAGTTACAGCCAAAATTGGCAAAATCCATTCGATTTATGATTATGGCAATAAAAGATGTTTTGCACATCACAGAGGAACCCCCTGTCGCTGACAAGAGGGTACATATGTACAAGGGAAAGAAGCCTGAGGTAACCTTTCCCCCCTCACACGAGCTGAACGAGTTATGTGAAAAAGCTTGGGAATCTCCAGATAAAAGACTGCAGATTTCCAAAAGGATTCTTATGGCGTATCCTTTCCCATCAACGGATAGGTTACGATGGGAAGCCTCCCCTAGGGTGGACAAAGCATTAACACGCTTATCCAAGAAGGTAGCCCTCCCGTCCCAGGATACGGCTACCCTCAAAGAGTGTGCTGACCGCAAACAGGAGATTACCCTGAAGTCCATTTATACACATTCAGGTACCTTACTCAGACCGGCAATTGCGTCGGCCTGGGTGTGTAGTGCTGTAGCGGCATGGACAAATACCTTATCTGAGGGGATGGATAGCCTAGACAAGGATACTATTTTATTGACCCTGGGGCATATAAGAGATGCTGTCCTATATATGTGTGTATGCAAACTACAGGTGGTGCTGCAGGGCCCACACCCTTTTACTTGTCTTGTAGAGCAGCTCTGAAGCTGTTACAGTGCCCAGCTGCTGCAAGAAATCAGCTTGAATGCTTCAGGGGCTTGGGCATGGCCAACATGAGCCCCACACCGAAGGAGGGTGGAGGTGTTTAATGCAAACTTGGGGTTATACAAGCGCCGCAAAAGGCCGCCATGCCCTGCATGCCCCTTTTCTCTTTTCATATACAGATGAGGGTTCCAGCCAACTTTGGCCCACTGCTTGGATGACATCACGGTATGCAAATCCGTCTGCTGCAGACCTTCCCCCAGGAATGCTTGCAATAGTTGTTGCATATGGTTTAATGTCTGAGGGTGCTTCAGTATTAGGCAGCCTTCTGCCCTCCCATGTTCATCTGAAAAGATGTGGTCTCCCTGCAGTTGTTGTCCCCAGACGAGAGTTCCCTTGTGCTTCCTCAGTTAAATCTCCTTAACTTGACGGGGGTGTGCCCGAGCAGCCGCCCTCCCCAGCCCTATCCCAACACATACTTATCTTGCATATGAGATCTCTTGATCATGAAGATAGTTCTCACAGGTTGAGGTTCATCCTGGTCCCGCTCCCCGCTGGAGAGCGCTGATGGGGACAGCAGCGGGGCTTCAGCAGAAGGATGTGTATGTGTGGCCAGAGACCTCCCTTCCCATGTGCAGGCCTGCAGAGTCTGCCACGCAGGATGGGGCATGTGGCACTCTCCCTCCCAGGGGCTCTTCCAGATGTAGCTCCTCAGCAGTATTTTTCCCGGGCTGCGCGGCGCTCTCCCCGACTGGCATCCGCCCTGGAACACTGCCTTCCTCAACGCAACATCAGCAGGGGGCCCTGGCCTCATCACCATCCCAGGTCTTTCTCATGTATGTATCATGTATGTGTGTGTGATATATGTATGAATCATATATGTTTGTGATATATATATATATATATATATATATATGTATCTATCTATCTATCTATCTATCTATCTATCTATCTATCTATCTATCTATCGTATGTGTGTGTATATATATGTATCTATCATGTATGTATGTATGTATCTATCTTGTCTGTATGTATGTGTTCTATCTATCTATCTATCTATCTATCGTGTGTGTGATATATGTATGTATCTATCATGTATGTGTTATATGTATATATCACACCTTCCTCTATACATATACATACATACATACATACATACATACACACACACCTATATCTGTACGTACACTGACATACACACACCAACATCTATACATAAACACGCTGACCCCTAAACGTACACCAACGTACCCACACCTGCATCTATACCTACACATGCTGACACGTGGACGTACACCGGCTTACCCACATGTGAATCTATACATACATGTGCTGACACCTGGACATACACTGATGTACCCACACCTAACATCTATACATACACATGCTAACACCTGGACGTATACAGACGTACCCACATTTGCATCCATGCATATATAGATGTAGGTGTGTGTACGTCAGTGTACGTCCAGGTGTCAACGCGTGTATGTATAGATGCAGGTGTGGGTACGTCTGTGTATGTCCAGGTGTCAGAATGTGTATGTATAGATGCAGGTGTGGGAACGTCAGTGTAGGTTCAGGTGTCAGCGCGTGTGTGTATGTATAGATGCAGGTGCTTGTATGTCCAGATGTCAGTGCATGTATGTATAGATGCAAGTGTGGGTACGTCGGTGTATGTCCATTTGTCAGCGCGTGTATATATAGATGCAGGTGCTTGTATGTTGGTGTATGTCCAGGTGTCAGCATGTGTATGTATAGATGCAGGTGTGGGAATGTTGGTGTATGTCCAGGTGTCAGGGCGTGTATGTATGGATATTAGGTGTGGGTACATCAGTGTATGTCCAGGTGTTAGCGCATGTATGTATAGATGCAGGATAATAATCACACAGCGTGCCCCCCACCAACCACAAACCTCCCCCACCCCCCTGTATGACATAAACACCGCTAATTCCACTTACACACAATAATTTCAGTTTGCGACCAGGAGCCGGCAATGTATGTGCACCCAAATGAAGCCACTGTACATGCCCTGCAGGCTGCTATGTACTGCACAGGTGCAACAAATGTAAATGCCCTATCTTTAAAATGGGGCATATTTTACTAAATTAAAAAAACCTGTAACTTTCTGTAAAACCTTAACCTCAAAAGGCACTACACTAACATCGGGGTGTAGAGTTGGATCTTGATCCAAGGCACCAACAGGCTAAAGCTTTGACTGTTCCCAGGATGCCTTGCACCGCCTCCTCTATAACCCTGCCCAGTGGCGTAACTAGACCTTTGTGGGCCCCATAGCAAAATTCTGAATGGGCCCACCAGCACTCAACAAGAATGAGTGGCGTTTGGGGTCAGAAAAGTAGAGGGGAAGGGGTCTGACAGAGTAGGGGGCAGGACATGAATGAATAGAAACTGAGGTGTCCATTATATAAAGAAATACAGTATGTGTGTCTGTGTGTATATCACACACACACACATATAAGGGAAATTCAAATGCCCTCAATTATTGCGCCCATTACACTCTGGTTTAGGTGCACAAAGCACCTAAACCTGAATAAAGTAATGGGCGCGATCATGAAAAGACACCGTTTGGTTGCCCAAATGGGTCTCTTTGCACACATTTCAGCTTGTTTCCCCTGGGGGTAGCGAGCTGAAATAAACATGTCGCACCCGTTGGCAGCAACATTAGAATAGCTGCTGACGGGCACGATTGAGGGAGGAAAGGGACATTTGAATCCAGCCCATAGATGCAATGTGAATATGTAATTTGTACCTTCCTATCTTAAAATGTATATAGTAGTGTTTACACTAGAGGTCTTTCCGAACCCCCTAATCCTAACATTGTAATTTGCTTTAGGGCGCACCTCCAATTAGTCTAGTGTTTCGTATTTTCACATTAAATACTTTCTTGCATTGGTTGGTTAAAGATTAGATCGTATATTTTTCTAGATATAGCTGTGCATAGTCTACAAGGCTACATGCTTCTCCCCTAACTAGAGATGTGCAGCGGGCATTTTTCGTGTTTCATGTTTTGGTTTTGGTTTCGGATCCGCAGTTGTGTTTTGGATACGGACGCGTTTTGGCAAAACCACCCTTTCGGGTTTTGTATTCGGGTGATTTTTTTTTAAAACCTCAAACAGCTAAAATCATAGAATTTGGGGGTAATTTTGATCCTATAGTATTAAGCTCAATAACCATAATTTCTACTCCTTTCCAGTCTATTCTGAACACCTCACACCTCCCAATATTATTTTTAGTCCTAAAATTTGCACCAAGGTCCCTGGATGACTAAGCTAAGCGACCCAAGTGGGCAGCACAAACACCTGGCCCATCTAGGAGTGGCACTGCAGTGTCAGACAGGATGGCACTTAAAAAAATAGCCCCAAACAGCACATGATGCAAAGATAAATAAAAAAAGAGGCGCAAGATGAAATTGTAGTGTGTCTCTCCTGCTCAGTGTCAGTTCTCAGTAGTATCCTCATCAGTGCTCAGTATCACTGCTCATTGTCTTGTGCTGCAATGTGGTGCTCAGTATACTAGAGTACATTACTAATAGTCCAGTGCTGCATCTTGCTGCTCAGTGTCAGTTCTAGTATCCTCATCAGTGCTCAGTATCACTGCTCATTGTCTTGTGCTGCATTGTGGTGCTCAGTATACTACAGAACATTACTAATAGTCCAGTGCTGCATCTGGCTGCTCAGTGTCAGTTCTAGTAATCTCATCAGTGCTCCGTATCACTGCTCATTGTCTTGTGGTGCTCAGTATACTACAGTACATTACTAATACTCCAGTGTCTTGTGCCGCATATGGCTGCTGTAGGGTGCTGTGGTAGTGTCCTGTCACTGTGCATATGTCATCATTCCAGTCACAGTGATATCTGGTATCTATCTAGTGGTATCTAATTCCAGACATTACCACCGTCTAATTCCAGATATATTACTGGCATATAATTCCACACATTAAAAAATGGAGAACAAAAAGGTGGAGGGTAAAATAGGGAAAGATCAAGATCCACTTCCACCTAGTGCTGAAGCTGCTGCCACTAGTCAAGGCAGAGACAATTCAATGCCATCAACATTATGTAATGATTATACGATACATTATATATCATATCATTGTATGGTTGTAAAATACAACTTAAAAACTTTAATGAATAAATACATAAAGTAGCTTTTATGTAACCTTTTTAAACCTATTAGCATAGACCGAATCTCATCGTGTGTATAGGCCTTTAGTTCAACAACAGCATGGGACCAGTTAGTGTGTTTTGACCACTGCACAGCACCTGGTGTTATATAGTAAGCACCACTATGGCATAGTATACAGCATTATGGGCCTGATATGAGTGTGACCAGCGGTGATGTGGAATGCAGTAGGAGGTGCTGTTTAGCAAGCACCACTTCTATATTCACCATGCAGTATATTGTGTGAATATAGAAGTGTTGGCTGTGTTATGTATTAGAGTAATTATTGCAGCTCCCAGCTAAAATTGCAACAATGTAATTTAGTGACAAGCTGCAGAGATTAACCCTTTCTGTGGCTGCTGCACAACCTCTATTCATATCGCTGAATTCAATTAGGGAGATGTTCTCACCCCGCGAGCAAGCGCAGGTATATGCCACACTTAAATGTATGGGTATGGTCTCCATAAAATGAGCGTAGCCTTGCAGGCAAAGACTACCTTACACCCTAGTTCTTGACCCTGCACCAACAGACCTCGGCCACCACAGGGAAAAAAGTACAGTAATTTCCACCATGTTAAGCCCCACACATTAATGCCCTTTGGAACATATTATGTCACTCACCACAATATCTGTGATACACTATGCCCTACAGTAAAGCTTCTAATTACTTTTACAAAAACTGCTCAACGCCAAGAGTTTCACGTGCTGGGTGTCATGCTCATTGCCAGGGGTTTCACTCTCTGGGTGTCATGCTCATTGCCAGGGGGAACGCAGTAGGAGGTGTTATATAGTAAGCACCACTATGGCATAGTATATAGCATTATATATATTGTGAGCACTGGTGATGTTGAGTGCAGTAGAGCTGCTGCTGGGTAATTACAATTTACTACAACCACCAATATATTCTGCTGCACTATATATATGCAAAGCTCATTCTGCTGGGTAATTACAGTTGACTACAACCACCAATATATTCTGCTGCACTATATCTATATTTGCAAAGCTAATTCTGCTGGGTAATTACAATTGACTACAACCACCAATATATTCTGCTGCACTATATCTATATATGCAAAGCTAATTCTGCTGAGTAATTACAATTGACTACAACCACCAATATATTCTGCTGCACTATATCTATATATGCAAAGCTAATTCTGCTGGGTAATGCAAATTGAAACATTAATGCATAGTATGTGATTTTTAAGTACTTTTTTAAAGTTTTGAATGATATAGACCCAGTTTAATCTTTGTGGAATGCCTGGTTGTTGTTTTTAAGGTAATTTATTGCCTGGCATTTGAGGTGGGGGGGGTTTGGTTACAGATTTCAATTATTGGTTTTACTTGTAATAGTCTTCTACTTAAGTCCAATGGTGTAGGCTGTGCAAAGCCGTTTGGCTGCGCATTTATTGATCCAAGCGTGCATTTTTATCAAAGCGTGATAAAATTGACACATAACAGCAGCGTTCAATCAGCGTTAATTTATCTTCAGCTGATATCGATTGTGAATTGACGTTTCTTCTCTTCTTGTCACCTACAGTTAATTACAATTGACTACAACCACCAATATATTCTGCTGCACTATATCTATATATGCAAAGCTAATTCTGCTGGGTAATGCAAATTGAAACATTATTGCATAGTATGTGATTTTGAAGTACTTTTTTAAAGTTTTGAATGATATAGACCCAGTTTAATCTTTGTGGAATGCCTGGTTGTTGTTTTTAAGGTAATTTATTGCCTGGCATTTGAGGGGGTGGGGTGTGGTTACAGATTTCAATTATTGGTTTCACTTGTAATAGTCTTCTACTTAAGTCCAATGGTGTAGGCTGTGCAAAGCCGTTTGGCTGTGCATTTATTGATCTAAGCATGCATTTTTATCAAAGCGTGATAAAATTGACACATAACAGCAGTGTTCAATCAGCGTTAATTTATCTTCAGCTGATATCGATTGTGAATTGACGTTTCTTCTCTTCTTGTCACCTACAGGTAATTACAATTGACTACAACCACCAATATATTCTGCTGCACTATATCTATATATGCAAAGCTAATTCTGCTGGGTAATGCAAATTGAAACATTATTGCATAGTATGTGATTTTGAAGTACTTTTTTAAAGTTTTGAATGATATAGACCCAGTTTAATCTTTGTGGAATGCCTGGTTGTTGTTTTTAAGGTAATTTATTGCCTGGCATTTGAGGGGGTGGGGTGTGGTTACAGATTTCAATTATTGGTTTCACTTGTAATAGTCTTCTACTTAAGTCCAATGGTGTAGGCTGTGCATTTATTGATCTAAGCGTGCATTTTTATCAAAGCGTGATAAAATTGACACATAACAGCAGTGTTCAATCAGCGTTCAATCGAAGTGAAAAAGAAGGAAAACAGAAGCACACCAATCTAACAAAACAAAGAAAACTGAAGAACTAATAACAAATGTGAGTCACTTACTCCTCAGATCACTCACCTCCTGATTGTTGCATCTGATTACATAGCACAGAACTACCTTACTTGGACATTTCATAAACCATCCATTTCACCTACAAATGCCTGTATCTGTATTATTGTAATTTTGTTTTTTAAGCACAGCTGCACCAATGCAATTTTACCTGCAAACACTTAAAACATCTAACATAATTACCATTGCTTCTTAAACCTCTCACAATCCTTTCATTTCTTACACTCCAAATACATTTCTGCACCCACTTTATCTACGCTTTTGACTCATTTCATACTAAATCTACACCCCTTGAGCCTACACTGCTTTTCTCACCTGCATTTCTGCAATTCTTCTGCTCGGATTGCCGTACAGTCTCCTCTCCTACAGTACTTCCACTACTTCAACCTATTTACCTACTTAACACTATGTCAAGGTTTTCTTATACTCCCCACATCACTCAGTGTCTACCTAATAATGTATCTTTATCCTTCCCCCACTAGTCTCCTCCACCTCCTCCTCTCTCCCCTCCTCTGTCTCCCCTCCATCCCTCTGTTTCCTTCCCCCACCTTTCCTGTTACCCCACTTTCATTCACCTCTGCCCCATGGTCCTGCTACCCCACAACTCAGCCCTGCTCCCTCTCTCCCTTCCCTGTCACCTCCCCACACCCACATCCACATCACACTGACCTCCCTCCCTGCCCACCTCCTGCAGTTTCCCCTCCTAGCTCAGGCACCCGTACCATCACTACTCTCTCATCATCCCTGCCCTCAAAGTTAATCCCACCTCATCGCTACAGCAACCCTGAAAATCTAATTCACATATCTCCCACAAACTCATACCCCCTATCCTGTGCCCTCTGGAATGCCAGATCTGTTTGTAACAAACTGGTCCCCACTCATGACCTTTTCATTTCCAACTCCCTACACCTACTAGCCATTACTGAAACTTGGATTACGCCCTCTGACACTACTTCTGCTGCTGCTCTCTCTGCTGGGGGCCTTACATTCACACACACACACCCCGACCTGGGGGTCGCCATGGGGGTGGTGTTGGGGTCCTTTTACCTTCTAGTTACTCCTACCAACTCATACCACCAGAACCATCCCTTATATTCTCTACATTTGAGGTCCACACCATATGCCTCTTCCAACCAGTCCATCTTAGAGTAGCTGTCATTTACCGCCCCCCTGGCACTGCTTCCAAATTCATCGACAACTTGCTTCCTGAATCAAAAAGTTCCAGTACTGGTCAGGCAAAGCCTTTAACCAGGTCTGGAGAGTAACCCGCACCGAGATTTATGTATTATGTTGTGAATCTGTTGGAGTGCCTATAATTAATTCTCATTAAACCCTACTGTAGGGATTCATATGCATGCATGCAAGGTTCAAAGGCTCATAAAGGTGCTACCAACTGGTTTGAACAAGAATATGGAGTCAAATCCCCATAGGAGGGGGGAAAGAAAAAGAAACCAGATACATTTAAGGTGCACTCATCCAACTACTGAATCATTAATACAATTATTATTATGACACACATATATCCCCAATAATAGTATCAAGTAGGGGCTTGAATGCTCAGTGATCTTAATTACTATAGAGGTTTATTTAATTGTGTATTTATACGGGACTCAATTGTCCTTTATTGAAAATAGAGCGAAATATTAAAATTCATAAAATAAAGAATAAATAGAGGGTGACAGAAAGTAAACTAATGTGAATAAAGATTTAAAAACAAAGCTAATGTGTGTCTCCCTTCATATATTTTATTGTGTTTATTACAGTTGTGCACTTGCACACATATATTTGCGCAGCACTGTAACAGTGCTATACTTATATGAGACCTGCAGTTTTTGTATTCATTTGAGCCTGCTATGCTGTGATAGAGGGAGATATGCTGTCTCGCTAGAAAGTTGCAAACTGTTACATAAATTGTAACCAGATTATATTTAAGTAAGAATATGCAACACAAGATCTCCACTCCTGCCCCTTAGGCTGTGAATATGGTTACTTGTTTCTGATAGTATGAATTAAGGAGTGAAACAAGGTTGCTGAATATGTAACCTTTGCCTGAAACTCTGAGATGTCATATGGTGCAGGAAATGCTGATATATTATTGTGTTAGAGGGGACTAATAGGGATAATTCCACTGACCTTTATTCACAGCTAACTATTGCAATTAAAGTGCTCTCTGACCTCAGTTACTATTGTTACTGATGCTCAGATACATGTACAAGGTAAATGGATTAAACTATATCCCATGTGATGTTAATACCATAGTGTTCCACACTGTTCATGTGAGATGGTATAACGTATGTATTTAAGCAGCAGTCATTACTGATGCTCTGCAAGAATTAAATTATGTCCATGCTGGGCATGTTAATAACATTTAAGTATTAGAGGTCATAATCAGATATGTTATAGATTATACATGTCCCAGAGGGTCATGCCCCAATTTGTCAGCAGACTGCAGTGTACATACAATGACGTTAAATATCCACTAAATACAGGGACAATCCAGTGCCTGGCATTGACACCTGTGGTCACACTTATTTATTATTAATATCAGCTCTCCCACAGCACACAAATTAACAGTGTATGAATATATTTTCAAACTGATCTCTAACCCCTAAGATCTCTATTATCTATTAATAGTGTCAGCTATCCCACAGTATATAAAAGGAGCTTCAGGTATATAAATGTATTAGCAGACTCCTCTCTACTATATGCAGGTTTGGCTTCTATTGCCACACTATAGGTCTCATAGGTATACTATATATCATTAGCACAACATTAAACATGAATACTGAAACGGGAGCACATAGCTAAAGCCTATGCGCATTTCACTCCTAACGAGCTTCCTCAGGGCACTATAGTAAACGGCGCCCGCCGGACTAGAAAGTTTTATAGGAGAAGGGGAACAGTGATAGGGCGTGAGAAGCGTAGCCAGCCAATGCCCGCTCATCTCAGTCATTTCAAACCAGACCAAGACAAGAGAGCCGTTAGCGGTTCATCCGTTCCTGAGCCGCTAAGTCGAACACTCGTAAATGCCGTCAGCTGAATTCCACAGCCGCGGCATTGATTACATGCTGAGAGTAACATTCCCCATAATTGGGAGTTAATGGGTATATGGTTAGCACATGTGTCTATGTGTTAATGTTAGATACTCTACCATGATGAAGCAAGATATATATGATTAATCTTATCTATTAGTCTGCAGTTAAACCATCCATCCATTATTGCCCACATTATGACACACTGTCTCAAACGGTTTAAATATACATATGTATGTAATGATAAAAGGTAACAATGTATTACTTCTGTACTGACAATAAAAAATGCGGGGAAAGATTTCCATTATCGATATATAAGTGTATATACTATATTATCAAAAATATATGTGTCTTCAAATAGATAAATAAATAATAATAAATGAGTGCAAAACATAGCCCCAATAGGATGGAATGTATTGCACGACAAATACAAGACTTAACCTAAGTGAGAAAAATAAAATAAAATGTGTGAATATGTATAATTAATGTGGATAATGATAACGTGCACGTGGATACATGTGCAAAAAATTTTTTGGTGACACACTCCATACTAAATTAAAACATCAAAGTGAAAAAAGCAAAAAAACTATCCATTAAAAATTACATCATGTAATAAGTGCATGTGATTTTAATGTGTGGTATTAGTGTAATGTTACTTAATATAAAGTGTGAGGAGAAATATATATCCCCAGGCTGCAGAGTATGTTAGATACGCTCTTTATTAATCTGTCATGTGGACATAGTGAAGGTGATCAGTAATATATACTTCTAATAGTGACATAGTGAAAGTGACTGGTGATATATACTTTTAGTGGCAGGTTATCTTGTGCCACAAAGATATCCTGTATTCATTTATAATCCGTACATAACATTGATATAGGATCCATACATATATTAATTAAACGAAAAAGCTTCCAAAATATTCCCCCGATATTGCGTATTCTATACCCCTTATTGAGATTGAATAAAAGATTATGAACATACTGTTTGATATAATGTAGACAAAATAAGATGTGGATTAGCTCCATAGTGATAAAAAATTATGAATTATTATTTATTTGAAATAACAATAATAATTTTTCTATCATGCCCCATATAATGTGCCTTACCATTCTATACTTCCCATATGAGAAACATCTCTTATCCAAGAAAGGAACCATATGATCTATCCGAACACAGGTAAGTATTCTTTTTTAGATGTAATAAATGGAGTACTCTTACACAGGTAAGTATTTAATTTTAGTTGTGATAAATAATAATGGATACTATGGATATCCTTAATAAGTTGGAAGGAATAACTCTCTCATCAAATACTTGGTTATGTGTCTGCGATGTTGAATCCTTGTACACTAGTATTAGCCATGACAATGGGATCAAAGCAGTGCAATATTTTCTAGATATGGGTGTACACCAAGACTTTAACAACTTCCTTATACAGCTCTTAGAATTCGTTCTAACAAAAAATTTCTTCACCTTTGATGACAAATACTTCCTCAAGGTACGGGGGACTGCGATGGGCAGCACTTGTGCGCCCACGTATGCGAACCTGTACCTGGGGTGGTGGGAGAAAGAACTCGTGTTTAATGTACCTAATGAGAAGTATACAGAGCATATCATCGGGTGGCATAGGTACATAGACGATATTCTGGTCCTATGGGAAGGTGAACGTGAATTACTCGAGGAATTCATTCAATCACTTAATGATAATACTCTGGGCCTTATACTTACATCAGACATAAATTTGAATGAGGTCAACTTCTTGGACTTGAAGATCTCTAAAACGATGAATGGAGAAATTGATACTGATATCTTCCGTAAAAAGACGGCAACAAATAGTATCCTGCATAGTTTTTTTGCTTTTTTCACTTTGATGTTTTAATTTAGTATGGAGTGTGTCACCAAAAAATTTTTTGCACATGTATCCACGTGCACGTTATCATTATCCACATTAATTATACATATTCACACATTTTATTTTATTTTTCTCACTTAGGTTAAGTCTTGTATTTGTAGTGCAATACATTCCATCCTATTGGGGCTATGTTTTGCACTCATTTATTATTATTTATTTATCTATTTGAAGACACATATATTTTTGATAATATGGTATATACACTTATATATCGATAATGGAAATCTTTCCCCGCATTTTTTATTGTCAGTACAGAAGTAATACATTGTTACCTTTTATCATTACATACATATGTATATTTAAACCGTTTGAGACAGTGTGTCATAATGTGGGCAATAATGGATGGATGGTTTAACTGCAGACTAATAGATAAGATTAATCATATATATCTTGCTTCATCATGGTAGAGTATCTAACATTAACACATAGACACATGTGCTAACCATATACCCATTAACTCCCAATTATGGGGAATGTTACTCTCAGCATGTAATCAATGCCGCGGCTGTGGAATTCAGCTGACGGCATTTACGAGTGTTCGACTTAGCGGCTCAGGAACGGATGAACCGCTAACGGCTCTCTTGTCTTGGTCTGGTTTGAAATGACTGAGATGAGCGGGCATTGGCTGGCTACGCTTCTCACGCCCTATCACTGTTCCCCTTCTCCTATAAAACTTTCTAGTCCGGCGGGCGCCGTTTACTATAGTGCCCTGAGGAAGCTCGTTAGGAGTGAAATGCGCATAGGCTTTAGCTATGTGCTCCCGTTTCAGTATTCATGTTTAATGTTGTGCTAATGATATATAGTATACCTATGAGACCTATAGTGTGGCAATAGAAGCCAAACCTGCATATAGTAGAGAGGAGTCTGCTAATACATTTATATACCTGAAGCTCCTTTTATATACTGTGGGATAGCTGACACTATTAATAGATAATAGAGATCTTAGGGGTTAGAGATCAGTTTGAAAATATATTCATACACTGTTAATTTGTGTGCTGTGGGAGAGCTGATATTAATAATAAATAAGTGTGACCACAGGTGTCAATGCCAGGCACTGGATTGTCCCTGTATTTAGTGGATATTTAACGTCATTGTATGTACACTGCAGTCTGCTGACAAATTGGGGCATGACCCTCTGGGACATGTATAATCTATAACATATCTGATTATGACCTCTAATACTTAAATGTTATTAACATGCCCAGCATGGACATAATTTAATTCTTGCAGAGCATCAGTAATGACTGCTGCTTAAATACATACGTTATACCATCTCACATGAACAGTGTGGAACACTATGGTATTAACATCACATGGGATATAGTTTAATCCATTTACCTTGTACATGTATCTGAGCATCAGTAACAATAGTAACTGAGGTCAGAGAGCACTTTAATTGCAATAGTTAGCTGTGAATAAAGGTCAGTGGAATTATCCCTATTAGTCCCCTCTAACACAATAATATATCAGCATTTCCTGCACCATATGACATCTCAGAGTTTCAGGCAAAGGTTACATATTCAGCAACCTTGTTTCACTCCTTAATTCATAATATCAGAAACAAGTAACCATATTCACAGCCTAAGGGGCAGGAGTGGAGATCTTGTGTTGCATATTCTTACTTAAATATAATCTGGTTACAATTTATGTAACAGTTTGCAACTTTCTAGCGAGACAGCAGATCTCCCTCTATCACAGCATAGCAGGCTCAAATGAATACAAAAACTGCAGGTCTCATATAAGTATAGCACTGTTACAGTGCTGCGCAAATATATGTGTGCAAGTGCACAACTGTAATAAACACAATAAAATATATGAAGGGAGACACACATTAGCTTTGTTTTTAAATCTTTATTCACATTAGTTTACTTTCTGTCACCCTCTATTTATTCTTTATTTTATGAATTTTAATATTTCGCTCTATTTTCAATAAAGGACAATTGAGTCCCGTATAAATACACAATTAAATAAACCTCTATAGTAATTAAGATCACTGAGCATTCAAGCCCCTACTTGATACTATTATTGGGGATATATGTGTGTCATAATAATAATTGTATTAATGATTCAGTAGTTGGATGAGTGCACCTTAAATGTATCTGGTTTCTTTTTCTTTTCCCCCTCCTATGGGGATTTGACTCCATAACTTTGCTTCCTGGCTTCCTCACTTCCTCTCTTCTGACATTCCCACCATTATCCTAGGCGATTTCAACATCCCTATTGACATCCCCACACAATCCCCTGCCTCTAAACTCCTTAACCTCACCTCTTCACTTGGTCTCTCCCAGTGGACCTCCTCACCCTCCCATGTGAATGGGAGCTCACTGGATCTGGTCTTCACTCACCGCTGTGATATTTCTGATTTTTCCAACTCCCCATTTCCCCTCTCTGACCACCACCTGCTCTCCTTCAACCTATCTCTCTCGACTTCCCCATCTCTACCTCCTAAGGCTACCATCACTAAGCGTAACATTGAAGCTATTGACACCACATTCCTTTCCTCCCTGTTTGACTCACTTCTCTCTCCTATTCTCTCTCTCTCATGCCCTGAACAAGCCACTTCCACATACAATGCTTCCCTTACTTCTGCTCTTGACTCTGTTGCTCCACCAACCACTATTCACCCTTGCAAATTAACACCTCAACCCTGGCACACCAAATGCACCAGATATCTGCAAAAATGCTCATGTACTGCTGAGCGACACTGGAGGAAATCACGCTCTAAGGCAGACTTCCTCCATTTCAAACTTATGCTCTCATCCTTCAGTGCTGCCCTTTCTCTTGCTAAACAGTCATACTTCAAGAACCTCATCTCCTCCCAGTCTTCCAACCCCCGGCGCCTCTTTGCCACTCTCAACTCACTCCTCTGCCCACCTCCACCTCGTCTCCCTTCCTCACTCTCTGCTCTTGACTTTGCCACTTACTTCACATCCAAAATTGACTCCATACATCAGGACATCACATCACACCAGACTATCAGTAACCAGCCTTCTCCCATCCCTTACCAACCCTCCCCATCCCTCGCACCAACTCTGTCATCTTTCTCCCATGCATCTGGAGAGGAAGTCATGGCCCTCATTCGTTCCTGTCCCCTCACCACCTCCCCACTTGACCCTATCCCCTCCCGCCTCCTTTGCCACCTCTCTTCTTCTGCTTGTTCCCATCTTTCCCACCTTCTCAATCTCTCCCTCTCATCAGGCACTGTCCCCTCTGCCTTCAAGCACGCTCTCATCTCTCCTATTCTTAAAAAACCTACCCTTGATCCAAACACTCTATCCAACTACCGACCCATCTCTCTCCTCCCTTTTGCCTCCAAACTCCTTGAGCGTATTGTCTACAACCGCCTTACTTCCTTTCTTTCCTCACACTCACTGCTTGACCCATTCCAGTCTGGCTTCCGTCCTCTCCACTCCACTGAAACTGCCCTTACAAAAGTATGCAATGACCTCCATGCTGCTAAATCTAAGGGACACTACTCTCTACTTATTCTACTTGATCTCTCTGCTGCTTTTGACACTGTGGACCATCCTCTCCTACTGCAAATCCTTCACTCCATTGGTCTGCGTAACACTGCCCTCTCTTGGTTGTCGTCCTACCTTTCTGACCGTTCATTCTCTGTCTCCTCTCATGACTCCACCTCCCCCTCACTTCCACTAACTGTAGGGGTACCCCAAGGTTCTGTCCTTGGTCCTCTTCTCTTCTCTCTCTATACGTCCTCACTAGGTAAGCTCATTAGTTCTTTTGGTTTCCAATATCATCTCTATGCTGATGACACTCAAATCTATCTTTCCTCTCCAGACCTCTCCCCTACTCTCCTCACTCGTATCTCCAACTGTCTCTCTGCTATCTCTTCCTGGATGTCCCAGCGCTTTCTTAAACTTAACATGTCTAAGACCGAGCTGATCATCTTCCCTCCCTCCCGCATAATCTCACCTCCTACAATCTCATTATCTATTGATGGCACTACTATCTCCTCTACCCCCCAAGCGCGCTGTCTTGGAGTAATCCTTGACTCCTCCCTCTCCTTCAAACGACACATTCAGCACCTCTCACAAACCTGCCGTTTTCATCTAAAAAATATTTCCAGGATCAGACTTTTTCTGACCCAGGATGCTACTAAGACTCTTATCCACTCACTGGTCATCTCCAGACTGGACTGCTGTAATCTCTTCCTGACTGGCATTCCTGACAAATACCTCTCTCCACTCCAATCTATCCTCAATGCTGCTGCCCGGCTCATTTTCCTCACCAAACGCACTACGTCCACCTCTCCTCTCTTACTAGTCCTTCACTGGCTCCCCTTCCCTTTCAGAATCCATTTCAAGCTTCTCACACTTGCTTACAAAGCCCTCACCCACTCCTCTCCCATCTACATCTCTGATCTTATCTCGCTTTACACTCCCACCCGTCCTCTTCGCTCTGCTAATGCACACCGACTCTCCTGCCTACGGATTACTTCCTCCCACTCCTACCTCCAAGATTTTTCACGTGCTGCACCACTTCTCTGGAATTCCCTACCTCTCCCCCTCAGACTCTCCACCTCTCTACAAAACTTCAAACGGGCTCTCAAGACCCACTTCTTCACCAAACCCAGCCAAATCTCATCCTAAACCTCTGTTCCATGCTCTCTATGTACCCCATCTGTCTCACCCCTGTCTGTCTACCCCTCTCTTTTAGAATGTAAGCTCTCACGAGCAGGGCCCTCTTCCCTCATGTGCTTACTCTTTTCTTACTTTAATAATCTTCAGCTGCACCAAATCCAGCAGTCTTCTGCCACCTGATACTTATTCCAGTGTCATCTGCTGATGTAGCTATGTTTATTTACCCTGTACTTGTCCTATATTGTCGTCAACTGTAAGTTGCTGTTTTCCTGTTTGATTATTTGTTTATGTACTCTGTAATTGGGCACTGCGGAACCCTTGTGGCGCCATATAAATAAAGGATAATAATAATAATAATAAATAATATAATATATAGCATTACGGTACAGTAGGCCACTGCTCTACCTACCTCTGTGTCGTCAAGTATACTATCCATCCATACCTGTGGTGCATTTTAGAAAAAAACATGTCTCGGCAGAGCAATCTATAAATCCATCATTTTTCAGACAGCAACAGTGGGTATTGTAATAGTCACCCAATCCATCACTTTTATAGGGTTACATGCACCCACATGCTACAGCCTGTCTCAATAATTTTACTGTCACGCTGTGTGTGTTTGTGTTTTTATTTGGGTATTTTTTGTTGTTGTAGAACTACAGGTACCAGCAAGCCCGTTATTTCCCCGCCTGCTGGTACTTGAGGTTCTCCAAGTACCAGCAAGCGGGGGAGGCTTGCTGGGCCTTGTAGTTCCACAACGAAAAAACAATATTCTTTTTTTACACACATGGCTATCAGCCCGGCACCCACCACCCAGGGGTGCTGGGGACAGCCTCGGGCTTCACCCCTGGCCCTTGGGTGCCTCGAGGGGAGGAACCTCTTGATTTAAGGGGTCCCCACTCCTCCAGGGAACCCCGGCCAGGGGTGACTAGTTGGAGGGGTAATGCCAGGGCCGCAGGGACCTACATAAAAGTGTCCCCCGGCTGTGGCATTATCTCTCTGGCTAGTGGAGCCCGGTGCTGGTTTTAAAAATATGGGGGACCCCTACATCTATTGTCCCACGTATTTTTGGAACCTGGACCGGTCTAAGAGCCCGGTGCTAGTTGTCTAAATAAGGGGAACCCCTGTCCAATTTTTCCCCCAGTATTTAAATAACCAGGACCGGCTCAAAGAGCCCGAGGCTGGTTATACTAAGGAGGGGGGACCTCACACATTTTTTTTTTACCCATTCAGACCCTTCTCCTTTAAGTTAATGGAAGCCCTGGACAACAAAATTGCATTCATGTCCTCCTCCCTCACCCTTCCCAGTCCCAAACACTCATTTTTTTTTTCTTTAAAAATTTATAATATATAACGAGAACAATGAGCAGGTAGACAGCGGGCATTGGCGGCATCGGACTGAGATAGAAATTAGTGGTGGAGGGCTGGGTCAGTTGATTGTGGGCGAGTTTGTAAGCCATTGGCGGTGGCAGCGGGTATCGGCTCAGAGGCAGTAGCGGGCATTGGCTAAGGGTCATCGGCAGGATTCGGCGGACATTATGGCTGTAGTGCCTCACTAGCCACTGACCTCACCGCACGCCACTGTGGGACAGATGTAACATGCAGAGAGAGGTAGATTTGGGAGGGGGAATGTCCTAGCATAACTGTTAATTGCAGTGTAATACTGTAATTCAGCTGTGCAGCATTTGTGGCTAAATGTCAAAGAAGCCAGTATTTACCCTGCATGCAAAACAATAAATGTATTTGAACATACCTCCCAACTATCCCAATTTTTGCAGGACAGTCACTTTTTGGGGGAATGTCCAGCTAACCCAAACAACCCCCCCCCTTCCCATGGGGAAGGTGGGGGGGGGGGTGGAAGGCTCCCTGTAGCTTGTTGCTCTGCAAATATGCACATTGTGGGTAATTCAGACCTGATCGCTAGGGTGTGTTTTTTGCATCCCTGTAATCTGGTAGTTGCCGCCTACAGCGGAAGGGAAAATTTGCTGTGCAGGTGTGTGATCACATGTGCACAAGAGCTGCACAGCTCAGCACTTACTCAGCCATTGAGGTGACGTCACAAATCCTCCCACAAAACGCCGGGTCCCTCCAGTGTTTTTCCGGACACTCCCTAGAAACATTCAGTTGCCACCCACACAAACACCCTCTTCTTGTCAATCTTCTTGTGATCTCCGGACCGTCGCACTTACGCATTGTGGCGCATACGCATGTGCAGTGCAGACCAGATTGCCCGCTGGGTGAAAATAAATTGAAGCGATCTGGTCTGAATAAGCCTCAATGTCTATTCACGGGAGACAGAGGGGCTGGGGCATGGCCAGCAGCTCACAGAGCACCTATAATGACAAAAATGGGAGACATGGCTCATGATCGCGATATACCTGCGAAGGTACGCCCTCTACTGATTGACAGGCAGAGGCATTCGCATTTTCTGCGGGGCACCCGGAGAAAATGTAGGCACACGCACAGGATGGACCCTGCGTATATGCCCCCATCCTCTTCATAGTTTTTGCGGTTGGAACGCGTATTACGATCCAAACTGAATTAGGCCCTATATGTCTTATATACACGAGCAGTGTGAAAACATCAATCGATGGGGGTAATTCCAAGATGATCGCAGCAGGAATTTTGTTAGCAGTTGGGCAAAACCATGTGTACTGCAGGGGAGGCAGATATAACATGTGCAGAAAGAGTTAGATTTGGGTGAGTTATTTTGTTTCTGTGCAGGGTAAATACTGACTGCTTTATTTTTACACTGCAAATTAGATTGCAGATTGAACACACCACACCCAAATCTAACTCTCTCTGCACATGTTAAATCTGCCTTCCCTGCAGTGCACATAGGTGGTCATTCCGAGTTGTTCGCTCGGTAATTTTCTTCGCATCGCAGCGATTTTCCGCTTAATGCGCATGCGCAATGTTCACACTGCGACTGCGCCAAGTAAATTTGCTATGCAGTTAGGAATATTACTCACGGTTTTTTCATCGTTCTGGTGATCGTAATGTGATTGACAGGAAGTGGGTGTTTCTGGGCGGAAACAGGCCGCTTTAGGGGCGTGTGGGAAAAAATGCTACCGTTTCTGGGAAAAACGCGGGAGTGGCTGGAGAAACGGAGGAGTGTCTGGCGAACGCTGGGTGTGTTTATGACGTCAAACCAGGAACGACAAGCACTGAACTGATCGCACTGGCAGAGTAAGTCTCGAGCTACTCAGAAACTGCACAGAGATGTCTTATCGCAATATTGCAAATCTTTCGTTCGCAATTTTAAGATGCTAAGATTCACTCCCAGTAGGCGGCAGCTTAGCGTGTGCAATGCTGCTAAAAGCAGCTTGCGAGCGAACAACTCGGAATGAGGGCCATGGGGGGTAATTCTGAGTTGATCGCAGCAGGATTTTTGTTAGCAGTTGGGCAAAACCATGTGCACTGCATTTACGAACAGATGATTTTTTTATATAAATTTTAAAATGTTAGTAAATGTGTGTGTTTTTTTCAACCTGGAAGCCCAACATCGATTAAGATCGATCTTAAATAGACCCCTGGGTTTTAAGGATAACCATGGTTGAGTCCAATGGTTAATTCACATTGACCGAAGTTCTAATTAAGTCACCTGTGCTCAAGCATGATATCCTTAAAATCTGGATTGCAATGACAGCATTTTGGAACTATGCCTAAGGGTTTAATTTTTACATTTATCCACTGACAATAAATCTACCTACAATATCCCTGTAACTGTTATGATTACAGTATTTCACTAAATAATTTAATTTGCTCAACCTTCTGTAAAAAGAAATATTAAGCTGCTGTAATTCCCAGATGCAGCAAATTTGTTAGCTAGTGGGCAAAACCATGTGCACTGCAGGGATGGGGGGGGGGGGGGGGGCAGATATAACATTTGCAGAGAGATTTAGGTGGGTTATATTGTTTGTGTGCAGGGTAAATACTGGCTGTTTTGTTTTTACACTGCAATTTAGATTTCAGTTTGAACACACCGCACCAAAATCTAACTCTCTCTGCACATATTATATACCCCCCCCCCTGCAGTGTACATGGTTTTAGCTAATAAATTTGCTGCTGTGATCAGATCTGAGTTAAGCCCTATGTATTTGGCACTGGCAAAGGGTTAGAGGCCTTGCTGTAGAGCTCACACCTTTCTTATCATGCATTGTAATGTTTCCTATGTCCTGATGTTGTGCTCTCTGCTCCATCCAAGTAAACAGCAATGTAGCATGGCTATCAAAGAGCGTGAAGATTGCAGATTTCCTGGGATTAATGCTAAGGAATGCTATTCCAGAGGCTGCTGCTTTAATTCAAGTGTCACTGGGGTTAAATGGTGTTTTTACCTTAAAAACACAGGTAGAGTATATAGTACAGTGGTAAAGTGGGAGCATGTAGTGCTATTGATTACATATTTGATGGAGCTTAAACATGGATAAGGTCCATGGCTCTAAGAGTTTATCTTGTGTATCCTTTATTCTTAGTCATGGTCAGATAAGATTAGAAAATACCATTTAAGTGGAAATTTCCTGTTAGCTGTTTTTCAGTTTGCTCAACTGTCTGATTAACTGGTCCTAAAAAAGGACCAAAGGAGCTAAATTGCCCTGTGATCTAGCTAAATTGCCCCAGTTAAAAAAAAAAAAAAACTAAGCTGCTGTAATTCTTGGATGTTTCCTTACTGCATCAACAGGAAGTGACAAGAAACAATGTAATGTGGAACCGTACAGCAGAAGGGATTGCGGCTACCCCACAATAAGTGCAGCGGAATGTAAGAAGAGGAATTGTTGCTTTGACTGCAGCATTCCCGGGGTTAACTGGTGTTTCTTCAAGTCACAAGGTATGGAGCTGCTGTATAGTTACTCGCAAGTCAGTAGTTGTATGATGCTCACTCCTGTTAAGCTGGATACACACAGAATGCCCTACACAGGGGGTGAAATGAGCGCCCCCCCCACCCCCCGTACGCTCAGCACACATCACGCTGTGCTGAGCGGGGGGAGAGATGTGTGCTGAGCAGTTCGCTCAGTACACATCTCTCCCCAAAATCGGGCCGTGAATACGGACCTTTAAACTGGATCCACACTTAGATTATCTGTCCAATTTTTTTTTCTAGTTGAAACAAAATTATGCTAATATGTGGCAGCAAATTACAATTGACCATTTGCTCACAAACACTGGAAAACATCCAAAAATGGTCATTTAGATAAATTGGTTAAATCCATTTCATTTAGCTAATTTATCCAAACTACCTTTATTGTATCTTTGTGGGTGAATGATGTGTGGGTCAGTGTTGAGGGTGGTGGAGGAGATGGGTAATAGGCACAGCAGGGTGTGGACAGTCAAATAGTGTGCTTAGAGGTTCAGAGTCATTGTATGAGACTCTGGCAACAGTGACTTGATGAGTCTGGTGTCCATAGGGTGGGACGCATTATCCTTTTTATGCTATTGAAATAGTTCTCCTCCTGACCGACGCAGTTCCTTGCTCTGAGGTTGGTGTATTGTCCTGTTGCAGCGCCTCTCCACTGTGGTCACAGTGAGCTGTGTGGTGTTGCTGGCGCATGCCAATCTCCCCCCAACCTCCCTCCTGCATTTCAGACCTACGTACGCATGATGGGATCTTGTATGATATGCGCGTGTGCTGTAGAGATGAAAGTGGGGGTGAGGAGGCAGATCGTGAGATGGGGAAACTTTGTGGACTGTTAGCGAAGGGGAGCACTGGGCAATCTGAGTTGCAAAGAGGGCAGCAGAAGAGGTTATTGCATGTGCACTGGTGACAGGTCCATCCTTGGTGGCCAGCCTCAGTGATAAAGGGGTACATGAGCTAGTGTCCCTTGGCCAGCCATGTACCATGGCCACCTCCCTACCTCCTATATATTCTCCCTGATCTGTCACTTTGTTACGGTCTGCTGCTGGCACTGGTGTATCGTCCTGCAGTTGCCGTCTCCGCCCATTGCTGTGACTTCCCCCAGAGTTAGCCACACAGAGTGACAGATCTGGGAAAATATATAGGAGATCATTACTTTCACTTGCAGCCTACCTTATTTTTTGCAGCCTAGCATGCTCCTGACCCCTTCTCTCACTAATACTTATACAACATTCATGAACTCATCTTAAGGTTTCTTTATTATTCAGTCACACTGTCTTGGATCCAAACCATTTCCTGTGGCATTGCAGTCAAACAATTGAGCTATTTACCCTTGCATAGAAAGGTATAATCTAAGCTAGAGAATTCTATTTGGAGCTCACCTTGTACTTTGTGAAGAAATAATCAGCTTTGTGGCTGAGCAGATATATGGAGTGTGTGGCTGCACACTGCATTGATCTGCTGAGTTGCAATGCTAATAATTTTTTATTTTGCAAAGTACCAATAGCTTCATTGTGAAGGTGGAAAGAAGGGTGTTACGGCATGGAATGTACAAACTGCGAGACCCTGCTGGTAGCGCCTTTGTCTATTTAGTAGGAAGGGCACGTAACAGCCGGGGGGCAATGGAGGAAGCCCCTTTAGGGCTGGAGCCCGGCGGCAACTGACTCCGTTGTCTCTGGCAGTTCCGCCCCTGGACTAGAGGAATGGTCAAGAACATGGCAACATTTAATGCCAAAAAATGCAAAATCATACACGTCTCAAAAATGCAAAGGCTAACTATAATATTAAGGGCATTATAATGGCAAGAGGAAAGCTATCTAAGTATTACTATTTCAGGTAAGCAATGTAACAAAGCAATAGGAAAGGCAAGTCAGATGCTTGTTTGCATAGGTTAAAGAACCAGTAGCAGAAAAAAGTAATACAGGTTGAGTATCCCATATCCAAATATTCCGAAATACGGAATATTCCGAAATACGGACTTTTTTGAGTGAGACTGAGATAGTGAAACCTTTGTGTTTTGATGGCTCAGTGTACACAAACTTTGTTTAATACTCAAAGTTATTAAAAATATTGTATTAAATGAACTTCAGACTGTGTGTATAAGGTGTATATGAAACATAAATGAATTCTGTGAATGTACACACACTTTGTTTAATGCACAAAGTTATAAAAAATATTGGCTAAAATGACCTTCAGGCTGTGTGTATAAGGTGTATATGAAACATAAATGCCTTCTGTGCTTAGATTTAGGTCCCATCACCATAATATCTCGTTATGGTATGCAATTATTCCAAAATACAGAAAAATCCGATATCCAAAATTCCTCTGGTCCCAAGCATTTTGGATAAGGGATACTCAACCTGTAATGCCACTGTATAGGTCCTTGGTACAGCCACATTTAGAATCCTGTGTTCAGTTCCAGAAGCCATATCTCCAGAAGGCTGTAAATACATTAGGGCAACTAAAATTGTGCATGGCCTACATCACAAAACTTACCTGGAAATACTAAAAAATGTTGATGTGTATAGTTTGGAGAAGGGAAGAGGGAACATACAGTAATAGAAACATTTAAATATATAGGGAGGAATGTAATAGGGTGTGAGAATCAGAAAGTGAGAGATTTTGTGTTTTTTCCTGTTGTTTTTTTTTTTTTTTTTTTTTTGATTGTTTGTTTTTAAAGTGGCAATCCTTTACATGGCAAAACCAGGTTGATATTTGCCATGTAAAGGATTGCCACCGTGGGCATGTGTAGAAGGGGCACTGCTACTGTTGGCATTATGTGTGTAAGCTGCACTGATATGGTGGTTATGTGTATAAAGGGCACTGCGACTGTGGGTATTATTATTATTATTATTATTACATGCGGTGTAATGACAATAAGATAGTGCTACTGTGTGGCGTATTTTGATTTGGGGTGCTATTGTGTGGCCATGCCCCTTCCTTGTGATACCACACCTTCTTTTTTTAAGGAGCGCACTGTCCCTTTATTAAGTATTGGAGAGAGGGCCCAAATTAATAGTTTGCAGGGAGGCGCCAAACACCCTAGCACTGGCCCTTTGGTAGGGGACAGGATTTGCTTCTGCTTGTGCACATATGTTATGATTGCCAGCCAACAGCACTGGTTTTGCCTATAACACTAACTATAAATATTTTGAATTGGTCCTGGACCACCAATCCAAGGCACCCCTGCAAGTGTCCTGAGGCACCCCAGGGTGCAGTTTGAGAACCACTGGTCTAGTGAGTACTCAGGATAATTATTGTAGCTGGTCTGCGGGTAACAGCTCTCAGATCCACTTCTAGAAAAAATGCAGCAATGTAATTTGAGTGACAAACTGCAGAGATGAACCCTTTCTGTGACTGCTGCACAGGGATCACACAAACTCTATTCATAGGGCTGACTTCACTTAGGGGAGATGTTCTCACCCCGCAAAGAAGTGCGAGTATATACCGCACTTACGGTACCATTGGATTTACAGATATTTTCTTGCAATACACTATGGGGGTCATTCTGAGTTGATTGCTCGCTAGCAGTTTTTAGCAGCCATGCAAACGCATTGTCGCTGCCCACTGGAGAGTGTATATTCACTTTGGAGAAGTGCGAACACTTGAGCAGCAGAGCGCCTGCAAAATCGTTTCAAAATAAGACCAGCACTGTAGTTACACTTCGTGTGCGTTGATTCTAACAACCGAGGGACGGCTTTTGATGTCACGCACCCATCCAGCGAATGCCCAGCCACGTCTGCATTTCTTCTGCCACGCCTGCATTTTTCCAAGCACTCCCTGAAAACGGTCAGTTGACACCCAGAAACGCCCTCTTTCTGTCAATCTCCTTGTGGCCTGTTCTGTGATTGGAATAATCGCTAGAACTAGTGCAAAACCACAATGGACTTTGTACCCGTACGATGCGCATGCACATTACGGAGCATGCGCATGCACAGATTAGCCATTTTTTTTCAACTGATTGCTACGCAGCGAACAACGGCAGCATGCGATCAACTCGGAATGACCCCCTATATACATAGAAACATGGATTTTTACTGCAGGAATTATGGTTAGTTTAGGGGTATCGGTTAGGGTCAACAGAGGTGTAGCTAGGGGTCCAAGCGCCCCTGGCAAAGTAAGGGACTGGCGCCCCCCCTTTCGATAAAGCATTGCAGTCCATTGGCGGTTACCATGTTGGAGCCACAGCAACTGACCCCCTCCCCCACACGCTGCCCTACATCATCGGCTGGGATTCACTGTTGGTGTGAAGCCACTGGGAACAGTCTGGTAGCATTAGCAGCAGTCTGTGTCATAGATAGGGAAGGCAGAAGGTTAACTAGCTAATAGCAGTCTGTTGGCAGCAGAGGCTGGGCGGGGGGCTGAGAATGAGCCAACGCTGATCAGTGTCCAGTCTGCTTAGACAAAAATATTTTGTGATCAGGGCTGGTTCTAGACCAAAGGAGCCAATGGCAAAAATTTCCTTTGGCACCCCCCCCCCCCCCACACACACACACACACACACACACACACACACACACACACACACCAAAAAAGAACATATCCCAGTTTAACATAACGCTATGTGGTGCAAGGTGTGGAGCTGGTTACTTGTATCAGACCTCTGACATTTGCCTTTTCACCCATATTGCATACTTTTTCTTGCAGGTTGTGTCTTAATTCAAGAAGTGTTCTAAGTACTTCAGCTTAGTATCTTTACTGACCCCTCTTTACCCCACACTACATAACTGACCCCTCTATACCCTACACTACATCACTGACCTTTCTATAACCATCACTGCATTACTGACCCCTCTATACAGTACACTGACCTCTATATACCTGCTAGTACATCCCTGATGCCTATATTCCCTAAGCTAAATCCCTGACGCCTCTATTCCCTACGCTACATCCCTGACGCCTCTATTCCCTATGCTACATCCCTGACGCCTCTATACCCTACGCTACATCCCTGATGCCTCTATTCCCTACGCTACATTCCTGATGCCTCTATAACCTACGCTACATCCCTGACGCCTCTATACCCTACGCTACATCCCTGACGCCTCTATACAGTACAATGCATTACTGATCCCTCTAGACCATACATCCTCATTACATCAGAGAGATAGTGAAACACTGGAAAAAATAAGGATAAAGTGGACTACAGAAACTGATGCTCTAAACAAAGGAGAGAGAGAGAGAGAGAGAAAAGCACAAGGGAAAGTGGGCAATCGGAACACCATAGAGAGAGGAGAGATAGAAATGCCTGAAAAAGTAAAGGGGGTTGGGTATGGCATCCGGCGCTCGGGATTCCAGCAGTCACATGATACCTAATCCTAACCCTCTGGGGGGGTGGCGGATAGGGCTAACCCTCAGGGGGTGGCAGCTAGGACTAACCCCCCCCCCCCTCCTAGTGCCTTCCCTAACACCCGCTCCCCCGGTCCTAACCCTCCCTCCAATACTCGCCTTCGGGATGTTGGCTGTCTGTGTGCCGGCACCAGTCTCCCAAGTGGTGTCAGGATTCCAACATCGGTCAAATGACCGCCGGTATACCGTCTGCCGGGATGGTAAATGTATCCTGAGGACAGGTAGTGAGTGTGGAGGGATAGGTGGTTCAGTAAAATGTAACAGCTCAAACTGCGATCATTCACTAATAAATTGATTTATAGCTCTCCCTTTTTAACCATTGCAGTCATAAAAGCAATGTTTTTTAAACTTTTAAATAAAGCTTGTTAGCTTTCCCAGCACACTGTATATGCTGGGAGATGTAGTTCTCAATATGAAAGCATTTAATTACTGTATGAACTCTAATTCCCCAACTGAAACCTCTCACAAACACACACTCCTAAATCTAGTACACACACACACACACACACACACACACATTTCCCCAGTACTGACAACTCTCATCACTTCCACACACTGACAACTCCCTCCTGCTCCTCTCCCCACTGACACTGACAGCTCCCTCACAGTCACACACATCCTCCACCCCCCCCACACACACACTGATAGCACACATGCACAAATCCCCCCCTCCTCGACACTAACTGTCACGGACTGCTTGGGCAGCAGGGGGCAGGCTCTGACTTGAAGTGCTGAAATTCAACAGCTCTCTCGAACTTGCAAGGCATGGCTGTGCAGCTGTCTCCAGCCATCTCCTTGCCCACTGTGTAATTTGTGGCGTTCTCTGATGTTCCCCGCTCTGCCTCTACAACCGGCACATAATGTACAGCAGTGGTGACTCCTGAGTATGGGCCTGGAGAACTCCGCCTACCGGGGGGTAGGGATTAATAATTTCAAAGGGGCAGAGCTAGGAGTGAAGCAGTGGACAGCAGTTGAGGGGCGTTTCAAACTGTAACAGGGTTGGGACAATTTCAGTATCCTTCCCTCACCTTCTAATTGGTCAGTCCCACGCTGATTGCCATAGCGCCCTTTCGAGACTGCAGAACTCTATCCCTTAGCCACGGTTGGCACAGCTGGATGGTGCCCCTGGCAAGTGCCATCCTGGCCAAGGGGTAGATACGCCCCTGAGGGTAAGGGCCAGCAACAGAAATCTCGGGGCCCAGTGCACTGATATCTCTGGGGCCCCCTCAACCCCCCCTTAACTTGGCAGAGGGATCTTTAAAAAAAATGGAGCCTTTGACTCGGACCGTCAGTGAGGCCGGCAGGTGATTTTCATACTGGGCAAACCAGCTCTTCGGTGGCGGTGGCAGGGACATTCAGAAAAGGGCCAGCACAGCAACATGCATAATAATGGCAATACAGTATTGACCACAGGGACTGGACAAAGTGATGGGGTAAAAGGAGGGGGGAGGGTTTAGTTGGCCTGTTAATTGTTTTCCTGCTTAAATTGAGCAGTTGGTGGATACACTTTAAAAAGCAATATTGGCACTGTGGCCCCATTATTTCTGTTCTTAATACTTGGAGCCCTGAACAAGTGTCCCCTTTGTCCCCCCTGTCACCGGGCCTGTTCAGGCGTTACCTATGGAGAAGCTGCGACATGACATCCTAGGACACGATACTGCACCATGCATCACCATTATATTTCAGTGTGCCTTGTCAATATTTAAATCTTGTTCTGTGTGACGTGAGTTGTAAATGGTTGAAAATCTCTGTGCTACAGTATCGTCACCATGTAGTTATAACAACACCGCAAAACCACCAAAAGACGTGTTTTGGTAGAGGGACTGCTGGAGGGGCCCATTGGGGCCCCCGTTTGCTACCCCACCCCAGTATACCTGTGCTGTAGCCAGTGGAAGGGGCACTATCTTCCCGGTGATCTCTTCGGGAAGATGGTGCCGCACATAGAAAGCAAAGACTCTGGCTGCACTCTCCTGCCCTCGCTCTAAGCAAGGTGATCGGGCCACAAAAGGACCCCTGTCGGACCCCTGCCGGACCCCGGCCTGTGGGCCACAAAAGGATGCATTGGGGGCGGCATGCGGCCCATGGGTTTGACACCCCTGCCCTAGAGTATCAAAATTTGTTTCACGGCACCCCTAGGCCAAAGTTTTTTTTATTGAGAAATTCAGAAAAAAATATAAAATTAAGTAAATTGTGTTTATAGCATGTCATCCTCAGGTTCAGTTATGTTGTGAGGGAATGGTTTTGCCAATTTAATAAAGTATAAATAATTTTAATTGGTCCTGGACCACCAAACTATGCTACCAGTGCAAGAACCCCAGTTTGGAAACTACTGCCATAAAATAAACCTTTTTTGTTTTTTTTAAACTACATGTAATACACCTTAGATCTCAGTTCCTAAAAGGTTTTAAACCCTTGCATACAGTAAACTACACATATTTAAAAATCCTACACCGGGCACAAGTGCTCACGGGCCAATTTCATGGCAGTCTCGGATAGGAGGGCATTGTGGATTCACCAAGGGAATGCTGATGCTGACTCCAAGAAGAAAGGGAGTCTCTTCCCTATGAAGGTGAAGCCTTGTTTGGCGACGGCCTAGTTAATTTGATCTCGGCAGCTCCCGCAGGTAAGTCATCCTTCTTGCCCTATGTTCCCTCTCAACGGATGAAGACGCATCATTATCTGACGCAGTCATTTCGGCCCAATAGATATGCAAGAAGTTAAGATTCCCCTTTCTTTGCAGGTAGAGGAAGGAAAAGAGGGAAGAGGTCTGTAGCCTCTTCAAGATCGCAGGAGCAGAGATTGTCCTCTGCTTCTGCCAAATCCACTGCATGACGCTGGGGCTCTCTTGCAGGAGCCCGCACCAGTGGGGGGCACGTCTAAAACTCTTCAGTCAGTTCTAGATTCATTCGGACCTGGACTCGTGGGTTTTACAAATAGTGTGTCCCAAGGGTACAAACTGGGGGTTTCAAGACGTTCCCCCTCACCGATTGTTCAAATCAGCCTTAGTCAGCAGGGAGAAGGTTTTTAGTCAAGCCTCTTCGTGGTCCAGAAGCCGGACGGCTCAGTCAGACCAATCTTAAATCTGAAATCCCTTAATTTCTACCTAAAGAAATTCAATTTCAAGATGGAATCTCTCAGGGTAGTGATCTCCAGTCCGGGGGATAAAGGAGATTTCATGGTTTTGGTAGACATAAAGGATGCCTACTTATATGTTCCCATTTAGCCACTGCATCAAGCTACCTGAGGTTTGCAATTCAGGATTGTCATTACCAATTTCAGACGTTGCCGTTTGGTCTGTCCACGGCTCCGAGGATTTTCACCAGGGTGATGGCGGAAATGATGGTCCTCCTTCGCAAGCAAGGAGTCACAATTATCCCGTACTTGGATGATCTCCTGATAAAGGCGAGATCCAGGGACCAGTTGGTGCAAAACATCTACTCTCCCTGACAGTTCATCAACAACATGGTTGGCTCCTAAACTTGCCAAAATCGCAGTAGGTCCCAATGACGCGGTTGTTGTTTTTGGGAGTGATACTGGACACAGAAGAGGTTTTCTTCTAGTGGAAAGGCTCTGGAGATCCAGAGTCTGGTCAAACAAATTCTGAAACCAGCAAGAGTGTTAATCCATCAATGCATTCAGTTGCTGGGGAAGATGGTTGCGGCCTACGAGGCCATTCAGTTTGGCAGGTTCCATGCCAGAGTGTTCCAGTGGGACCTGTTGGACAAGTGGTCCGGATCCCACCTACACATGCACCGGAGGATAATCCTGTCTTCCAAGACCAGAATCTCACTCCATTGGTGGCTGCACAGTTCTCACCACCTAGAGGGGCGATGGTTCGGGATCCAGGACGGGATCCTAGGGACCACGGATGCAACCCTCCGAGGCTGAAGAGCAGTCACACAGGGGGAAAACATCCAAGGAAGATGGTCAAGTCTTCCTTGGATGTTTTCATCTCCACATAAATGTTCTGGAGTTAAGGGCCATTTAATAACTGCAGACACAGTACGCACTGGGACGGGTGCCCAGCATCCTCTACGGACTAAGAGAAAAGGATTTACCGGTAGGTATTAAAATCCTATTTTCTCTAACGTCCTAGAGGATGCTGGGGACTCCGTAAGGACCATGGGGATAGACGGGCTCCGCAGGAGACATGGGCACTTTAAGAAAGACTTTAGTTCTGGGTGTGCACTGGCTCCTCCCTCTATGCCCCTCCTCCAGACCTCAGTTTGATACTGTACCCAGTGGAGACTGGGTGCTTTTCAGGAGCTCTCCTGAGCTTTCTGACAGAAAGTATTTTGTTAGGTTTTTAATTTTCAGGGAGCACTGCTGGCAACAGACTCCCTCATCGAGGGACTGAGGGGAGAGAAGCAGCCCTACTATCTGAGCTGCAAGGTCCTGCTTCTTAGGCTACTGGACACCATTAGCTCCAGTGGGATTGGTACGCAGGATCTCACCCTCGCCGGCCGTCCCAGAGCCGCGCCGCCGTCCCCCTCGCAGAGCCGGAAGATAGAAGCCGGGTGAGTATGAGAAGAAAAGAAGACTTCAGAGGCGGCAGAAGACTTCATGATCTTCACTGAGGTAACGCACAGCACTGCAGCTGTGCGCCTTTGCTCCCATACACCTCACATACTCCGGTCACTGTAAGGGTGCAGGGCGCAGGGGGGGCGCCCTGGGCAGCAATATAAACCTCTTTCGCAAAAATATAACATATATACAGCTGGGCACTTTATATATGTATAAGCCCCCACCAATTTTACAGTTTAAGCGGGACAGAAGCCCGCCTCCGAGGGGGCGGGGCTTCTCCCTCAGCACTCACCAGCGCCATTTTTTCTCCACAGCACCGCTGAGAGGAAGCTCCCCGGACTCTACCCTGCTTATACCACGTTAGACAAGAGGGTTGAAAAGAGGGGGGGGGCACATAATTCGCAAATTACATACAGCAGCACTACTGGGCAAACATTAAGTTACTGTTTTATTCCTGGGTTATATAGCGCTGGGGGGTGTGCTGGCATACTCTCTCTCTGTCTCTCCAAAGGGCCTTGTGGGGAAACTGTCTTCAGAAAAAGCATTCCCTGTGTGTGTAGTGTGTCGGTACACGTGTGTCAACATGTCTGAGGAAGAAGGCTATATTAGAGAGGAGCGGGAGCAAATGAATGTGGTGTCTCCGCCGACAGCTGATTGGATGGATATGTGGAATGTTTTAAATGCTAGTGTAAACTCATTGCACAAAAGATTAGACAAGGCAGAAGCTTTGGGACAGTCAGGATTTAAACCCATGCCTGATCCTATGTTGCAGGGACTGTCAGGGTCTCATAAGCGCCCACTATCCCAGATTGTTGACACAGATACCGACACGGATTCTGACTCCAGTGTCGATTACGATGATGCAAAGTTACAGCCAAAATTGGCAAAATCCATTCGATTTATGATTATGGCAATAAATAAGATTTTACTTACCGATAAATCTATTTCTCGTAGTCCGTAGTGGATGCTGGGACTCCGTCAGGACCATGGGGATTAGCGGCTCCGCAGGAGACAGGGCACAAAAATAAAGCTTTAGGATCAGGTGGTGTGCACTGGCTCCTCCCCCTATGACCCTCCTCCAAGCCTCAGTTAGGATACTGTGCCCAAACGAGCGTACACAATAAGGAAGGATTTTGAATCCCGGGTAAGACTCATACCAGCCACACCAATCACACCGTACAACTTGTGATCTGAACCCAGTTAACAGTATGACAAACGTAGGAGCCTCTGAACAGACGGCTCACAACAATAACAACCCGATTTTTTTGTAACAATAACTATGTACAAGTATTGCAGACAATCCGCACTTGGGATGGGCGCCCAGCATCCACTACGGACTACGAGAAATAGATTTATCGGTAAGTAAAATCTTATTTTCTCTGACGTCCTAGTGGATGCTGGGACTCCGTCAGGACCATGGGGATTATACCAAAGCTCCCAAACGGGCGGGAGAGTGCGGATGACTCTGCAGCACCGAATGAGAGAACTCCAGGTCCTCTTTAGCCAGGGTATCAAATTTGTAGAATTTTACAAACGTGTTCTCCCCCGACCACGTAGCTGCTCGGCAGAGCTGTAATGCCGAGACCCCTCGGGCAGCCGCCCAGGATGAGCCCACCTTCCTTGTGGAATGGGCCTTGACAGATTTAGGCTGTGGCAGGCCTGCCACAGAATGTGCAAGTTGAATTGTGCTACAAATCCAACGAGCAATCGTCTGCTTAGAAGCAGGAGCACCCAGCTTGTTGGGTGCATACAGTATAAACAGCGAGTCAGATTTTCTGACTCCAGCCGTCCTTGAAATATATATTTTCAATGCCCTGACAACGTCCAGCAACTTGGAATCCTCCAAATCGCTAGTAGCCGCAGGCACCACAATAGGCTGGTTCAGGTGAAACGCTGACACCACCTTAGGCAGAAACTGAGGACGCGTCCGCAGTTCTGCCCTGTCCGAATGGAAAATCAGATATGGGCTTTTATACGATAAAGCCGCCAATTCTGACACTCTCCTGGCTGAAGCCAGGGCCAGTAGCATGGCTACTTTCCATGTAAGATATTTCAAATCCACCGATTTGAGTGGCTCAAACCAATGGGATTTGAGAAAATCCAAAACTACATTAAGGTCCCACGGAGCCACTGGGGGCACAACCGGGGGCTGTATATGTAGTACTCCTTTTACAAAAGTCTGGACTTCAGGAACTGAAGCCAATTCTTTCTGGAAGAAAATCGACAGGGCCGAAATTTGAACCTTAATGGACCCCAATTTGAGGCCCATAGACAATCCTGTTTGCAGGAAATGTAGGAATCGACCCAATTGAAATTCCTCCGTGGGGGCCTTCCTGGCCTCACACCACGCAACATATTTTCTCCAAATGCGGTGATAATGTTGTGCAGTCACCTCCTTCCTGGCTTTTACCAGTGTAGGAATGACCTCTTCCGGAATGCCTTTTTCCCTTAGAATTCGGCGTTCAACCGCCATGCCGTCAAACGCAGCCGCGGTAAGTCTTGGAATAGACACGGTCCCTGCTGAAGCAGGTCCCGTCTTAGAGGTAGAGGCCACGGATCTTCCGTGAGCATCTCCTGAAGTTCCGGGTACCAAGTTCTTCTTGGCCAATCCGGGGCCACGAGTATCGTTCTTACTCCCCTTTGCCGTATAATTCTCAGTACTTTTGGTATGAGAGGCAGAGGAGGGAACACATACACTGACTGGAACACCCACGGTGTTACCAGAGCGTCCACAGCTATTGCCTGAGGGTCTCTTGACCTGGCGCAATACCTGTCCAGTTTTTTGTTGAGGCGAGACGCCATCATATCCACCTTTGGTTTTTCCCAACGGTTCACAATCATGTGGAAGACTTCTGGATGAAGTCCCCACTCTCCCGGGTGTAGATCGTGTCTGCTGAGGAAGTCTGCTTCCCAGTTGTCCACTCCCGGAATGAACACTGCTGACAGTGCTCTCACATGATCTTCCGCCCAGCGAAGAATCCTTGCAGCTTCTGCCATTGCTCTCCTGCTTCTTGTGCCGCCCTGTCTGTTTACGTGGGCGACTGCCGTGATGTTGTCCGACTGGATCAACACCGGCTGACCCTGAAGCAGGGGTTTTGCCAGGCTTAGAGCATTGTAAATCGCTCTTAGCTCCAGTATATTTATGTGAAGAGACATCTCCAGGCTTGACCATACTCCCTGGAAGTTTCTTCCCTGTGTGACCGCTCCCCAGCCTCTCAGACTGGCATCCGTGGTCACCAGGACCCAGTCCTGTATGCCGAATCTGCGGCCCTCTAACAGATGAGCACTCTGTAACCACCACAGAAGAGACACCCTTGTCCGTGGCGATAAGGTTATCCGCTGATGCATCTGCAGATGCGATCCGGACCATTTGTCCAGCAGATCCCACTGAAAAGTTCGTGCGTGGAATCTGCCGAATGGAATCGCTTCGTAAGAAGCCACCATCTTTCCCAGGACTCTTGTGCATTGATGCACAGACACTTTCCCTGGTTTTAGGAGGTTCCTGACAAGTTCGGATAACTCCCTGGCTTTCTCCTCCGGAAGAAACACCTTTTTCTGAACCGTGTCCAGAATCATTCCCAGGAACAGCAGACGTGTTGTCGGGGTCAATTGAGATTTTGGAAAATTCAGAATCCACCCGTGCTGTTGCAGCACTACTTGGGTTAGTGCTACTACGTCCCCCAGCTGTTTCCTGGACCTTGCCCTTATCAGGAGATCGTCCAAGTAAGGGATAATTAATACGCCTTTTCTTCGCAGAAGAAACATCATTTCGGCCATTACCTTGGTAAAGACCCGAGGTGCCGTGGACAATCCAAACGGCAGCGTCTGAAACTGATAATGACAGTTTTGCACCACGAACCTGAGGTACCCTTGATGTGAAGGGCAAATTGGGACATGCAGGTAAGCATCCTTGATGTCCAGGGACACCATAAAGTCCCCTTCTTCCAGATTAGCTATCACTGCTCTGAGTGACTCCATCTTGAACTTGAATTTTTGTATGTACAGGTTCAAAGATTTCAGATTTAGAATAGGTCTTACCGAGCCGTCCGGCTTCGGTACCACAAATAGTGTGGAATAATACCCCTTTCCCTGTTGTAGGAGGGGTACCTTGACTATCACCTGCTGAGAATACAGCTTGTGAATGGCTTCCAATACCGTCGCCCTGTCTGAGGGAGACGTTGGCAGAGCAGACTTTAGGAACCGGCGAGGGGGAGACTTCTCGAATTCCAACCTGTAACCCTGAGATACTATCTGCAGGATCCAGGGGTCCACCTGTGAGTGAGCCCACTGTGCGCTGAAATTCTTGAGTCGACCCCCCACCGCCCCTGAGTCCGCTTGTAAAGCCCCAACGTCATGCTGAAGGCTTTGCAGAAGCCGGGGAGGGCTTCTGCTCCTGGGAAGAAGCTGCTTGGTGCACTCTCTTACCCTTTCCTTTGCCTCGGGGCAAATATGACTGTCCTTTCGCCCGCTTGTTCCTATAGGAACGAAAGGACTGCGGCTGAAAAGACGGTGTCTTTTTCTGTTGGGAGGGGACCTGAGGTAAAAAGGTGGATTTCCCGGCTGTTGCCGTGGCCACCAAATCCGATAGACCGACCCCAAATAATTCCTCCCCCTTATACGGCAATACTTGCATATGCCGTTTGGAATCCGCATCACCTGACCATTGTCGCGTCCATAAACTTCTTCTGGCAGATATGGACATCGCACTTACTCTCGATGCCAGAGTGCAAATATCCCTCTGAGCATCTCGCATATAAAGAAAAGCATCCTTTAATTGCTCTAAAGTCAATAAAATACTGTCCCTATCTAGGGTATCAATATTTTCAGTCAGGGAATCCGACCAAAACACCCCAGCACTGCACATCCATGCAGAGGCGATGGCTGGTCGCAGTATAACACCAGTATGAGTGTATATACTTTTCAGGGTAGTTTCCAGCCTCCTATCTGCTGGATCCTTGAGGGCGGCCGTTTCAGGAGACGGTAACGCCACTTGTTTTGATAAGCGTGTGAGCGCCTTATCCACCCTAGGGGGTGTTTCCCAGCGCGCCCTAACCTCTGGCGGGAAAGGATATAATGCCAATAACTTCTTTGAAATTAGCAGTTTTCTATCGGGGTTAACCCACGCTTCATCACACACTTCATTCAATTCGTCTGATTCAGGAAAAACTACAGGTAGTTTTTTCAGACCCCACATAATACCCCTCTTTGTGGTACATGCAGTATCAGAGATATGCAAAGCCTCCTTCATTGCCGTGATCATATAACGTGTGGCCCTACTGGAAAATACGTTTGTTTCTTCACCGTCGACACTAGATTCGGTGTCCGTTTCTGTGTCGACCGACTGAGGTAAAGGGCGTTTTACAGCCCCTGACGGTGTCTGAGACGCCTGTACAGGTACTAACTGGTTTGCCGGCCGTCTCATGTCATCAACTGATTTTTGTAATGTGCTGACATTATCACGTAATTCCACAAACAAAGCCATCCATTCTGGTGTCGACTCCCTAGGGGGTGACATCACCATTACCGGCAATTGCTCCGCCTCCACACCAACATCGTCCTCATACATGTCGACACACACGTACCGAGACACAGCAGACACACAGGGAATGCTCTTATCGAAGACAGGACCCCACTAGCCCTTTGGGGAGACAGAGGGAGAGTTTGCCAGCACACACCCAAGCGCTATAAATATATAGGAACAACCCTATAGAAGTGTTGTCTCCCTTATAGCAGCTTAATATATATAAAAAACGCCAAAAAAAGTGCCCCCCCCCTCTCTGTTTTACCCTGTTTCTGTAGTGCAGTGCAGGGGAGAGTCCTGGGAGCCTTCCTCGCAGCGGAGCTGAGCAGGAAAATGGCGCTGTGTGCTGAGGAGATAGGCCCCGCCCCCTATTTCGGCAGGCTCTTCTCCGGTGTTTGTGAGACCTGGCAGGGGTTAAATACATCCATATAGCCCCAGGGGCTATATGTGATGTATTTTTTAGCCAGAACAAGGTATTCTCATTGCTGCCCAGGGCGCCCCCCGCAGCGCCCTGCACCCTCCGTGACCGCTGGTGTGAAGTGTGTGACAACAATGGCGCACAGCTGCAGTGCTGTGCGCTACCTCATGAAGACTGAAAAGTCTTCTGCCGCCGGTTTCTGGACCTCTTCACTTTTCGGCATCTGCAAGGGGGTCGGCGGCGCGGCTCCGGGACCGGACTCCATGGCTGGGCCTGTGTTCGATCCCTCTGGAGCTAATGGTGTCCAGTAGCCTAAGAAGCCAATCCATCCTGCACGCAGGTGAGTTCACTTCTTCTCCCCTAAGTCCCTCGTTGCAGTGAGCCTGTTGCCAGCAGGACTCACTGTAAAATAAAAAACCTAAAAACTTTTTCTAAGCAGCTCTTTAGGAGAGCCACCTAGATTGCACCCTGCTCGGACGGGCACAAAAACCTAACTGAGGCTTGGAGGAGGGTCATAGGGGGAGGAGCCAGTGCACATCACCTGATCCTAAAGCTTTATTTTTGTGCCCTGTCTCCTGCGGAGCCGCTAATCCCCATGGTCCTGACGGAGTCCCAGCATCCACTAGGACGTCAGAGAAAAAGATGTTTTGCACATCACAGAGGAACCCCCTGTCGCTGACAAGAGGGTACATATGTACAAGGGAAAGAAGCCTGAGGTAACCTTTCCCCCCTCACACGAGCTGAACGAGTTATGTGAAAAAGCTTGGGAATCTCCAGATAAAAGACTGCAGATTTCCAAAAGGATTCTTATGGCGTATCCTTTCCCATCAACGGATAGGTTACGATGGGAATCCTCCCCTAGGGTGGACAAAGCATTAACACGCTTATCCAAGAAGGTAGCCCTCCCGTCCCAGGATACGGCTACCCTCAAAGAGTGTGCTGACCGCAAACAGGAGATTACCCTGAAGTCCATTTATACACATTCAGGTACCTTACTCAGACCGGCAATTGCGTCGGCCTGGGTGTGTAGTGCTGTAGCGGCATGGACAAATACCTTATCTGAGGGGATGGATAGCCTAGACAAGGACACTATTTTATTGACCCTGGGGCATATAAGAGATGCTGTCCTATATATGTGTGTATGCAAACTACAGGTGGTGCTGCAGGGCCCACACCCTTTTACTTGTCTTGTAGAGCAGCTCTGAAGCTGTTACAGTGCCCAGCTGCTGCAAGAAATCAGCTTGAATGCTTCAGGGGCTTGGGCATGGCCAATATGAGCCCCACACCGAAGGAGGGTGGGGGTGTTTAATGCAAACTTGGGGTTATCCAAGCGCCGCAAAAGGCCGCCATGCCCTGCATGCCCCTTTTCTCTTTTCATATACAGATGAGGGTTCCAGCCAACTTTGGCCCACTGCTTGGATGACATCACCGTATGCAAATCCGTCTGCTGCAGACCTTCCCCCAGGAATGCTTGCAATAGTTGTTGCATATGGTTTAATGTCTGAGGGTGCTTCAGTATTAGGCAGCCTTCTGCCCTCCCATGTTCATCTGAAAAGATGTGGTCTCCCTGCAGTTGTTGTCCCCAGACGAGAGTTCCCTTGTGCTTCCTCAGTTAAATCTCCTTAACTTGACGGGGGTGTGCCCGAGCAGCCGCCCTCCCCAGCCCTATCCCAACACATACTTATCTTGCATATGAGATCTCTTGATCATGAAGATAGTTCTCACAGGTTGAGGTTCATCCTGGCCCCGCTCCCCGCTGGAGATCGCTGATGGGGACAGCAGCGGGGCTTCAGCAGAAGGGTGAGTATGTGTGGCCAGAGACCTCCCTTCCCATGTGCAGGCCTGCAGAGTCTGCCGCGCAGGATGGGGCATGTGGCACTCTTTCTCCCAGGGGCTCTTCCAGATGTAGCTCCTCAGCAGTATTTTTCCCGGGCTGCGCGGTGCTCTCCCCGACTGGCATCCGCCCTGGAACACTGCCTTCCTCAACGCAACATCAGCAGGGGGCCCTGGCCTCATCACCATCCCAGGTCTTTCTCATGTATGTATCATGTATGTGTGTGTGATATATGTATGAATCATATATGTTTGTGATATATATATATATTCCATAGACAAAAAACCTTACGGTTTCACATGTCCCATTAAGGCTTCTTAGACATGATCGAAATTTCAGAAACCTGTTGTAACTCTTCCACTCAAACTCCAAAAAGCAATGAAATTCCGATCATTAAGGCTGACGCCTTAATGGACGTGTTCCTTGCGCAATACAGATATGGTATGCCATCACAGCCTGTGGGTAAGTGCAGATTCAGCACTCTCACAGAGTGAGATTGCTGTCACTCACACAATGGTGGAGCTGCTAATTCACAGATTTGTGTGCTCATTGGAATACACACATGCAGTCTATGCAACTGAAGGTCTGAGCAGTTTTGTGGTGCTCCCATCCCACACAGTGCCCACAACCATCCCATTCAGTCAACACAACAAAGCCACCTTGTTACAACATCCTTCTAACTCCATACATCCATCTCACTTAGTATACACATTTAGCTCCCTCAAACATCTTGGTTAATTGCTAAACTATAAAACCCCATCTACAGTCTATGCATCTACACTTACTTCCCCTATACACCCCCATGCTGCCCGGTCTTCCCCAATCCCTACTGCTGTGTTCTCCCATCTGTGCTAGTCTGTACTAACTTATCTGTACCATCTGTCTTTCCCCACCTGTGCATTGTCTGTACCACCGTTTCCTTCTCTCTGTGCTGCTCAGTGTTTCCTTCTTCAACGTCACTCTGCCTCCTCCAGTACATGGCACACTGTCTTCTCTCCCATCTGCACCAGTTTTCTACCCATCCATGCCAGTGTTTTAAACCCATCTGCACCATTTCCCCCATCTGCACCGCTCTGTCTCTCTTCCCATACTTGCTGCTTAATCTACCCCCTATCCACACCACTCTTACCCTATTCATGTAGCTGACATCCTGAAGGTAAATTTAGTGGATCCTGCGCTCTTGGCAGGGGGATAACCGCCACAGCCCACCCCCCAGTGGTCCGGAAACGCCTCCGTTGTGCAGACCATGCCCTGCCAATGGCATTCTAACGCTGTTTGCACGCCCCCCTCCTTCCCCGCAACCACCTCTGCCTATCAATCAGGCAGGGTGATAGCATCTCACTGGGCTCCTGGGGTACGCACGCGCAGTGCGGCCATTGCACGTGCGCACCTCACAAACTAATTCAGACTGCAATCGCTGCTGCTGCTGCGGTCTGAATTACCCCCTGTGTTTCTCTGTCCCCCCCATTAGTGCTGCTTAGTGTTCCCTCTATCCACACACTTCTGTTCCCCCATCCACACCGCTCTCCTCCCTCCAATCAACAACACTCTTACCTCATCTGAGCAGCTTTGTCTTCCGCTCAGACCTTCAGTTGCATAGACTGCATGTGTGTATTCCAATGAGCACACAAATCTGTGAATTAGCAGCTCCACCATTGTGTGAGTGACAGCAATCTCACTCTGTGAGAGTGCTGAATCTGCACTTACCCACAGGCTGTGATGGCATACCATATCTGTATTGCGCAAGGAACACGTCCATTAAGGCGTCAGCCTTAATGATCGGAATTTCATTGCTTTTTGGAGTTTGAGTGGAAGAGTTACAACAGGCTTCTGAAATTTCGATCATGTCTAAGAAGCCTTAATGGGACATGTGAAACCGTAAGGTTTTTTGTCTATGGAATTTCATCACTTTTTTTAAATTTATTTTTTTTATTCAGAAATGTAAAATTTCACTGTAAGAATAAACATTTGATTTTTTAAATGTTTAATGAAAATGTTCGTATAACATCACTGTTCTGTGCAAAATTATTTTATTAACCAAACCAAATTGTTTAAGGTCCGTACACACTTAACGATTTAATGAGCGACGTCGCTCATTTTATCGTTAAGTGTGTATGCAGCCAGCGACAAACGATGCGCGGCCCCGCGGGTCGGCAACAATCTTCGCTGTCGGTAGGGTATGCAGGAAGGATGTGGACTGTCGTCCACGACCTTCATGCAGGGCTGGCGGGGGCGTGACGTCACTGAGCGATATGAGCGGTCATATCGCTCAGTGTGTACAGTCGGCCGCCGGCCGGCCCGGGAGGGGAAACATTAGACGATGTAGCTCACAGAGCGACATCGTTTAATGTGTACGGGCCTTTAGACTTTGGTCAAAATATTTTGCTGCCTTTGCAGCTGATGCAGGGAGGGGGGTAGGCGGCAGCAGCCTGTAACTGAGGCTGGAGGTAGGCGTGAAATGCATTGCTTGTACGTGTGAGTGCGTGGTGTCAGGTGCTGCGCGTGTATATGTGTGTGTGTGTCAGGTGCTGCGCGTGTATATGTGTGTCAGCTCCTGTGTGTATGTGTGTGTCAGGTGCTGCGTGTATATATGAGTGTGTCTGATGGTGCGTGTGTATGCGTCAGCTGCCGCACGTGTGTGTGTGTGTGTGTCAGGTGTTGCGGGTGTATATGTGTGTGAGTATCAGGTGCTCCACGTGTGTACAAGTGTATGTCTGGTGCTGTGCATGAATACGTATGTCTGTGTCAGGTGATGCGCGTGTACATGAGTGTGCGTCAGGTGCTGCGCGTGTACGTGAGTGTGCATTAGGTGCTGCGCGTGTACATGAGTGTGCGTCAGGTGCTGCGTGTGTACATGAGTGTGCGTCAGGTGCTGCGCATGTACATGTGTGTGCGTCAGGTGCTGCGCGTGTACATGTGTGTGCCTCAGGTGCTGCATGTGTCTATGTGTGTGTGAGTAAGGCACTGCGTGTGTATGTGTGTGTCTGATGGTGTGCGTGTATATGTATGTGTCAGGTGCTGCGTGTATATGCATGTGTCAGGTGCTGTGTGTATATGCATGTGTCAGGTGCTGCGTGTATATGCATGTGTCAGGTGCTGCGTGTATATGCATGTGTCAGGTGCTGCGTGTATATGCATGTGTCAGGTGCTGCATGTTTATTTTATTGTGTCTGATGCTACGTGTGTGTGTGGCAGGTGCCGCACGTGTATGTGTGTGTGTCAGGTGTTGCGCGTGTATGTGTGGGTCAGGTGCTGCATGTTTATTTTATTGTGTCTGATGCTACGTGTGTGTGTGTCAGGTGCCGCACGTGTATGTGTGTGTGTCAGGTGTTGCGCGTGTATGTGTGTGTCAGGTGCCATTCCCCTTCTTCCCATCCCAGCTCTCTCTGTAGAATACAGCTCTGCACCCAGAGAGAGGGAAAGACTAGGGGGCTGATCACTGCACTGCTCACTTTTTGGTCATGAGTTCGGCCTCCTGTTTCTTCCAGTGCTGTGTTCCTGCAGCCTAGCCCTCCCTGTTGTGCCAGAGAATCAGCCCTTCCTTCCCCTGACAGAGAGAGAGAGCCCGAGGCAGAGACACTCTTCCCGTAGCTGGCCTACCCCCAGTACTTCAGCACTGGCCATGCGGCAGTCAACAAAGGAGACCAGCAGGGGGTTCTGGCAGCATCAGCTGTGGCCGCAGCTGGATCGGGGAGGCCTGCAGTGTCTGAGGTGGGCAACACTTCCTCCGCCGCTGTCACCTTCCCCTGCCGGAGAGAAAGCCAGAGACATACCCTTCCCGCAGCTGGGATACCCCTAGTACCTCAGCGCTGGACAGGCAGAAGTCTATGGAGGGGACCGGCAGGGGTTTCGGGCCGCAGCAGTAGCAGCGGCCACAGTCAGATCAGGGAGGCCTGCAGGGTCAGAACTGGGCAGCACTTCCACCAACACTGTCACCTCTGTGCTGGGCATGTACACCAGTCCGTACGGACGGAGGTGTCCACAACAGGCAGCAGTATAATGAGTCAGACAAACTCATTACACGCTGCCCACTGCTGCGCCGCATGCCCTCGATGGAGGAAGCCTAGATGCGGTCCCCAGCGGCAGCGAGGGAGAAGGGTGATCACATCACCCTTCAACCCGGCACCTCACAATCAGCTGGGGATCTGCAGTAGCTTCATCTCTCTCTTCCTCTCCCTCTCTGACAGCACAGCAGCCCCTCTGGGTCCCATGTAGCTCTGCCCCCCTGCTCACAGTTCACTCGGCCTCTCCTGATTAAAAAGAAAATAAGAGCCTGACCTGCTGCTCAGATGCGAGGAGGGGACGGGCGGTAGGTCCTCTGTGAGTACACTACACAGTCAAAATTAACTCTGACTCCTCACAACAGTGTGGACTGCAGGCGACGTCAGATGCCAATTTGGGTGTGCTTGCCGCACTACCTGCCCATCAAGCCCAACGTGGCATTTTATATTAGGAACCCTATAACAGCATTCCGACATCCCTCCCTATACACTGCCACTCTCATACATCCGTACACCGCCACTCTCATACATCCGCACACTGCCGCTCTCACACAACTGTACACTGTTGCTCTCATACATCCATACACTGCCGCTCTCATACATCCGTACAACCCCGCTCTCATACATCCGTACAACCCCGCTCTCATACATCCGTACAACCCCGCACTCTTACAGCCGCACTCTTACAGCCGTACTCTTACAGCCGTACTCTTACAGCCGTACTCTTACAGCCGCACACTGCCGCACTCTTACAGCAGCACACCGCCGCACGCATACAGCCGCACACCATCGCACTCTTACAGCCGCACACCGACGCAGTTATACAGCCGTACATTGCCGCTCTCATACATCCGCACACTGCCGCTCTCATACATCCGCACACTGCCGCTCACATCTATACATACATAGCCTCCATACATCTACACATCCAATCCCCACGCAAGGGAACACTGAAATCACTATCACTTTTCCCCGGGGTGTGACCACAGCCAGCCACTACTCCGGCCACCTTCTTGTGACACCAAAATGCATCTTACCTATCATCAGGGTGGTGCTGCTGCTGGGGGCAGGTTGCTGCCTCAGTCTCCTAGTTGGTGCTGCGATTGGAGGGGGTACTGCTTCCCTGTGCTGCCACTGTCTCCCGGATCATCGTGCCGCTGGCTGAATTGCAGCTTGACGCTACTGCTGCCGGGAGTAACAGCTTCCTGACTGTTGTTGCTGGTGGCTGCCTACTGCTCATTGCCGCCGGAACACTGACCGGCTCGGTAGTGATGCTGGCGGAGGAGTAGTGGCGGTGGGGTGGTGCCTGCTCCCTTCCCTCGAGCATGCCGCAGTGTAAAAAAAAAATAATAGAGAGCATACCAGGGTGAGTCTGTATGGATCACAGTGATTACACGGGGCACAGCATAAGGACACCTTGCTGTGAGGGGCTCTGCCCACACAGATTGCTGCACCCTCTCTGATGTCAGCCGCTGCCCTCTCGTTCTCTGGGCGGCCAGTTCCAGTGTGAGGTAGGAGAGGAAGAGAACACACAGGTGTTAGGCGCCGTGGTCCGCGATGTCCTCGCGGCCCGGCGCCTAGCAACTAGGGACGCCGAGCGTGCTAGCCGCCGGCTCCCTAGCAACGCTAGGACGCCGGGCGCGCTGAGCCGCCTGGACCCTAGCAACGGGGACGCCACGGATGGACTGCGCTCCCCTTGCAGGGTCAATCAAGTGAACTACACACACACACTTGTCTTCTGGTCGTGCAGCAAGGCAGCTGCACGGCATTGTGCTAATCAGGCTCTGAACTTCTGATTTAAGGACTCCCTGCTAAATACCTTCCCAGTGCTTCACACAGACGCCGGTAATAGCTTCCTGCATGCTGCTTTGGTTTGCTGACGTCTGTTCCAGTTCTGCTGTGTCCGGTCATTCCTGTCCTCAGAGTTCCTGAATCTTAGTGTTGTCATCTCTTCCCAAGGAGTCTTCCAGTCCTCATTTACCCGCAACAGTCGCTAGAGGATCTCGTGTGGTTTTCGTGAGTGGCGGCTCTGCCGCGTGCTGCGGCCTAGGCCGCTTTATTTTGTATTCTGTGTTGGTGCATTTGCGGAGGTTTACGCTCCCACACTCCTCTCCGGAACTCGCCGGTGCCGGGTAGAAGAGTGGACAAGTGGGTATTTTGGTTGTCCTTTTCCCTGGCGGTTTTCCGCACATACTCTAGTTTAAAGTTAGTTTTGAGCCCCTGGCTTTGTTGTTTAGTAGAGGGCCCCTTGTTATCACCCTGTCTCGGATTTCTCTTTGTCTCCCATTAAGACCTGAGGGGGCATCGGAGTTGGGCAGACGTTATCCGCCCTTCAAATGCGGCTGCCATGGGCCCAAGCAACCATAGTCTCGCAAGAGATTTCTGACAGCACGGGCGAGACAACGGAGATAGGGCGCCAGGGGCTATTCCCGTTCCCACTCCCTTTCCAAGCATTACGTTCCAGTACTCAGGTCCTTGCTATAAGATATCCCCAGACCAGAGTATTGGAATCATAACAGGAGAGCAGCCCTGATATATAACAGAGGTGGAAGTTCTATAGGCAGCAGAGACGGAGACCAGCCAGCCAGTCTCCCAGTGCCCTGATCACTACACGCCGCCAGCACAGCATTACAGGAGGGTCCTATAGTGCTGCCCTGAGCTAACAGGTGTGTGTACCAGTGTGCTGCGCCCTGGTGTCTCTGAGAGGGGTGAGGTCACCGCGCCGCTTTAGTATATGGCTTTTCCTTAGTACTGTAAGTTACAGCCCTGCACTAGTAGTGGCAACTCTGCCTTATGTGAACCTGTGAGGTTATTTTCCTATTTACAGAATAACCGGGGAGAAGGCGGCCATATTGCGGCTCTCAAGAGAAGGCACTCTAGTACACCCCCTGCTGGCGGCCACTGCGCAGGCGCAACAAATTGAAATGCCCGATCTCTATAATGGGGCATATTTCTCTTAATTAAAAAAAACCTGTAACTTTCTGAAAAACCACAACCCCAAAAGGCACTTCACAGGGACATGCTCTATCTAATAAAACAAACCCCAAGTCATATATATATATATATATATATATATAATAAGATTTTACTCACCGGTAAATCTATTTCTCGTAGTCCGTAGTGGATGCTGGGACTCCGTAAGGACCATGGGGAATAGCGGCTCCGCAGGAGACTTGGCACAACTAAAGAGAGCTTTAGGACTACCTGGTGTGCACTGGCTCCTCCCCCTATGACCCTCCTCCAGACCTCAGTTAGGATACTGTGCCCGGAAGAGCTGACACTAAGGAAGGATTTTGAATCCCGGGTAAGACTCATACCAGCCACACCAATCACACCGTACAACTCGTGATATTATACCCAGTTAACAGTATGACAACAACGGAGCCTCTGCACAGATGGCTCTCAACAATAACCCTTTTGTTAACAATAACTATGTACAAGTACTTGGGATGGGCGCCCAGCATCCACTACGGACTACGAGAAATAGATTTACCGGTGAGTAAAATCTTATTTTCTCTGACGTCCTAAGTGGATGCTGGGACTCCGTAAGGACCATGGGGATTATATCAAAGCTCCCAAACGGGAGGGAGAGTGCGGATGACTCTGCAGCACCGAATGAGCGAACTCTAGGTCCTCCTCAGCCAGGGTGTCAAACTTGTAAAATCTTGCAAATGTGTTTGACCCCGACCAAGTAGCAGCTCGGCAAAGTTGTAAAGCAGAGACCCCTCGGGCAGCCGCCCAAGAAGAGCCCACCTTCCTCGTGGAATGGGCTTTTACTGATCTAGAATGCGGCAGTCCCGCCGCAGAATGACAGTCCTGTACCACAAATCTGAGGTACTCCTGGTGAGGAGAGTAAATGGGGACATGCAGGTAAGCATCCTTGATGTCCAGTGATACCATGTAATCCCCTTCCTCCAGGCTTGAGATAACCGCCCTGAGCGATTCCATCTTGAACTTGAACCGTTTTATATACGTGTTCAAAGATTTAAAATTTAAAATGGGTCTCACCGAACCGTCCGGTTTCGGTACCACAAACATTGTGGAATAGTAACCCCTTCCTTGTTGAAGGAGGGGTACCTTGACTATCACCTGCTGCAAATACAGCTTGTGAATTTGCCTCCATCACAGCCTCCCTGTCCAAGGGAGATGTTGGCAAGGCAGATTTTAGGAAACGGCGAGGGGGAGACGTCTCGAATTCCAGCTTGAATCCCTGAGACACTACTTGTAGAATCCAGGGATCCACCTGTGAGCAAGCCCACTGATTGCTGAAGCACTTGAGACGGGCCCCCACCGCACCTGGCTCCACCAGTGGAGCCCCAGCGTCATGCTGTGGACTTAGCGGAAGCGGGGGAGGACTTTTGTTCCTGGGAACTGGCTGTATATATATATATATATATATGCACACACACTCATGTATATACATGTATACACAAATACACGTATGTACATGTTTATGTATGTATAATACACTGAGTACATTATATTTATGAATTAATTGCTTCCCGATTCTGCAGCAGCATCATCAGCACCATCAGTGTTACTCACAGTCACTTCACACTGACTGCTGCACAACACATCACTTAATTTCCGGGCCGCCCGCCACCTGGTGAAGAGACATGGGAGATGAAGGACCAGCAGTGCCACGTTGAGCGGAAGTATTGTGAATTAGTTACCCACACACTCCTTGTGACACCTGCTCCCCGTCTGCCCTCCCACCCGCCGCCTGCCATCCGGAACCCGCACTGACAAGTAAGTCTCAGCAGAATGTGTCTGCCGGCGGCTCCCAGTCCCCCCTAGAGGAACACTGCCAGTGGTGTGGCAGCCGCGGCACACTAGGACTGAGAGACCGCAGCGGGAGGAAAGCACGGGTGGGCGGGAGGAGAGCATAGGCGGACATCACCACGTCACATTGCAAGGTGACACCAGTCCCCCCAGTGAGGCCGCCGACGAATGCACTCAGCATAGTATTAGCAGCAGGCAGAGGGGGGGCGGGCGCAGCGGTGGTGGGAGGTACGGAAATGAGCTACAGGCTAGGCTCCACCGATCACACACTCAGCGATCACTGTGCCATAGCAAGCGTGGCGTGCAGCGGTGCTGGACATTAGGGAGTGCCTGTGCGCACCAGGCACCCCCTGTACGCACGCCTATGCGCTACCACCCCCCATATGCCACACTACATCACTATGCTATAGCCCTCCCATATGCTGCACTTCATAGTTACACTATACCCCCCATACAACATACTACATCACCACACTACACTACTCACAATAAAATGAAAACATCCCAGTTCCTCATTCTTAATGAGCTCACGTGAGTTCTCTCCCCAACGGAGCTCCAGACCAAGTAACAATGAAGACACCAGCAGCGTGTAGGGGGCAAGCCTGGTCCACTTGTCAGGAGAGAGCAGTCACTGGAGGGTAAGAAGGGGGCGGGGCCTAGTCCTACAGACAGGAGAGAGCACAGACAGGAGAGAGCAAGGTACAGGGGTAGAAGGGGACGGCTGATGTGAAGAAGGGGGCGGGGCCTATTCTTGCATCCTTTCAAAATTCGACTTTTTAAAATTCGACATTTGACAAATTCGACTTTTCTGCAATGGTACAAATGCGGCAATTCAACAAAAGTATATTCAATTGAAGTTTGTAAATTCGACAACAGTGCTTTTAAACAGTAAATTCGTCATTTTCAATCCGCCACACTTTGCAGGCGGAATCTAATAAAAAATAATATTTTTTTGGGGTAATAGCATATCTATTTATATTAGAAGGGATTAGGTACTTGGTTTGTCTTTTTTGGAGGCACAAGTATTATTTATATATTTTTTAAAAGATTATTATTATTATTTTTATTTTTTAAATGGAATGTGAAAAACCCGGAAAAGAAAAATTGCGTGGGGTCACCCCTCCAAAGCATAACCAGCCTCGGGCTCTTCGAGCCGGTCCTGGTTCTAAAAATCCGGGGGAAAAACGGACAGGGGATCCCCCGTATTTTTAAAACCAGCTCCGGGCTCTGCGCCTGGTGCTGGTGCAATAAATACGGGGGACAAAAAGAGTAGGGTCCCCCATTATTTTTACACCAGCATCGGGCTCCACTAGCTGGACAGATAATGCCACAGCCGGGGGTTACTTTTATACAGTGCCCTGCGGCCGTGGCATTAAATATCCAACTAGTCACCCCTGGCCGGGGTACCCTGGGGGAGTGGGGACCCCTTCAATCAAGGGGTCCCCCCCCCAGCCACCCAAGGGCCAGGGGTGAAGCCCGAGGCTGTCCCCCCCATCCAAGGGCTGCGGATGGGAGGCTGATAGCCTTGAGAAAATTGAAAGAATATTGTTTTTTCCAGTAGTACTACAAGTCCCAGCAAGCCTCCCCCGCAATCTGGTACTTTGAGAACCACAAGTACCAGCATGCGGGAGAAAAACGGGCCCACTGGTACCTGTAGTTCTACTGGGGAAAAAATACCCAAATAAAAACAGGACACAGACACCGTGAAAGTATAACTTTATTTCACACCTGCCGACACACACATACTTACCTATGTTGACACGAAGCAGTCGGTCCTCTTCTCCAAGTAGAATCCACGGGTACCTGAAAATAAAAGATAATTATACTCACCTGATCCAGGTTCCAGATTAACTCCACGTACTTGGCAAAACAACAAACCGAACACCCGGACCAGACGGACTGAAAGGGGTCCCATGTTTACACATGGGACCCCTTTCCACGAATGCAGACATCCGAATCTCGCGGGAATCCGACAGCGGGATGATGACGTTCGGGCGCGCTCGGGTTAGCCGAGCAAGGCGGGAAGGTTCGAACCTGCCTCGGACCCATGTAAAATGGGTGAAGTTCGGGGGGTCCGGATTCCGACGAACCGAACCCACTCATCACTAGTATGTACGTGTGTGTCAGGTGCCGTGCGCGTACGTACGTGTGTGTCAGGTGTCGTGCGTGTACGTGTGTGTGTGTGTGTGTGTGTGTGTGTCAGGTGGCGCGTACCTACATGTGTGTATGTCAGGTGCTTTGCATGTGTGTACGTACACGCGTGTATGTGTCAGGTGCCGCGCGTGTACGTGTGTGTGTGTGTGCCAGTGTGCCAGGAGCCACGCGTGTACATGCGTGAGGGTATCAGGAGCCGCGCGTATACGTACATACGTGTAGGTTTCAGGTGCCGCGCGTATACATACGTGTGTGTGTCAGGAGCCGAGCGCGTACGTACATGTGTGTGTGTCAGGAGCAACGCGCGTGTGTGTCAGGAGCCACACGTGTGCATACGTGTGTGTGTCAGGTGCCACACATGTACGTACGTACGTACGTACGTACGTACGTACGTACGTACGTACGTGTGTGTGTGTCAGGTGCCGCGCGTGTACGTGTGTGTGTCAAGTGCCGTGTGTGTACGTACGTATGTGTGTGCCTGGAGCCGCGCGTGTACATACATGTGTGTGTGTGTCTCAGGTGCTGTACGTGTATGTGTGTGTCTCAGGTGCTGCACATGTATATGTGTGTATTTCAGGTGCTGCATTTGTATGCGTCAGCTGCCACGTGGGTGTCAGGTGTTGAGCGTGTATGTGTTTGTGTCAGCTGTCGCATCTGTATGTGTGTGACTGTCAGGTGCTGCGCGTGTATGTGTGTGTCAGGTGCTGTTCATGTATGTGTGAGTGGCAGGTGCTGCGTGTGTATACGAGTGTGTGTGAGGTGCTGCGAGTGTATGTGTGTGTTAGGTGCTCTGAGTGTATATGATTGTGTGTCAGGTGCTGTGCGTGTGTGCGTTAAATGCCACATGTATATATGTGTGTGTGTGTGTGTGTGTGTCAGGTGCTGCATGTTTGTATGTGTGTGTGTGTGTGTCAGGTGCTGCATGTCTGTATGTGTGTGTGTGTCAGGCGCTGCATGTCTGTGTGTGTGTGTGTGTGTGTCAGATACTGCATGTCTGTATATGTGTGTGGGTGTGTCAGGTGATGCATGTCTGTGTGTGTGGGTGTGTCAGGTGATGCATGTGTGTGTGTGTGGGTGTGTCAGGTGCTGCATGTCTGTGTGTGTGTGTGGGTGTGTGTGTCTGTCAGGTGCTGCATGTGTGTGTCAGGTGCTGCATGTCTGCGTGTGTATGTGTCAGGCGCTGTATGTCTGCGTGTGTGTGTCAGGCGCTGCATATCTGTGTCAGGTGCTGTGTGTGTGTGTGTGTGTGTGTGTGTGCGTGTCTGTCAGGCGCTGCGTGTCTGCGCGTGTGTCAGGCGCTGCGTGTCTGCGTGTGTCAGGCGCTGCGTGTCTGCGTGTGTGTCAGGCGCTGCGTGTCTGCGTGTGTGTCAGGCGCTGCGTGTCTGCGTGCGTGTCAGGCACTGCGTGTGTGTCAGGCGCTGCATGTGTGTCAGGCGCTGCGTGTCTGCGTGTGTGTCAGGCGCTGCGTGTGTGTCAGGCGCTGCATGTCTGCGTGTGTGTCAGGCGCTGCGTGTCTGCGTGTGTGTCAGGCGCTGCGTGTGTGTCAGGCGCTGCGTGTCTGCGTGTGTGTCAGGCGCTGCGTGTCTGCGTGTGTGTCAGGCGCTGCGTGTCTGCGTGTGTGTCAGGCGCTGCGTGTCTGCGTGTGTGTCAGGCGCTGCGTGTCTGCGTGTTTGTGTGTCAGGTGCTGCGTGTGTGTGTCAGGTGCTGCGTGTGTGTGTGTCAGGTGCTGCGTGTCTGCGTGTGTGTCAGGTGCTGCGTGTGAGTATGTCAGGTGCTGCGTGTGTCAGGAGCATGTGAGTGTCAGGTGCGTGTGTGTGTCAGGCGCTGCGTGTGTCAGGCGCTGCGTGTGTCAGGCGCTGCGTGTGCGTGTGTGTCAGGCGCTGCCTGTGCGTCAGGCGCTGCGTGTCTGTGTGTGTCAGGCGCTGCGTGTGTGCCAGGCGCTGCCTGTGCGTGTGTGCCAGGCGCTGCCTGTGCGTGTGTGCCAGGCGCTGCCTGTGCGTGTGTGTCAGGCGCCGCGTGCCTGTCAGGCGCCGCGTGTGCGTCAGGCGCCGCGTGTCTATGTGCGTCAGACGCCGCGTGTGAGTGTGTGCGTGTGTGTCAGGTCCGTGTGAGTGTCAGGTGCTGCGTCTGTGTGTGCGTGTGTCAGGTGCTGCGTGTGTGTCAGGTGCTGCGTGTGAGTGTATGCGCGTGTGTCAGGTCCGTGTTAGTGTCAGGTGCTGTGTGTGTGTGTGTCAGGTGCTGTGTGTGTGCGTGTGTGTCAGGTGCTGTGTGTGTGTGTGTGTGTGTGTGTGTCAGGTGCTGTGTGTGTGCGTGTGTGTCAGGCGCTGCATATGCGTATGCGTGTCAGGCGTTGCATGTCTGTGTGTGTCAGGCGCTGCGTGTCTGGGGGGGGTGGCCGGACACACAGCAGAGAGGGGGGGGGGGTGGCTGGACACACAGCAGAGAGGGGAGGGTGTCCGGACACACGGCAGGGAGGGGAGGGGGTAGGGGGTGGCCGAACACAGCAGGAAGAGGGGGGAGTTGCCGAACACACAGCAGGGGAGGGGAGGGGATGGTGGCCAGACAAACAGCAGGGGAGGGGAGGGGGGGAGGGTAGGCCGGACACACAGCAGGTGAGGGGGGTGGGGGGTGGCTGGACACACAGCAGGGAGGGGGGGTAGGCAGGACACACAGCAGGGGAGGGGAGGGTAGCCGGACACACAGCAGGGAGTGGGGGGGTAGGCAGGACACACAGCAGGGGAGGGGGGGTGGCTGGACACACAGCAGGTGAGGGGGGGGGGCTGGACACACAGCAGGTGAGGGGGGGGGCTGGACACACAGCAGGTGAGGGGGGGGGGCTGGACACACAGCAGGTGAGGGGGGGCTGGACACACAGCAGGTGAGGGGGGGGGCTGGACACACAGCAGGTGAGGGGGGGGCTGGACACACAGCAGGTGAGGGGGGGGGGGGCTGGACACACAGCAGGTGAGGGGGGGGCTGGACACGCAGCAGGTGAGGGGGGGGGGCTGGACACGCAGCAGGTGAGGGGGGGGGTAGGCCGGACACACAGCAGGGGAGGGGAGGGTGGCCGGACACACAGCAGGGGAGGGGAGGGTGGCCGGACACACAGCAGGGGAGGGGAGGGTGGCCGGACAAACAGCAGGGGAGGGGAGGGTGGCCGGACAAACAGCAGGGAGGGGGGGCTGGACACACAGCAGGGGAGGAGGGGGGGGGCTGGACACACAGCAGGTGAGGGGGGGGGGCTGGACACACAGCAGGTGAGGGGGGGTAGGCCGGACACACAGCAGGGAGGGGGGGTAGGCCGCCGGACACACAGCAGGGGAGGGGAGGGTGGCCGGACAAACAGCAGGGAGGAGGGGTAGGCCGGACACACAGCAGGTGAGGGGGGGGGTGGCTGGACACACAGCAGGTGAGGGGGGGGGTCTGGACACACAGCAGGGAGGGGGGGGGTAGGCCGGACAAACAGCAGGGAGGGGGGGGTAGGCCGGACACACAGCAGGGAGGGGGGGGGGGGCTGGACACACAGCAGGGGGGGGTAGGCCAGACGCACAGCAGGTGAGGGGGGTGGTGGCTGGACACACAGCAGGGAGGGGGGGGGGGTAGGCCGGACACACAGCAGGTGAGGGGGGGGGGCTGGACACACAGCAGGTGAGGGGGGGGGCTGGACACACAGCAGGTGAGGGGGGGGGTAGGCCGGACACACAGCAGGTGAGGGGGCTGGACACACAGCAGGGAGGGAAGGGGGTAGGGGGGTGGCCTTATTATAATAACCGTGTGGGGGAGGAGTCTGCGGCGGTGGGTGAATGAGATGTGGGGGCAGGCTGCTAAGGGTGCAGGGGAGGAGGGGAAGGGAGGGGAAGGGAGCCGGATGGATCTGAATGTGAGCCGCACGTAAGGGACCATACTGATCCTCCCCACCTCAGCCCGCTGGTGCTGCTGCTGCTGCCTGACTTCTTCCGTGCAGCACAGCTGTCTTCTCCGGCTGCCGCTCCCGCACCCGCTTCAGGTGTGGGGGTACCACACCGCTCAGTAGGCAAGCGCTGTCAGTCAGGAGTCAGCGCTGCACCGGATGTCTCTTCTGGATGTCCTCTGACTTTCTCCTGCGGCGCAACTCCAGCTATTCCTCCCGCTGCGGCTCCCACTTCGGGTAAGGGGACCATATTGCTCAGTAGTGAGCACTTTCGGTAAGCCTGCGGCTGCTATGCCGCTACCCCTCTCCTCCACAGTCCTAATGGGTCGCTGCAGTCTGTAAGGGACCGCAGGTGCACACACCCAGGAACCGCTGGCTCTCCTCCCGCCGCCAGCAGCTACTTTTATAACCTCAGCCTGCACGAGACCCCTTCCCTCACTCACTCTCGCTCTCCTGGCGGCCACTGCGCAGCCGCAACAAATTGAAAAGCCCTATCTCTATAATGGGGCATATTTCTCTTAATTAAAAAAACCCTATAACTTTCTGAAAAACCACAACCCCAAAAGGCACTACACTGGGGCATACTCTATCTAGTAAAACAAACCCCAAGTCTTAATTCGTCCTCTATCCGGAGTTATGCCTTCCCAAAAAATATCTAATTCACTCTATAGGAAAACGGTGTCAAAAAGCCACAAAGGAAGTCACAGAAAAAAACTGACAGTTGGAACTTTAGGTTACTCCCAATTCCTCATTTTTTATTATTTTGCCCTGAAATTTGGCATGCAGCACCGGGTGACGATTCTACACGCCCATGCCAAATTTCAGCTCAGTACGTCCAATCAGTTTTGAGGTGTAGCCCCTCAAACACCATGCCCCCATCTCAGAAGTTCCCTATGGGAGAATTCCGTTTGTTCGATTCAGCCTTAATATAAGGGCACGACCGTGCCCTTATAATATGTATCTATCTATCTATCTATCTATCTATCTATCTATCTATCTATCTATCTATCTATCTATCGTATGTGTGTGTATATATACATCTATACATACATGCGCTAACACCTGGACATACACTGATGTACCCACACCTAATATCCATACATACACGCCCTGACACCTGGACATACACCAACATTCCCACACCTGCATCTATACATACACATGCTGACACCTGGACATACACCAACATACAAGCACCTGCATCTATATATACACGCGCTGACAAATGGACATACACCGACGTACCCACACTTGCATCTATACATACATGCACTGACATCTGGACATACAAGCACCTGCATCTATACATACACGCGCTGACACCTGAACCTACACTGACCTTCCCACACCTGCATCTATACATACACATTCTGACACCTGGACATACACAGACGTACCCACACCTGCATCTATACATACACGCGTTGACACCTGGACGTACACTGACGTACACACACCTACATCTATATATGCATGGATGCAAATGTGGGTACGTCTGTATACGTCCAGGTGTTAGCATGTGTATGTATAGATGTTAGGTGTGGGTACATCAGTGTATGTCCAGGTGTCAGCACATGTATGTATAGATTCACATGTGGGTAAGCCGGTGTACGTCCACGTGTCAGCATGTGTAGGTATAGATGCAGGTGTGGGTACGTTGGTGTACGTTTAGGGGTCAGCGTGTTAATGTATAGATGTTGGTGTGTGTATGTCAGTGTACGTACAGATATAGGTGTGTGTGTGTGTGTGTGTGTGTATGTATGTATGTATGTATGTATGTATGTATGTATGTATGTATATGTATAGAGGAAGGTGTGATACATACATATCTACAGCCACACCACACTGTATATGCCCAATATCACCTGATCTTAGGCCTGGTTTGTTCTTGGATGTGAGACCACCTGGGAATACCAGGTGCTGTAGGTAGTTTTATACTACCAACACCGTTCTCTTGATGCATTCTATTTTGAAACTTATTCATTGATGTAGAAGTTAGAAACAGCAAAAATCATCTACAGCCGCATCACACTGGATATGTCCAATCCAGTGGCGTAACTAGAAATTTTTCTCCCCCAAGCCAAAAAAATTCTTCGGCGCCCCCCCCCCCCCCCCCCCCTTCATGCTCCATAATTGGGAGCAAGAAAGGGATAAATATGCGCGCGCCTAAGGCGCGCGCGTCAAAAAAGGGGCGTGGTTTTGTTGGAGTGGGCGTGGTTTCGCATAAAGGGGCGTGGCATTGCAGGAAAAGACTACCTTATACCCCAGTTTTGCAACCTGCACGCCCATACGTTGGCCACCACAGGAAAGAAAAATAATCCTGATTCATGCCCCTTACATTATTTGTCATTTTTCCTCCTTATAGTAATGCCCAGTATACATTATGCCACATACTGCAATGGCCCTTAGACATTATGCCGCACACAATAATGCACGACACAATATGCACACACTGTAATGCCCCCGACACATTATGCCACACACCGTAATGTCTGTGACACATTATGCCACACACCGTAATGCCTGTGACACATTATGACAGGAATCGCAATGCCCGTTATACATTATGCTACACACTGCAATGCCCCTGATACATTATATCACATACAATGTCTGTGACACATTATGACACACACCGCAATGTCCGTGATACATTATGCCACACACTGCAATGCCCGATACATTATAGCACATACAATGCCTGTGACACATTATGCCACACACTGCAATGACCTTGAGACATTATACCACAATGCCCGTGATATAGTATACCATACACCGTAATGCCTGTGACACATACCGCAATGCCCTGCCCGTTATACCCTATGCCACACATCGCAATGCCCGTTATGTATTATGCCACACTGCAATGACCCTGAGACATTATACCACATACCACAATGCCCGTGATATAGTATACCACACACCGTAATGCCTGACACATTATGACACACACCGCAATGTCCGTGATACATTATGCCACACACTGCAATGACCCTGAGACATTATACCACATATCACAATGCCCGCGATATAGTATACCATACACCGTAATGCCTGCGACACATTATGACACACACCGCAATGTCCGTGATACATTATGCCACACACCGTAATGCCCATTACACATTAAGTCCTACAGTAAGGCTTCTAATTACTTTTCAATTACCTGCTCGTTGTCAGGGGTTTCATGCACTGGGTGTCATGCTCGTTGCCAGGGGTTTCATGCTCTTGGTTCCATGCACGGTGCCAGGGGTTTTCATGCTCAGGGTGTCATGCTCGTTGCCAGGGGTTTCATGCACTGGGTGTCATGCTCGTTGCCAGGTGTTTCATGCACTGGGTGTCATGCTCGTTGCCAGATGTTTCATGCACTGGGTGTCATGCTCGTTGCTAGGAGGTAGTCCTTGTTGCTAGGGCTGTGCTCCAAGTGCCACATATGTCCCCAGTGCCAGATATTCCCCCACGGTGCCAGGTACTTACATGCCCCAGTGCCAAATATAGTCGTCCCCCCCATGTGCCAGGTACACATATGCCCCCAGTGCCAGATATTCCCCCCCAGTGCCATATATGCCCCCAGTGCCAGATATTCCCCCCAGTGCCATATATGCCCCCCGTGCCATATATGCCCCCAGTGCCAGATACCCTCCCCCCAGTGCCATATATGCCCCCAGTGCCAGATATTCCCCCCCAGTGCCATATATGCCCCAGTGCCAGATATCCCCCCCAGTGCCAGATATGCCCCCAGTGCCAGATATTCCCCCCAGTGCCAGAAATGCCCCAGTGCCAGATATTCCTCCCTCCCCCCCCCGTGCCATATATGCCCCCAGTGCCAGATATTTACCCCCCCCCCGTCGCTTTTTGGAGGGACACGGAGGGCACAGCTCGTCTCTCCTGTGTCCCTCCTGCTGCATTATCTCCGGCGGCCGCGGGTCTAATAGGGGGAAGTGCCGGTTCATGAGCCAATTAGAGCTCACGGACGGCACTTCCCCCTATTAGACCCGCGGCCGCCGGAGATGATGCAGCAGGAGGGACACAGGGAGGCGCGCTGTGTGCCCTCCGTGTCCCTCCAAAAAGCGGCGGAGGGAAGGAGACTGCAGACTGACATGCGGACGCTCATCCGCATGTCAGTCTGCTGTAAATCAGTGGCGCCCCCGCAGCCCCTCGCCCCCAAGCCACCGCGAGGACTGCGGGGGCAGTAGTTACGCCACTGGTCCAATCTCATCTGATGATGGAAGCTAAGCAGTGTTGTGCCTGGTTTGTTTTTGGATTTCAAGTCCTGCCTTCTGGTTTGGCCACGGCACCTCGGATATTCACCAAGGTCATGGCCGTGATGACGACCCTTCACCATCAGAGAATCAGGATCCTGCCAAATCTGGACGACTTGCTGATCCTGGTGAACTCCCAAGAGGTTCTCCACAGTTATCTGGAACTGGCGGTCCAATTCCTAAAAGTCCACGGGTGGCTCATCAACTGAAAAAAGTCCTCGCTGGTCCCTGCTCGGAACATTGTGCACCTAGGGGCACTGCTGGACACACACAGCCAACAATTGTTTCTGTCTCCAGAGAAAGTCCTGAAAATTCAGGACAGTATCGTCCTCTCTCGCCCAAGAGTGTTGATACACACGGCGATGCAAGTACTAGACCTCATGGTGTCGGCTTTCGATATGGTAGAGTACGCTCAATTTCATTACCGCCCTCTGCAGAGGTTAATCCTCTCCAAGTGGGACGGCCTGCCTCATCGGATGATGTCTCAAATGATCTCCTTGACTCCGGAGGTTCGTCTGACACTGAGCTGGTGGCTACAGGACCAACAGTTGAGCAGGGGCCATCCCTTCTGGATCTCCAACTGTGTCCTCCTGACAATGGATGCCAGTCTTTTGGGCTGGGCCATGGTGTTGGAGCAACACTTTCTCCAGGGTCGGTGGACCAGGGAGGAATCTCTCCTCCTGATATACATTCTGGAATTGCAGGCAGTGTTCAATTAATTGACACTGGCCCTGCCTCTAGTACAGAACAGGCCTGTTCAAGTACAATCTGACAACGCCACCACGGTAGTGTACACAAATCATCAAGGCGGCACTCGAAACTGCATGGCAAAGCTGGAAGTATCAAAAATCCTCCGTTGGGTAGAAAGTCATCTGACAGCAATATCGGCAGTGTTCATTCCCGGAGTCCTCAACTAGGAAGCGGATTTCCTCAGTTGTCAGGACGTTCACGCTGGAGAGTGGAGAGGCCGCAGCAGAAATGTCTGCACTGGTGTCAGTAGGTGACTGAGGCAGGAATGACTGGGAGATAGTGGGTGACTGAAGCATGTATGAGTGGGAGATAGTGGGTGACTGAGGCCGGGGTGACTGGGAGATAGTGGGTGACAGGGAGATAGTGGGTTACTGAGGGAGGGGTGATAGGAAGGGGTTGGGTAAGTATGGGAAGAAAGTGGGTGACAGGTATAATAAATGACTAAGGCAGGGGTGATAGGGAGATAGTGGATGACTGTGGCAGGGGTGACAGGGACAGTAAGAGACTGAGGCAGGGGTGACAGGGATAGTGGCTGACTGAGGCAGGGGTGACTGGGAGATAGTGGGTGACTGAGGCAGGGTTGACAGGGATAGTGGGTGACTGAAGCAGGGGTGATAGGGTGACAGTGGGTGACTAAAGCAGGGGTGACTGGTATAGTGGGTGACTGAGGCAGGGATCGCAGATATAGTGGTTGACTGAGGCAGCGGTGACTGGGAGATAGTGGGTAACTGAGGCAGGGGTGACAGGGAAAGTGTGTGACTCAGGCAGGGGTGATAGGGAGATAGTGGGCTGCATATCTCTGCCTCACTGCAGCAGCACATTCCTGCTTCAATGACAGCAGCACATCCCTACCTCACTTATAGCAGCACATCCCTGCCTCGCTGACAGCAGCACATCCCTGCCTCGCTGACAGCAGCACATCCCTGCTTCGCTGACAGCAGCACATCCCTGCTTCGCTGACAGCAGCACATCCCTGCCTCGCTGACAGCAGCACATCCCTGTCTCGCTGACAGCAGCACAGCACTGCTTCGCTGACAGCAGCACATCACTGCTTCACTACCAGCAGCACATCCCTGCCTCACTGGCAGCAGCACATCCCTGCCTTACTGACAGCTGTATATAGGGCCTAATTCAGACCTGATCCCTGCTGTGCATATTCACACAACAGGAGATCAGGTCTGAAGTGCGTGTGTGCTGGTGCCGCAGTGCACCGGCACATGCCAGAGATGCGATCAGCATCTCTGCCCAGTGAGCGCCTCTGCCTGATTGACAGGCAGAGGCGGTCACTGGGCAGGAGGAGTCGGGCCAGCGGCGTTGTGCCGCCATTTTGGGGGCACAGTCAGGACAACGCAGACATGACCGGACCGTATGGGGGCGGGCCGTGACGGCTGCGTGACCCGGACAGCAACGGGCCTTATTTACTAAAATCTCAGATAAATTTTATGGCATTTATGTGCAGTCTAGTTTGCACAGTTGATAGAGTGTTGATCTTGCACTATCAATGTAAGCCTCACATAGGTTTGATACACATGTAAGTTTGTTTTTATTTTACTACATTGTGGTTTGTGGCTCTATACCATGTAATGCATGTCTTTTAACAGTAGTCAAGTCTTCCAATGTGCTTGTTAGTGAAACCCAATAGATAGCTTTATTTTATTTTGTTTCTTCAAATATTGAATGCATATGTCTTATAACTTTTTTTTTTTCAATATACAGGTTGAGTATCTGTATATACATTTTTATTATAAGATTTTCAATGACACAAGTACATCCAAGTTGCAGATTATAGATTGTGAAGGACAAATCAACCATATAAACAATTTAAGCAATTTAAATTGCATGCAGGTAGTAGAATATCAAACTCCTTGGATGAGAGTTGGTCGTAATAAACTAGGATAGATAAGAATAAAGTAGAAAATAAGATTTTAAACCTACCGGTAAATCTTTTTCTCGTAGTCCGTAGAGGATGCTGGGGACTCCGTAAGGACCATGGGGATAGACGGGCTCCACAGGAGACATGGGCACTTTAAGAAAGACTTTAGTTCTGGGTGTGCACTGGCTCCTCCCTCTATGCCACAGTTAGAGAAACTGTGCCCAGAGGAGACGGACAGTATGAGGAAAGGATTTTGTTAATCCAGGGCAAGATTCATACCAGCCACACCAATCACACCGTATAACTTGTGATAAACTACCCAGTTATCAGTATGAAAAAACAACATAGCATCAGTGCAGGACCGATGCAACTATAACATAACCCTTATTGAAGCAATAACTATATACAAGTATTGCAGAAGTAGTCCGCACTTGGGACGGGCGCCCAGCATCCTCTACGGACTACGAGAAAAAGATTTACCAGTAGGTTTAAAATCTTATTTTCTCTAACGTCCTAGAGGATGCTGGGGACTCCGTAAGGACCATGGGGATTATACCAATGCTCCAAAACGGGCGGGAGAGTGCGGATGACTCTGCAGCACCGATTGAGCAAACATGAGTTCCTCCTCAGCCAGGGTATCAAACTTATAGTATTTTGCAAAGGTGTGTGAACCCGACCAAGTAGCAGCTTGACACAGCTGTAGTGCCGAGACCCCTCGGGCAGCCGCCCAAGAAGAGCCCACTTTCCTCGTGGAATGGGCCTTGACCGATTTCAGTAACTGCAATCCAGCCATAGAATGCGCTTGCTGAATCGTGTTACAAATCCGGCGAGCAATAGCCTGCTTTGAAGCAGGGGCACCAATCTTGTTGGTTGCATACAGGACAAACAGCGCTTCAGTTTTCCTGACTCTAGCCGTCCTGGCCACGTAAATTTTCAAAGCCCTAACCACATCAAGTAACTCGGAATCCTCCAAGTCACGCGTAGCCACAGGCACCACAATAGGTTGGTTCATATGAAAAGATGAGACCACTTTTGGTAGGAATTGAGGACGGGTCTGGAATTCCGCTCTATCCACATGGAATACCAAATATGGGCTTTTATGTGACAAAGCCGCTAATTCCGACACTCGCCTAGCCGAAGCCAAGGCTAATAACATGACCACCTTCCATGTGAGATATTTTAACTTCACTGTTTTAAGTGGTTCAAACCAGTGTAATTTTAGAAAACTTAACACCACGTTAAGGTCCCAAGGTGCCACCGGAGGCACAAAAGGAGGCTGAATATGCAGCACTCCTTTTACAAAAGTCTGAACTTCTGGAAGAGAAGCCAATTCTTTTTGAAAGAAAATGGATAAGGCCGAAATCTGGACCTTAATAGAGCCTAATTTTAGGCCCAAATTCACTCCAGTTTGTAGGAAGTGAAGGAAACGGCCCGGATGGAATTCTTCCGTAGGAGCATTCCTGGCCTCACACCAAGAAACATAATTTCGCCATATACGGTGTAATGTTTTAACGTTACATCCTTCCTAGCCTTTATCAGCGTAGGGATGACCTCAACCGGAATGCTAGGATCCTGCATTCAACCGCCATGCCGTCAAACGCAGCCGCGGTAAGTCTTGGAACAGACAGGGCCCCTGATGCAACAGGTCCTGTCTTAGAGGGAGAGGCCACAGATCTTCTGTGAGCATTTCCTGCAGATCCGGATACCAGGTCCTCCGTGGCCAATCTGGAACAATGAGGATTGTTCTCACTCCTCTTTGTCTTATTATCCTCAACACCTTGGGTATGAGAGGAAGAGGAGGAAATACATAGACCGACCGGAACACCCACGGTTGTCACTAGGGCGTCTACAGCTACTGCCTGAGGGTCTCTTGACCTTGCGCAATACCTCTGTAGCTTTTTGTTGAGCCGGGACGGCATCATGTCTATCTGTGGCAGTTCCCACCGACTTGTAATCTGTGCAAAGACTTCCTGATGAAGTCCCCACTCTCCCGGATGTAGGTCGTGTCTGCTGAGGATGTCTGCTTCCCAGTTGTCCACTCCCGGAATGAACACTGCTGACAGTGCGCTTGCGTGATTCTCCACCCAGCGAAGAATTCTGGTGGCTTGTGCCATCGCCACTCTGCTTCTTGTGCCGCCTTGGCGGTTTACATGAGCCACTGCGGTGACGTTGTCTGACTGGATCAGAACCGGTTGGTCGCAAAGTAAGGTCTCCGCTTGACGTAGGGCATTGTATATGGCCCTTAGTTCCAGGATGTTGATGTGAAGACAAGTCTCTTGACTTGACCAAAGACCTTGGAAATTTCTTCCCTGTGCGACTGCTCCCCAACCTTGGAGGCTTGCGTCTGTGGTCACCAGGATCCAGCCCTGAATGCTGAATCTGCGTCCCTCGAGAAGGTGAGCACTCTGCAGCCACCACAAGAGTGATACCCTGACCCTGGGGGACAGGGTGATCAACCAATGCATCTGTAAATGTGACCCGGACCACTTGTCCAGTAGGTCCCATTGGAAAGTCCTCGCATGGAACCTGCCGAATGGAATGGCCTCGTATGATGCCACCATCTTTCCCAGGACTCGAGTGCAGTGATGCACTGACACCTGTTTTGGTTTCAATAGGTTCCTGACTAGAGTCATGAGTTCCTGGGCCTTTTCTATCAGGAGATAAACCCTCTTCTGGTCTGTGTCCAGAATCATGCCCAAGAAAGACAGACGAGTAGTAGGAATCAACTGCGACTTCGGGATATTGAGAATCCAGCCGTGTTGCTGTAACACTTTCAGTGAAAGTGATACGCTGTTCAGCAACTGCTCTCTTGATCTCGCTTTTATGAGATCGCCCAAGTATGGGATAATTGTGACACCTTGCTTGCACAGGAGCACCATCATTTCCGCCATTACCTTGGTGAAAATTCTCAGGGCCATGGAGAGACCAAACAGCAACGTCTGAAATTGGCAATGACAGTCCTGTACCGCAAATCTGAGTTACGCCTGATGAGGTGGATAAATGGGGACATGAAGGTATGCATCCTGTACACAAATGCGGACAACAGGTGTCAAGCCGTGTGTTGCCTTTGTCAAGCTGTAATAAGTAGGGATAAGGACGTTAACCACCTCGGAACATCCTCCCTTATATGTCACCTGCAGCGCATTCATCATAAGTCAGTGACAAGTTCAAAAACTTTGGATGACAGCGGAAGCAGTCCACTAACCACTAAATCCCTTCCTCTTGTAACCAAGCTCCTGCAAACCACACCACCAACTCCCTCAGTGTCAATTTCCTCCTTAGACAGGAGAGCCAATAGTCCTTCAGGCCATGTCACTGGCAAGTCTGACGAGTCCTCTCCTGCCTGGGATTCCTCCGATGCATCCTTGAGTGTAACGCCTACTGCTGCTGGCGCTGCTGTTGTTGCTGCTGGGAGTCGATCGTCATCCCAGAGGGGAAGTCGGAAGACCACTTGTACTTCTTCCAGTAAGCAATTGACTGTCCAACAGTCCTTTGCGAGGAAGATGAAATATCACAGCAGTCATCCTGCTGCAAAGCGGATAACTCAGGTCTGGGTGGTGAGAAACGTGGTTCCGGTATCCATCGTTAATTTAGAGGCAACTAGAGACTTGATTGAGGTACTGTGTCCCCGGTACCAAATACCCTCTAGGTTCCATTTCTCTAGGCAGGCGATACCGAAAATGTACACAGACCTCAGAAAAAGAGTCACCAGTGTCCTAAAAAATGCAGTTGTACCCAATGTCCACTTGTCTGTGGTTAAGTGGAGCAGGGCAGACTCAGGACTATATGACTGTGACAGCCCACTGGGTAGATGTATTGCCTCCCGCAGCAAGAACAGCAGCGGCGGCACCAGTAGCAGGATCTCGCAATTGCCAACTCGTTCCTAGGCAGGCTACGCTTTGTATCACCGCTTTCCATAAGAGGCACACAGCTGACAACCTCTTACGGAAACTGAGGAACATCATCGCAGAATGGCTTACCCCAATTGAACTCTACTGGGGATTTGTGACATCGGACAACGCCACCAATATTGTGCGTGCATTACATCTGGGCAAATTCCAGCACGTCCCATGTTTTGCACATACATTGAACTTGGTGGTGCAGAATTATTTAAAAAACGACAGGGGCGTGCAAGAGATGCTGTCGGTGGCCCGAAGAATTGCGGGCCACTTTCTGCCTTCAGCCACCGCATGCCGAAGACTGGAGCACCAAAAAACATTCCTGAACCTGCCCTGCCATCATCTGAAGCAAGAGGTGGTAACGAGGTGGAATTCAACCCTCTATATGCTTCAGAGGATGAAGGAGCAGCAAAAGGCCATTCAAGCCTATACATCTGCCCACGATATAGGCAAAGGAGGGGGAATGCACCTGACTCAAGCGCAGTGGAGAATGATTTCAACGTTGTGCAAGGTTCTGCAACCCTTTGAAATTTCCACACGTGAAGTCAGTTCAGACACTGCCAGCCTGAGTCAGGTCATTCCCCTCATCAGGCTTTTGCAGAAGAAGCTGGAGACATTGAAGGAGGAGCTAAAACAGAGCGATTCAACTAGGCATGTGGGACTTGTGGATGGAGCCCTTAATTTGCTTAACCAGGATTCAATCTGTTGAAATCAGAGCACTACATTTTGGCCGCCGTGCTCGATCCTAGATTTAAAACCTACATTGTATCTCTCTTTCCGGCAGACACAAGTCTGCAGAGGTTCAAAGACCTGCTGGTGAGAAAATTGTCCAGTCAAGCGGAACGTGACCCGTCAACAGCTCCTCCTTCACATTCTCCCGCAACTGGGGGTGCGAGGAAAAGGCTAAGAATTCAGAGCCCACCCGCTGGCGGTGATGCAGGGCAGTCTGGAGTGAGTGCTGACATCTGGTCCGGACTGAAGGACCTGGCAACGATTACTGACATGTCGTCTACTGTCACTGCATATGATTCTGTCACCTTTGAAAGAATGGTGGAGAAAAAGAGGCAATTTGGAGGCACAAACTGGCTTTATTCTACCTAAGTTGCCCTCCCTCCAGTGTGTACTCCGAAAGAGTGTTTAGTGCGGCCGCTCACCTTGTCAGCAATCGGCGTACAAGGTTACTTCCAGAAAATGTGGAGAAGATGATGATCATCAAAATTAATTATAATCAATTCCTCCGTGGAGACATTCACCAGCAATTGCCTCCAGAAAGTACACAGGGATCTGAGATGGTGGATTCCAGTGGGGACGAATTAATAATCTGTGAGGAGGGGGATGTACACAGTGAAAGGGGTGAGGAATCGGAGGATGATGAGGTGGACATCTTGCCTCTGTAGAGCCAGTTTGTGCAAGGAGAGATTGATTGATTCTTTTTTGGTGGGGGCCCAAACCAACCAGTCATTTCAGTCAGTCGTGTGGCAGACCCTGTCGCTGAAATGATGGGTTCGTCAATGTTTTTCTTTTCAATCTAAGCCCCTGCAGTTTTCTGTAAGCATCTGCTTCGCTATGATGATCAACAAGTCACAAGGGAAAACACTCAGGGCTGGAGGCGTAGATCTTAGGACCAGCTGCTACAAGCATGGCAGAGGTGTCACTATCACTGGTGACACCCAGAGAGGCGGCGAGGGAGATTGTAATGCAGTGCGCGCAGATAAGCAGCGTAATGGTAAAAAGGAGGCATGGTCTCATAGGTAGGGGCGTGGCCTGAATCACCATTTTGTTGCTGCGGGTATCCCGGGGGTTGGGGGCTGTACCCGGGGACTAGTGTGTGAGTGGTGCTGGCTCCTGCACAGTGACAGAAACTGGGTGTTGCACGTAATGTCACAGTGAAACACCCATATTCTGTCACTGAAGAAGAGCCGGCACTTTGGTGTCACCCCACTTGGCGGGTGACACTCGGGTGTGTGCCGCAACCCCGTTGTGATGCCACTGACCCATGGGAAGCTTTACGTGGCTTACCCATGTGTTAGTAGCCCCAAGCATCTTTTGTGTTAGTCCCTGAAGAAAAACTTCAAATATTGTTTACAATTTTGTAATCAATGGCCTAATTCAGTAAGGATTGCAAATTCTGCTAAGTAACAGAATTTGCAATCCTTTGGTTCGCATGCTGGGGCCACCCATCACAGGGCATGGCCACCCAGCATGCCGCCTCCCTTCTTGACCACGCTGAAATTGCAGTCTCAGTGCAGTTCAGCGTGATCATAAAAAATGGATTAGCCTCCTGTTGGTGCAGACTGTACGTGTGCGCAGGAAGCCGCCACCATTTTTGTGATCGCAACGGCTGCATGTGATGTCATGCAGCCGCTCTGACCACGCCTCCTGTTTCTCCGTTGAAGCCCTGCCCCCGCACCGCTCCATCTCCGACTTTGAAATGGAGTGTTGCTGACCCCCCCGCACCGATTGACAGTCACAGAAAATGCAGGCGCATGCGTATGCTCTTAGCAATTTTTGCAGTTGGATTGCTTATTGTGATTGTCTGTTTAATGTGAAAACAAATGTGTGTGTTTTTTTCAACCTGGAAGCCCAACATCGATTAAGATCGATCTTAAATAGACCCAACATCGATTAAGATGCATCCATATAGCCCAGGAGCTATATGTGATGTATTTTTTGCCATGTAAGGTATTTCTGTCGTGTTTTATTGCGTCTCAGGGCGCCCCCCCCAGCGCCCTGCACCCTCAGTGACCGGAGTATGAAGTGTGCTGAGAGCAATGGCGCACAGCTGCAGTGCTGTGCGCTACCTTATTGAAGACAGGAACGTCTTCTGCCGACGATTTTTCCGGACCTCTTCGCTCTTCTGGCTCTGTAAGGGGGCCGGCGGCGCGGCTCCGGGACCCATCCAGGCTGGACCTGTGATCGTCCCTCTGGAGCTAATGTCCAGTAGCCAAGAAGCCCAATCCACTCTGCACGCAGGAGAGTTCGCTTCTTCTCCCCTTAGTCCCTCGATGCAGTGAGCCTGTTGCCAGCAGGTCTCACTGAAAATAACAAACCTAAACTAAAACTTTCACTAAGAAGCTCAGGAGAGCCCCTAGTGTGCACCCTTCTCGTCGGGCACAGAAATCTAACTGAGGCTTGGAGGAGAGTCATAGGGGGAGGAGCCAGTGCACACCAGCTAGTCCTAAAGCTTTCTTTAGATGTGCCCAGTCTCCTGCGGAGCCGCTATTCCCCATGGTCCTTACGGAGTCCCCAGCATCCACTTAGGACGTTAGAGAAAATAAGGATAAAGTGGACTACAGAAACTGATGCTCTAAACAAAGGAGAGAGAGAGAGAGAGAGAGAAAAGCACAAGGGAAAGTGGGCAATCGGAACACCACAGAGAGAGGAGAGATAGAAATGCCTGAAAAAGTAAAGGGGGTTGGGTATGGCATCCGGCGCTTGGGATTCCAGCAGTCACATGATACCTAATCCTAATCCTAACCCTCTGGGGGGGGTGGCGGATAGGGCTAACCCTCAGGGGGTGGCAGCTAGGACTACCCCCCCCCCCACCTCCTAGTGCCTTCCCTAACACCCCCTCCCCCGGTCCTAACCCTCCCTCCAATACTCGCCTTCGGGATGTTGGCTGTCTGTGTGCCGGCACCAGTCTCCCAAGTGGTGTCAGGATTCCAACATCGGTCAAATGACCGCCGGTATACCGTCTGCCGGGATGGTAAATGTATCCTGAGGACAGGTAGTGAGTGTGGAGGGATAGGTGGTTCAGTAAAATGTAACAGCTCAAACTGCGATCATTCACTGATAAATTGATTTATAGCTCTCCCTTTTTAACCATTGCAGTCATAAAAGCAATGTTTTTTAAACTTTTAAATAAAGCTTGTTAGCATCCCCAGCACACTGTATATGCTGGGAGATGTAGTTCTCAATATGAAAACATTTAATTACTGTATGAACTCTAATTCCCCAACTGAAACCTCTCACAAACACACACTCCTAAATCTAGTACACACACACACACATTTCCCCAGTACTGACAACTCTCATCACTTCCACACACTGACAACTCCCTCCTGCTCCTCTCCCCACTGACACTGACAGCTCCCTCACAGTCACACACATCCTCCACCCCCCCACACACACACTGATAGCACACATGCACAAATCCCCCCCTCCTCGACACTAACTGTCACGGACTGCTTGGGCAGCAGGGGGCAGGCTCTGACTTGAAGTGCTGAAATTCAACAGCTCTCTCGAACTTGCAAGGCATGGCTGTGCAGCTGTCTCCAGCCATCTCCTTGCCCACTGTGTAATTTGTGGCGTTCTCTGATGTTCCCCGCTCTGCCTCTACAACCGGCACATAATGTACAGCAGTGGTGACTCCTGAGTATGGGCCTGGAGAACTCCGCCTACCGGGGGGTAGGGATTAATAATTTCAAAGGGGCAGAGCTAGGAGTGAAGCAGTGGACAGCAGTTGAGGGGCGTTTCAAACTGTAACAGGGTTGGGACAATTTCAGTATCCTTCCCTCACCGTCTAATTGGTCAGTCCCACGCTGATTGCCATAGCGCCCTTTTGAGACTGCAGAACTCTATCCCTTAGCCACGGTTGGCACAGCTGGATGGTGCCCCTGGCAAGTGCCATCCTGGCCAAGGGGTAGATACGCCCCTGAGGGTCAGGGCCAGCAACAGAAATCTCGGGGCCCAGTACACTGATATCTCTGGGGCCCCCTCAACCCCCCCTTAACTTGGCAGAGGGATCTTTAAAAAAAAATGGAGCCTTTGACTCGGACCGTCAGTGAGGCCGGCAGGTGGTTTTCATACTGGGCTATCCCGCTCTTCGGTGGCGGTGGCAGGGACATTCAGAAAAGGGCCAGCACAGCAACATGCATAATAATGGCAATACAGTATGGACCACAGGGACTGGACAAAGTGATGGGGTAAAAGGAGGGGGGAGGGTTTAGTTGGCCTGTTAATTGTTTTCCTGCTTAAATTGAGCAGTTGGTGGATACACTTTAAAAAGCAATATTGGCACTGTGGCCCCATTATTTCTGTTCTTAATACTTGGAGCCCTGAACAAGTGTCCCCTTTGTCCCCCCTGTCACCGGGCCTGTTCAGGCGTTACCTATGGAGAAGCTGCGACATGACATCCTAGGACACGATACTGCACCATGCATCACCATTATATTTCAGTGTGCCTTGTCAATATTTAAATCTTGTTCTGTGTGACGTGAGTTGTAAATGGTTGAAAATCTCTGTGCTACAGTATCGTCACCATGTAGTTATAACAACACCGCAAAACCACCAAAAGACGTGTTTTGGTAGAGGGACTGCTGGAGGGGCCCATTGGGGCCCCCAGTTTGCTACCCCACCCCAGTATACCTGTGCTGTAGCCAGTGGAAGGGGCACTATCTTCCCGGTGATCTCTTCGGGAAGATGGTGCCGCACATAGAAAGCAAAGACTCTGGCTGCACTCTCCTGCCCTCGCTCTAAGCAAGGTGATCGGGCCACAAAAGGACCCCTGTCGGACCCCGGCCTGTGGGCCACAAAAGGATGCATTGGGGGCGGCATGCGGCCCATGGGTTTGACACCCCTGCCCTAGAGTATCACAATTTGTTTCACGGCACCCCTAGGCCAAAGTTTTTTTTATTGAGAAATTCAGAAAAAAATATAAAATTAAGTAAATTGTGTTTATAGCATGTCATCCTCAGGTTCAGTTATGTTGTGAGGGAATGGTTTTGCCAATTTAATAAAGTATAAATAATTTTAATTGGTCCTGGACCACCAAACTATGCTACCAGTGCAAGAACCCCAGTTTGGAAACTACTGCCATAAAATAAACCTTTTTTGTTTTTTTTAAACTACATGTAATACACCTTAGATCTCAGTTCCTAAAAGGTTTTAAACCTTTGCATACAGTAAACTACACATATTTAAAAATCCTACACCGGGCACAAGTGCTCACGGGCCAATTTCATGGCAGTCTCGGATAGGAGGGCATTGTGGATTCACCAAGGGAATGCTGATGCTGACTCCAAGAAGAAAGGGAGTCTCTTCCCTATGAAGGTGAAGCCTTGTTTGGCGACGGCCTAGTTAATTTGATCTCGGCAGCTCCCGCAGGTAAGTCATCCTTCTTGCCCTATGTTCCCTCTCAACGGATGAAGACGCATCATTATCTGACGCAGTCATTTCGGCCCAATAGATATGCAAGAAGTTAAGATTCCCCTTTCTTTGCAGGTAGAGGAAGGAAAAGAGGGAAGAGGTCTATAGCCTCTTCAAGATCGCAGGAGCAGAGATCGTCCTCTGCTTTTGCCAAATCCACTGCATGACGCTGGGGCTCTCTTGCAGGAGCCCGCACCAGTGGGGGGCACGTCTAAAACTCTTCAGTCAGTTCTGGATTCATTCGGACCTGGACTCGTGGGCTTTACAAATAGTGTCCCAAAGGTACAAACTGGGGTTTCAAGACGTTCCCCCTCACCGATTGTTCAAATCAGCCTTAGTCAGCAGGGAGAAGGTTTTTATTCAAGCCTCTTCGTGGTCCCGAAGCCGGACGGCTCAGTCAGACCAATCTTAAATCTGAAATCCCTTAATTTCTACCTAAAGAAATTCAATTTCAAGATGGAATCTCTCAGGGTAGTGATCTCCAGTCCGGGGGATAAAGGAGATTTCATGGTTTTGGTAGACATAAAGGATGCCTACTTATATGTTCCCATTTAGCCACTGCATCAAGCTACCTGAGGTTTGCAATTCAGGATTGTCATTACCAATTTCAGACGTTGCCGTTTGGTCTGTCCACGGCTCCGAGGATTTTCACCAGGGTGATGGCGGAAATGATGGTTCTCCTTCGCAAGCAAGGAGTCACAATTATCCCGTACTTGGATGATCTCCTGATAAAGGCGAGATCCAGGGACCAGTTGGTGCAAAACATCTACTCTCCCTGACAGTTCTTCAACAACATGGTTGGCTCCTAAACTTGCCAAAATCGCAGTTGGTCCCAATGACGCGGTTGTTGTTTTTGGGAGTGATACTGGACACAGAAGAGGTTTTCTTCTAGTGGAAAGGCTCTGGAGATCCAGAGTCTGGTCAAACAAATTCTGAAACCAGCAAGAGTGTTAATCCATCAATGCATTCAGTTGCTGGGGAAGATGGTTGCGGCCTACGAGGCCATTCAGTTTGGCAGGTTCCATGCCAGAGTGTTCCAGTGGGACCTGTTGGACAAGTGGTCCGGATCCCACCTACACATGCACCGGAGGATAATCCTGTCTTCCAAGACCAGAATCTCACTCCATTGGTGGCTGCACAGTTCTCACCACCTAGAGGGGCGATGGTTCGGGATCCAGGACTGGATCCTAGGGACCACGGATGCAACCCTCTGAGGCTGGAGAGCAGTCACACAGGGGGAAAACATCCAAGGAAGATGGTCAAGTCTTCCTTGGATGTTTTCATCTCCACATAAATGTCTCAGGTTTCCCTTTGTCTCTCATTAAGACCGGGGGGCATCGAAGTTGGGCAGACATAATCCGCCCTTCAAACGCGGCTGCCAAGGACTCAAGAAACCATAGTCTCGCAGGGGATTTCTGACAACACGGGTGAGACAACAGAGTTAGGGCGCCAGGGGCTATTTTCCTGTCCTGCTCCCTTCCCCAGCATTCCGTTCCAGTGCTCCAGTCCTTGCCATAAGATCTTCTCTGACCAGAGTGCTGGAATCATAACATTATTACCGGCCATACCAAAACTTAAAATTAAACGGGGTTTAATTTTTTCTCATTCAGTTTTGTGAGAGTTTATCGGCCTCATGAATCCAACAGGTTTAGGGCCAAATCCTGGTCAGCTCTTAGTCAGCCAGATTCAAGAACTTACTCAGATGGTTCAGGATCTTTCTCTTCGGGTGAAGTCGCAGAAAGATCTTTTGCGAGCTTCCCCAAGGGTAGTCCCTGAACCAAAGATGCATTTGCCTGACCGTTTTTCTGGTGATAGAAAAGAGTTTTTTAATTTTAAAGAATCCTGTAAACTTTATTTTCGTTTAAGACCGACTTCCTCGGGTACTGAATCTCAGCGGGTCGGGTTTATTATTTCTTTGCTCCAGGGGGATCCTCAGACCTGGGCATTTGGTTTAAGAGCAGAGGATCCGGCATTGTTGTCAGTTGACGCTTTTTTTGAGTCTTTAGGGCTCTTGTATGATGACCCTGATAGAGAGGCGTCCGCTGAAAGTCAGTTGCGCGCTCTCAGACAGGGTAGAAATCCTGCAGAGGTTTATTGTACAGAGTTTCGCCGTTGGTCGAACGACTGTGGCTGGAATGACCCAGCCCTGCGCAGTCAGTTTCGCCTCGGCTTATCAGAGTCTATAAAAGACAGTCTCCTTCAGTACCCCGCTCCTGAGACTCTCGATAAACTCATGGAGCTTTCTATTAAGATTGATCGTCGTCTCAGAGAGCGGAGGGCTGAAAAAGGAGCACCTTGAAGATGTAGAGGAGACCATGCAGATGGGTCTCTCCCGGCTGTCTCCTGAAGAAAGAGCCAGAAGGCAAAATTCTGGTCTTTGTCTGTACTGTGGGGGTAAGGGACATTTTGCTCGTAATTGTCCGAACAAGTCGGGAAACGCTTTGACCAGGTGAATTGTGAGGGGGTTCACCTAGGTCTGCAGCTTATCTCCTCGAATAACTCCCTTTTAGTCCCAGTTAAAGTTTCCTTTGGCAGCCTCAGTTCTTCGGTGTCGGCTTTTGTTGACAGTGGAGCTGCAGGAAACTTTATGGATTTAACTTGGGCTAAGGCCTTAGGCATTCCTCAGTTACCTTTGGGTAGGTGTGTCACCATGCATGGCTTAGATGGGAGTCCGCTGTCTAATGGGATTATTTCTCTCCGTACACCCCCTGTACTACTTACAGTAGGAGCTCTACATTCCGAGAAAATCGAGTTCTTTCTTACACATTGCCCAGCAGTTCCAGTTGTTCTGGGTCACCCTTGGCTGGCCTTTCATAATCCCACCATTGATTGGCGGTCGGGGGAGATTTCACATTGGGGTACTTTTTGTGATAAGGAATGTATCACGTTTCCAGTCAGAGTAGCAGCTATCATTCCAGAACTCATTCCGGTGGAATACCAGGAGTTTGCTGATGTTTTCTCCAAAGGCAATGCGGACATTCTGCCTCCCCATCGGCCTTATGATTGTGCTATTGAGTTAATTCCTGGTGCCGCATTGCCAAAGGGAAGATTATATGCATTATCCGGGCCAGAAACTGCGGCTATGAATGATTATGTAAAGGAGAGCCTTGAGAAAGGATTTATTAGACCATCAAAATCTCCTTTAAGTGCAGGCTTCTTCTTTGTGGAGAAAAAGGATGGCTCGCTTAGACCTTGCATTGATTTTAGAGCCCTGAATAAGATCTCAGTTAAAAACACCTATCCTTTGCCGTTGATTTCTGTACTCTTTGATCAGTTACGTTCTGCTGTGATTTTTTCTAAAATTGACCTTAGAGGAGCGTACAACCTCATCCGAATTAAATCTGGAGATGAGTGGAAAACGGCCTTCAGTACTCAGTCGGGTCACTACGAATACCTGGTGATGCCGTTCGGCCTGTCCAATGCTCCGGCAGTTTTTCAAGACCTCATTAACGATGTGCTCCGTGACTTCCTAGGGAAATTCGTGGTCGTTTACTTAGACGACATCCTGATTTTTTCTAAATCAATGGAACAACATGTTACCCAGGTGCGTCTGGTTCTTCAAAAGTTATGTGAGAATCATTTATATGCCAAGCTGGAGAAGTGTGAGTTTCATGTCACGGAAGTATCTTTTTTAGGGTACATAATTTCCCCTCAGGGATTTTCCATGGAACCAAAGAAACTCCAGGCCATCCTTAGTTGGGCGCAACCCACCAATTTAAAAGCAATTAAGCGTTTTTTAGGGTTTGCGAATTATTATAGGAGGTTCATTCATTCTTTTTCTGACCTGGTTGCTCCCATTGTAGCTCTGACAAAGAAAGGAGCGGATCCTACCAACTGGTCGCGTGAAGCTGAGTTGTCCTTCCGGGCCTTGAAACAAGCCTTTGTCTCGGCTCCAGTCCTCAGACATCCTAATCCGGAATTGCCCTTTGTGGTGGAGGTTGATGCCTCGGAGGTTGGAGTGGGGGCTATCCTTTCTCAAAAGGATCCGGAGTCTCTGGAGTTACATCCTTGTGCCTTTATGTCCAGGAAATTCTCCTCCGCTGAATCCAACTATGACGTTGGTAATCGGGAGTTACTGGCGGTAAAATGGGCTTTCGAGGAGTGGAGGCATTGGCTGGAGGGAGCAAAACATACTATTTCGGTATTGACTGACCATAAGAACCTGCAATACATTGAATCGGCTAAGCGGCTTAATGCCCGGCAGGCACGTTGGGCATTATTTTTTACGCGTTTCAAATTTATAATCACTTTCAGGCCTGGTTCCAAGAATACTAAGGCTGATGCCCTGTCACATAGCTTTCTTCCGGTTCACAATAACAATCCTGTTACCCCCATACTTCCATCTTCGGTCATCTGGGCGGGCCTCACACAAGATTTATTTACCCAGTTAAAACAGCTTCAACACCAAGCTCCTAGAATTACTCCTGCTGGTCGTCTTTACGTCCCTGAGTTTTTGAGAGTTACTGTTTTAACGGAATTCCATGATAACAAAGTTTCAGGGCATCCAGGAGTCTCTAAGACATTGGAGTTAGTCTCTCGCTCAGTATGGTGGCCTGGTCTTTCTAAAGACGTCAAGGAATTTGTTTATTCATGTCAGGTTTGTGCACAGCATAAGGTTCCCCGTTCCTTGCCCATCGGGCAACTTATGCCCTTAAATGTTCCTCTCAGGCCGTGGTCTCATATTTCCATGGATTTTGTGGTTGACCTTCCCCTTTCAGCCGGATTCCGAGTCATATGGGTGGTAGTGTACCGTTTTAGTAAAATGGCTCATTTTATTGCTCTTCCCCGATTGCCTTCTGCCCAAGGGTTGGCAGTTTTGTTTCTCCGCCATGTATTCAGGCTTCATGGGTTGCCTACTGATATTGTTTCTGATCGGGGTCCACAATTCATCGCACAATTCTGGAAATGTTTTTGTGCCTCATTGAAGATGAAATTGTCGTTAACATCCGGTTACCACCCACAATCCAACGGGCAAACCGAACGAGTTAACCAATCATTGAAACAATATTTGCGCTTGTATTCAGCCAAACTCCAGAATGATTGGTCCGAGTTTCTTCCGTTGGCTGAATTTGCTTACAATAATTCTTGTCATTCCTCCACTAAAGAGTCTCCATTCTTTTCAGTTTTTGGTTTTCACCCCAGAGCTAATTCTTTTTTTCATCATTCCTCAGTCTCCTCGCTTACCTTAACCTCCAATCTCAGAGCCATTTGGAAAAAGGTGCACCTTGCTCTCAGAAAAGCGGCCTTTCGAGAGAAGAAATTTTCTGACAGGCTCCGACGTCCTTGCACTTTTAAGGTGGGAGATAGGGTGTGGTTGTCGACTCGCAACATCAGGCTTCGACAATCCTCAGCTAGACTGGGACCCAAATTTATTGGGCCATTTCTTATTATTAAAAGAGTCAACCCAGTTGCCTTTCGGTTACGTTTACCAAGATCTCTCAGGATTGGAAATACGTTTCATTGTTCCCTGTTGAAACAATACGTTTCTTCCAGTAGATTTCCTCGGAAGATCTCTCAGGGTAGATCTCCAGTGGATGTACAGGGACAACAGGAGTTCTTGGTAGAGAAGGTTCTCGATTCCAAATTGTCCCGGTATCGGCTGTATTTTCTGGTTCACTGGAAAGGCTATGGTCCGGAGGAAAGGTCTTGGGTCCTGGATAAGGATGCTCAAGAGGGCATTTTTTCGGGAATTTCCTCAGAAACCTGGCTTTAGGGGTTCCTTGACCCCTCCTCAAGGGGGGGGTACTGTTAGGCGCCTAGGTCCGCTTGATGGTCTGCGCGGCCCGGCGCCTAGCAACTAGAGATGCCGTGCACGTACAGCCGCCGGCTCCCTAGCAACGCTAGACGCCGGGCGCGCTGAGCCGCACGGACCCTAGCAACGGGGACGCCACTGGCGGACCGCGTTCCCCGTTGCTAGGCTTTAGGAAATTAAGATATTCACCTGCTCTCTGGCCGTGCAGCAAGGCAGCTGCACGGCATTTATTCTAATCAGCCATTAGCAGCTGATTGGAGGACTCCTTGTTAAATACACTCCCAGGGCTTCTCACAGATGTCGGTAATAGCTTCCTGCATGCTGCCTTTGTTTGCTGAGAGTCTGTTTCCAGTCCTGCTGTATCCGGTCATTCCAGTCCGCAGAAGTCCGGTATTCGGGAGTTGTCATCTCATCCCAAGAGGTCGTTTGGTTCCCTGGAGTCCTGACTGATCACCGTTTTATATCCAGTGGTGTTCGTGAGTTGCGGCTCTGCCGTGTGTTGCGGCTCAGCCGCTTTACCTTTTATATTTTGTGTTTGGAGCATTTGCGGAGGGTTCCGCTTCCACAAGTCCTCTCTGGTACTCGGCGGTGCCGGGTAGGAGAATTGGACAAGTGGATATTTTGGTTGTCCTTTTTCCTGGCGGTTTCTCCGCACATATTATAGTTTTGAGTTTGCTTAGCCCCTGGCCTGGTTGTTTAGTTAGAGGGCCTCTTGTTATCACCCTGTCTCGGGTTTCCCTTTGTCTCTCATTAAGACCGGGGGGCATCGAAGTTGGGCAGACATAATCCGCCCTTCAAACGCGGCTGCCAAGGGCTCAAGAAACCATAGTCTCGCAGGGGATTTCTGACAACACGGGTGAGACAACAGAGTTAGGGCGCCAGGGGCTATTTTCCTGTCCTGCTCCCTTCCCCAGCATTCCGTTCCAGTGCTCCGGTCCTTGCCATAAGATCTTCTCTGACCAGAGTGCTGGAATCATAACACATACTGGACACAGAAGAGGTTTTCTTCCAGTGGAAAGGCTATGGAGATCCAGAGTCTGGTCAAACAAATTCTGAAACCAGCAAGAGTGTTAATCCATCAATGCATTCAGTTGCTGGGGAAGATGGTTGTGGCCTACGAGGCCATTCAGTTTGGCAGGTTCCATGCCAGAGTGTTCCAGTGGGACCTGTTGGACAATTGGTCCGGATCCCACCTACACATGCACCGGAGGATAATCCTGTCTTCCAAGACCAGAATCTCACTCCATTGGTGGCTGCACAGTTCTCACCTCCTAGAGAGGCGATGGTTCGGGATCCAGGACTGGATCCTAGGGACCACAGATGCAACACTCCGAGGCTGGGGAGCAGTCACACAGGGGGAAAACGTCCAAGGAAGATGGTCAAGTCAGGAAAGTTGTCTCCACATAAATGTTCTGGAGTTAAGGGCCATTTAATAACTGCAGACACAGTACACACTGGGACGGGTGCCCAGCATCCTCAACAGACTAAGAGAAAAGGATTTACCGGTAGGTATTAAAATCCTAGTTTCTCTAACGTCCTAGAGGATGCTGGGGACTCCGTAAGGACCATGGGGATAGACGGGCTCCACAGAGTTCATGATCTTCACTGAGGTAGCGCACAGCACTGCAGCTGTGCGCCATTGCTCCCATACACCTCACATACTCCGGTCACTGTAAGGGTGCAGGGCGCAGGGGGGCACCCTGGGCAGCAATATAAACCTCTTTTTGGCAAAAATATAACATATATACAGCTGGGCACTGTATATATGTATGAGCCCCCACCAATTTTACAGTTTAAGCGGGACAGAAGCCCGCCGCCGAGGGGGCGGGGCTTCTCCCTCAGCACTCACCAGCGCCATTTTTTCTCCACAGCACCGCTGAGAGGAAGCTCCCCGGACTCTCCCCGCTTATACCACGGTAGAGAAGAGGGTTGAAAAGAGAGGGGGGGCACATAATTCGGCGCAAATTACATACAGCAGCGCTACTGGACAAACATTAAGTTACTGTGTTATTCCTGGGTTATATAGCGCTGGGGAGTGTGCTGGCATACTCTCTCTCTGTCTCTCCAAAGGGCCTTGTGGGGAAACTGTCTTCAGAAAAAGTATTCCCTGTGTGTGTGGTGTGTCGGTACACGTGTGTCGACATGTCTGAGGAAGAAGGCTATATTAGAGAGGAGCGGGAGCAAATGAATGTGGTGTCTCCGCTGACACCTGATTGGATGGATATGTGGAATGTTTTAAATGCTAGTGTAAACTCATTGTACAAAAGATTAGACAAGGCTGAAGCTTTGGGACAGTCAGGGACTCAACCCATGCCTGATCCTATGTTGCAGGGACTGTCAGGGTCTCATAAGCGCCCACTATCCCAGATTGTTGACACAGATACCGACACGGATTCTGACTCCAGTGTCGATTACGATGATGCAAAGTTACAGCCAAAATTGGCAAAATCCATTCGATATATGATTATGGCAATAAAAGATGTTTTGCACATCACAGAGGAACCCCCTGTCCCTGACAAGAGGGTACATATGTACAAGGGAAAGAAGCCTGAGGTAACCTTTGAGGGGGTCACACGAGCTGAACGAGTTATGTGAAAAAGCTTGGGAATCTCCAGATAAAAGACTGCAGATTTCCAAAAGGATTCTTATGGCGTATCCTTTTCCATCAACGGATAGGTTACGATGGAAATCCTCCCGTAGGATGGACAAAGCATTAACACGCACAGCTACAGTTGGAAAATCAAATTTTTTACCTTATGTTCCCTCACAGCATAAGAAAGCTCCGCATTATCAAATGCAGTCCTTTCGGTCACAAAGCAACAAGAAAGTGCGAGGTGCGTCCTTTCTTGCCAGAGGTAGGGGCAGAGGAATAAAGCTGCACAACACAGCTAGTTCCCAGGAACAGAAGTCCTCCCCGGCCTCTACAAAATCTACCTCATGATGCTGGGGCTCCACTGGCAGAGTCCGGCCCATGTGATGTCATGCAGCTGCTCTGACCACGCCTCCTGTTTCTCCGTTGCCGACCCCATTTTGAAACCGTGCCCCCGCACCGCTCCATCTCCGACTTGGAAATGGAGTGTTGTTGACCCCCCTCCCCCCCCCTTCACCGATTCACAGGCAGAGGTGATCGCATTATCTGCGGGGTGCCGCAGAAAATGCAGGCGGATGCGTATGCTCTTAGCAGTTTTTGCAGTTGGATTGCGATCCAACCTGAATCAGGCCCCATTACCTATCACAATGCACTGCGGGTAGTACAAAATGGGGTTAATATAGGAGAAAAAACCCCAGAGCTGTGCTCCTTAACTGTCCCTGGTGGCTAGTGGAGCGGCTGCCCAGTAATCAGTGTCCACGCCAGTGCGCACACGGCCCGCCCCCATCAGCGGCCTCGTGATCCCGGAGGGCGGTGTGTGTGTGACTGACCTTAGGAAGAAACCGGAGCCTCCGCTGCAGTGACCCAGCAACCGGGGCACGGGAGTATACTGCGCCACTGGGAGTGATGGAGCTGCAGTAAAGAGGTCTATTAGACCTAGCCTGCTGCAGCCCTTGTAGATTCTTATAAAAAAAGTTCTTCTTTTCTTGCCAAAATTAATAGCTAAGAATAGGCTGCCTGAGGCAGCCCCCTGTTAAGTGGCCTGCTACTGAAGGCACCAACTACAAACTGAGCTCCCTGTTCATGGAAGCGAGGTTATAGAGGAGGGGGCGCTGAGCATCTTGGGAACAGTCAAAAGCTTTGAGCCTGTTGGTGCCTCAGATCAAGATCCTACTCTGGTGTACATATACAATGTGAATCCTTGTGGAGTCCAGTGTACCCCACAGAAGAAATGAATGCGTCACACCCATTGGCAGCAACATTAGAATAGCTGCTGATGGGCACAATTGAGAAAGGAAGTGGGGAAAACATTTGAATCCAGCACATATATGTAATTTGAATATGTAATTTGTACCTTCCTACTTTAAAATGTAATGGATGAACCTTACCCTGTGAGAACTATCTTCATGATCAAGAGATCTCATATGCAAGATAAGTATGTGTTGGGATAGGGCTGTGGAGGGCGGCTGCTCGGGCACACCCCTGTCAAGTTAAAGAGATTCAACTGAGGAAGCACAAGGGAACTCTCATCTGGGAACAACAACTGCAGGGAGAACACATTTTCAGACGAATGTGGGAGGGCAGAAGGCTGCCTAATACTGAAGCACCCCCAAACAACAAACCAAATGCAACAACTACTGCAAGCATTCCTGGGGGAAGGCCTGCAGCAGATGGATTTGCATATAGTGATGTCATCCAAGCAGTGGGCATAGTTGGCTGCAACCCTCGTCTGCATATGAAAAGAGAAAAGGGTCACGCAGGGCATGGCGGCCTTTGTGGGGTTGCGCTTGGATGACCCCTAAATCGCTTTATACACCCCCACCCCCCATCAGTGTGGGCTCATGTTGGCCATGCCCCAGCCCCTGAAGCAGTCAAGCTGATTTCTTGCAGCAGCTGGACCCAGAAACAGCTCCAGAGTTGCTCTACAAGACAAGTAAAAGGGTGTGAGCCCTGCAGCACCACCTGTAGTTTGCATACACACATATATAGGACAGCATCTCTTATATGCCCCAGGGTCAATAAAATAGTATCCTAATCTAGGGTATCCATCCCCTCAGATAAGGTATCCGTCCATGCCGCTACAGCACTACACACCCAGGCCGACGCAATTGCCGGTCTGAGTAAGGTACCTGAATGTGTATAAATGGACTTCAGGGTAATCTCCTGTTTGCGGTCAGCAGACTCTTTGAGGGTAGCCGTATACTGGGACGGGAGGGCTACCTTCTTGGATAAGCGTGTTAATGCTTTGTCCACCCTAGGGGAGGATTCCCATCGTAACCTATCCATTGATGGGAAAGGATACGCCATAAGAATCCTTTTGGAAATCTGCAGTCTTTTATCTGGAGATTCCCAAGCTTTTTCACATAACTCGTTCAGCTCGTGTGACCCCCTCAAAGGTTACCTCAGGCTTTTTCACCTTGTACATATGTACCCTCTTGTCAGGGACAGGGGGTTCCTCTCTGATGTGCAAAACATCTTTTATTGCCATAATCATATATCGAATGGATTTTGCCAATTTTGGCTGTAACTTTGCATCATCGTAATCGACACTGGAGTCAGAATCCGTGTCTGTATCTGTGTCAACAATCTGGGATAGTGGGCGCTTATGAGACCCTGACAGTCCCTGCAACATAGGTTCAGGCATGGGTTGAGACCCTGACTGTCCCAAAGCTTCAGCCTTGTCTAATCTTTTGTGCAATGAGTTTACACTAGCATTTAAAACATTCCACATATCCATCCAATCAGCTGTCGGCGGAGACACCACATTCATTTGCTCCTGCTCCTCTCTAATATAGCCTTCTTCCTCAGACATGTCGACACACGTGTACCGACACACCACACACACAGGGAATGCTTTTTCTGAAGACAGTTTCCCCACAAGGCCCTTTGGAGAGACAGAGAGAGAGAATGCCAGCACACACCCCAGCGCTATATAACCCAGGAATACACAGTAACTTAATGTTTGCCCAGTAGTACTGCTGTATGTAATTTGCGCCAAATTATGTGCCCCCCCCCCCTCTTTTCAACTCTCTTGTCTACCGTGGTATAAGCAGGGGAGAGTCCGGGGAGCTTCCTCTCAGCGGTGCTGTGAAGAAAAAATGGCGCTGGTGAGTGCTGAGGGAGAAGCCCCGCACCCTCGGCGGCAGGCTTCTGTCCCGCTTAAACTGTAAAATTGGCGGGGGCTCATACATATATACAGTGCCCCGCTGTATATGTGTTATATTTTTGCCAAAAAGAGGTTTATATTGCTGCCCAGGGTGCCCCCCCCCCCTGCGCCCTGCACCCTTACAGTGACCGGAGTGTGTGAGGTGTATGGGAGCAATGGCGCACAGCTGCAGTGCTGTGCGTTACTTCAGTGAAGATCATGAAGTCTTCTGCCGCCTCTGAAGTCTTCTTTTCTTCTCATACTCACCCGGCTTCTATCTTCCGGCTCTGCAAGGGGGGCGGAGGCGCGGCTCTGGGACGGACGGCGAGGGTGAGATCCTGCGTACCAATCCCTCTGGAGCTAATGGTGTCCAGTAGCCTAAGAAGCAGGACCTTGCAACTCAGAGAGTAGGGCTGCTTCTCTCCCCTCAGTCCCTCGATGAGGGAGTCTGTTGCCAGCAGTGCTCCCTGAAAATTAAAAACCTAACAAAATACTTTCTGTCAGAAAGCTCAGGAGAGCTCCTGAAAAGCACCCAGTCTCCACTGGGCACAGTATCAAACTGAGGTCTGGAGGAGGGGCATAGAGGGAGGAGCCAGTGCACACCCAGAACTAAAGTCTTTCTTAAAGTACCCATGTCTCCTGCGGAGCCTATCTATCCCCATGGTCCTTACGGAGTCCCCAGCATCCTCTAGGACGTTAGAGAAAATAGGATTTTAATACCTACCGGTAAATCCTTTTCTCTTAGTCCGTAGAGGATGCTGGGCACCCGTCCCAGTGCGTACTGTGTCTGCAGTTATTAAATGGCCCTTAACTCCAGAACATTTATGTGGAGAAAACTTTCCTGACTTGACCATCTTCCTTGGATGTTTTCCCCCTGTGTGACTGCTCCCCAGCCTCGGAGGGTTGCATCCATGGTCCCTAGGATCCAGTCCTGGATCCCGAACCATCGCCCCTCTAGGAGGTGAGAACTGTGCAGCCACCAATGGAGTAAGATTCTGGTCTTGGAAGACAGGATTATCCTCCGGTGCATGTGTAGGTGGGATCCGGACCACTTGTCCAACAGGTCCCACTGGAACACTCTGGCATGGAACCTGCAAAACTGAATGGCCTCGTAGGCCGCAACCATCTTCCCCAGCAACAGAATGCATTGATGGATTCACACTCTTGCTGGTTTCAGAATTTGTTTGACCAGACTCTGGAACTCCATAGCCTTTCCACTGGAAGAAAGCCTCTTCTGTGTCCAGTATGACTCCCAGAAACAACAACCGCGTCATTGGGACCAACTGCGATTTTGGCAAGTTTAGGAGCCAACCATGGCCCTCATTCCGAGTTGTTCGCTCGGTATTTTTCATCGCATCGCAATGAAAATCCGCTTAGTACGCATGCGCTATGTTCGCACTGCGACTGCGCCAAGTAACTTTGCTATGTAGAAAGTAATTTTACTCACGGCTTTTTCATCGCTCCGGCGATCGTAATGTGATTGACAGGAAATGGGTGTTACTGGGCGGAAACACGGCGTTTCAGGGGCGTGTGGCTGAAAACGCTACCGTTTCCGGAAAAAACGCAGGAGTGGCCGGAGAAACGGTGGGAGTGCCTGGGCGAACGCTGGGTGTGTTTGTGACGTCAAACAGGAACGACAAGCACTGAACTGATCGCACAGGCAGAGTAAGTCTGAAGCTACTCTGAAACTGCTAAGTAGTTAGTAATCGCAATATTGCGAATACATCGGTCGCAATTTTAAGAAGCTAAGATTCACTCCCAGTAGGCGGCGGCTTAGCGTGTGTAACTCTGCTAAATTCGCCTTGCGACCGATCAACTCGGAATGAGGGCCCATGTTGTTGAAGAACTGTCAGGGAGAGTAGATGTTTTGCACCAACTGGTCCCTGGATCTCGCCTTTATCAGGAGATCATCCAAGTACGGCATAATTGTGACTCCTTGCTTGCGAAGGAGAACCATCATTTCCACCATCACCCTGGTGAAAATCCTCGGAGCCGTGGACAGACCAAACGGCAACGTCTGAAATTGGTAATGACAATGCTGGGCACCCGTCCCAGTGCGTACTGTGTCTGCAGTTATTAAATGGCCCTTAACTCCAGAACATTTATGTGGAGATGAAAACATCCAAGGAAGACTTGACCATCTTCCTTGGATGTTTTCCCCCTGTGTGACTGCTCTCCAGCCTCAGAGGGTTGCATCCGTGGTCCCTAGGATCCCGTCCTGGATCCCGAACCATCGCCCCTCTAGGTGGTGAGAACTGTGCAGCCACCAATGGAGTGAGATTCTGGTCTTGGAAGACAGGATTATCCTCCGGTGCATGTGTAGGTGGGATCCGGACCACTTGTCCAACAGGTCCCACTGGAACACTCTGGCATGGAACCTGCCAAACTGAATGGCCTCGTAGGCCGCAACCATCTTCCCCAGCAACTGAATGCAATGATGGATTAACACTCTTGCTGGTTTCAGAATTTGTTTGACCAGACTCTGGATCTCCAGAGCCTTTCCACTAGAAGAAAACCTCTTCTGTGTCCAGTATCACTCCCAAAAACAACAACCGCGTCATTGGGACCAACTGCGATTTTGGCAAGTTTAGGAGCCAACCATGTTGTTGAAGAACTGTCAGGGAGAGTAGATGTTTTGCACCAACTGGTCCCTGGATCTCGCCTTTATCAGGAGATCATCCAAGTACGGGATAATTGTGACTCCTTGCTTGCGAAGGAGAACCATCATTTCCGCCATCACCCTGGTGAAAATCCTCGGAGCCGTGGACAGACCAAACGGCAACGTCTGAAATTGGTAATGACAATCCTGAATTGCAAACCTCAGGTAGCTTGATGCAGTGGCTAAATGGGAACATATAAGTAGGCATCCTTTATGTCTACCAAAACCATGAAATCTCCTTTATCCCCCGGACTGGAGATCACTACCCTGAGAGATTCCATCTTGAAATTGAATTTCTTTATGTAGAAATTAAGGGATTTCAGATTTAAGATTGGTCTGACTGAGCCGTCCGGCTTCGGGACCACGAATAGGCTTGAATAAAAACCTTCTCCCTGCTGACTAAGGCTGATTTGAACAATCGGTGAGGGGGAACGTCTTGAAACCCCAGTTTGTACCCTTGGGACACTATTTGTAAAACCCACGAGTCCAGGTCCGAATGAATCCAGAACTGACTGAAGAGTTTTAGACGTGCCCCCCACTGGTGCGGGCTCCTGCAAGAGAGCCCCAGCGTCATGCAGTGGATTTGGCAAAAGCAGAGGACGATCTCTGCTCCTGCGATCTTGAAGAGGCTACAGACCTCTTCCCTCTTTTCCTTCCTCTACCTGCAAAGAAAGGGGAATCTTAACTTCTTGCATATCTATTGGGCCGAAATGACTGCGTCAGATAATGATGCGTCTTCATCCGTTGAGAGGGAACATAGGGCAAGAAGGATGACTTACCTGCGGGAGCTGCCGAGATCAAATTAACTAGGCCGTCGCCAAACAAGGCTTCACCTTCATAGGGAAGAGACTCCCTTTCTTCTTGGAGTCAGCATCAGCATTCCCTTGGTGAATCCACAATGCCCTCCTATCCGAGACTGCCATGAAATTGGCCCGTGAGCACTTGTGCCCGGTGTAGGATTTTTAAATATGTGTAGTTTACTGTATGCAAAGGTTTAAAACCTTTTAGGAACTGAGATCTAAGGTGTATTACATGTAGTTTAAAAAAAACAAAAAAGGTTTATTTTATGGCAGTAGTTTCCAAACTGGGGTTCTTGCACTGGTAGCATAGTTTGGTGGTCCAGGACCAATTAAAATTATTTATACTTTATTAAATTGGCAAAACCATTCCCTCACAACATAACTGAACCTGAGGATGACATGCTATAAACACAATTTACTTAATTTTATATTTTTTTCTGAATTTCTCAATAAAAAAAACTTTGGCCTAGGGGTGCCGTGAAACAAATTTTGATACTCTAGAGCAGGGGTGTCAAACCCATGGGCCGCATGCCGCCCCCAATGCATCCTTTTGTGGCCCACAGGCCGGGGTCCGACAGGGGTCCTTTTGTGGCCCGATCACCTTGCTTAGAGCGAGGGCAGGAGAGTGCAGCCAGAGTCTTTGCTTTCTATGTGCGGCACCATCTTCCCGAAGAGATCACCGGGAAGATAGTGCCCCTTCCACTGGCTACAGCACAGGTATACTGGGGTGGGGTAGCAAACTGGGGGCCCCAATGGGCCCCTCCAGCAGTCCCTCTATCAAAACACGTCTTTTGGTGGTTTTGCGGTGTTGTTATAACTACATGGTGACGATACTGTAGCACAGAGATTTTCAACCATTTACAACTCACGTCACACAGAACAAGATTTAAATATTGACAAGGCACACTGAAATATAATGGTGATGCATGGTGCAGTATCGTGTCCTAGGATGTCATGTCGCAGCTTCTCCATAGGTAACGCCTGAACAGGCCCGGTGACAGGGGGGACAAAGGGGACACTTGTTCAGGGCTCCAAGTATTAAGAACAGAAATAATGGGG